>NC_142700.1:20269878-20607378 GCF_029339155.1 Prunus mume | reverse complement strand
TATTTTATTAAGTTATCTTTGTTTACTTATAGTTTTTGTAGAAAGAACTACGTATGGCTTGATCCTTTAGTAAGGGTTTGTAGGCAACCTAGAGTTACTAGGTGTATCCATAAGATCAAGTGTTAAAAATTTGTTCAATTAAGTTATTTTGGAATTTGATAATGTATTCATGTTGTTCTAAGAGTTGAGACTAGTTTCAGATGGCAGAATGATTTATTTGGTATAAAGAGGCCTGAGGCCATTCAAAGTTATTTGTCGGATGCATGCTGAACAATTGGGATTTGGTTTTCAATATTAATTGTATGTTTGGTTGAAAGTTTTTGCGAAATGTCAGTTTTACAAGAGAGATTCTGCCAATTTTTCGACAGAAGTCAAGCCTTAAAAGAATTGTTGAGTTTTAGTTAGAAGGGCAATTTGTTCAAGTGTGCCCAGATCTGCCAGTGTCTGTCGCGCACAGGGTTCGATGCAGATTCCAAAGTAGAATTTGGGTCAGGTGTTGTCAATGCAACTCTGCAAGACTCTATCACCCATCCAAGTTAGTATTTTCTATTGATTCTACTATTATATTGAACATTGTTTTATTGATTTGATTTAATAATATATATATATATATATATATATAAAGCAAAAGGTAGAGAATGGTGAAACATTCAAAATACCAAAAAATGACCTTAGTTAATTCAAACATTAAGAATTGAAATTATTAATTAAATGGGGATAATATGATAAATTCATATATTTTTATATTAAAAAAATTAAAATTAAAAACAAAATCAAATAATAGGTCCTACTTTTATAGAACATAACTACCCATGTTATCTTTTCTTAATTCTAAAAATAAAATAAAAAATAAAAAAATAAAACCAATTGGCACATGCTTGAGCATGTGCCAAGGGGCTAATATTTATATAATTTATTTTCGTGTCATATTCTGTTATTTGATTTTATTCTAATTGTTCTCCAATAATATATACTTCATAGACATACCAAAGCTGTCAATGTTGTACATTGGTCAACAACTCATGGTAAGCTCTGCTTGTTCATGAACTCTTGTTTGACTCTTACCCTTTTGGATTAATGGTCTTGTGATATGAAATTGTGCTATTTGGTTCTTGTCTGCCCTTATAATACTTCTGATGATTGAATTGGTTTATTAATTGGGTTTGTCCAATATAGGTCCTTATAATTTCTATTTTCTAGATATATACTCATCATTCTATAAATTTATGTGTAAAACCCAATTTCAAACTTAAATGACCAGTAGGTGTTTGGGCCAAAAATTGACACATCTAGCCCAAAAAGATGGAAGCCCAAAAACTGGAAGAGTCCAGCCAAGTCTCATCAGAGCAAACAAGGCTGATTTGGGCCTCACAGGCCCAACATAATAGGAAGAAGGAGTCCAGAAGAAGGAACAATCCCACGTGGTAACCTCTGGGATAAAAAGTCAGCAATGACAACTTCGGGATAAAAAGTCAGCAATGGCGAAGTCGGCATTGGCGGAAGTCGCAATGGCAATGCCATAGAAGAAGTGATTGAAGGGTTCATGACATCAAGTTGATTCTGAAGAACTGAAGATCAAATCCCTCTTATATATGTATATTCAGAGATTTTTCTTCTGTCTTCTCAGAGAAGGTAATTCTCCCAAGGAGATAAGCAAGTTACAATCCCAAGGAGGTTTACTATAAATACAAGAAGGAGTGAACAGGGTAAAGGACACTCAAAAAAACAACCAAAAAATCAATCAAAAACAAAAACTCAAAATGATCACTTGATCTCAAAAAACCTTCAAAACACTGAAGCAACCAAAGCTCATTGAGCCACCACAAACAACTCAAAATCAACCAGAAGCTCACTTGAATTCCAAGTGAAAACCAGCTTTAGATTAGAATTCCCAAGGTTCAGGACTTAGAAAATAAGTCATTCAAAACGAGATCTCTCTCGTTACAAATTTGGTTTAGCAAAAAACCAAGACAGGTAGAGCTTGAGCTTTTCCCAAACATGAAAACCTCAACAAATTTGATGCAGATCTCTAGCCCAGAAGTCCTCAAGAACACCATACTGCCCTTACAGATTGAAGAAGCGCGATTCGCCCACTCGAAGCTTCACAAAGCTTAAAGTACATTGAAGCTCTGCCAGAATCAACCTTTGGTATCGATTTATAGTTGAAGCTTAGCAATCGAGTTGTCAACATTCCATCCAGCCCAAGCATCTCGGTCCAAATTCCTTCAGTCTAGCCGAAGCAGCCTCCCATCCAGCGAAATGGAGTTCCAACTGTATCTTTATCTCTCTAGCATGAGTATTTATTGTTATAGTTGTGTAAAAGGCGATTCTGCAAAAGCGATTTAAATTCCATCAACCATTACGGCGAATACCTCGTTATCTTGAGATAAATTGTTAAAGTCCTCACCAGTCTGAGGCAAGAAAAGAACTTACTTGGGAGATATTCCTCACCCAAATTCACAATCGTTTGTTTGCAGAAATCAGTAACTTGGGGCGCAAGTTATCTATTCCAAACTAAGTCTGCTAGAATTTTTATTGCTAGCAGTGGCACGCTCGCACACCAAAGAAAGCTGACTTGTTGACCAATTTATGGTTCTCAAGGCAGTGGGGAACTTTGCCCTTCCACCATAGGAGTAATCGCAAAACGGGCAAACAGTAGGATATAAGAGATCATAATATTCCTATGTTTCTACATCGTTGCCATCAGACTTCAAATTTTATTTATAATTTATTCCAAGTATTTCATTAACTACCATAATTGTAATTAAAACTCCCTATTAATAGCATATCAATCACACCATTTCTTTTGGTTGCCATTCCCTCTAACATATCGCTCCCTAAAATTGTAAGCCAAAAAATAAATATGTAAATTACATATCCAATAATGTACATATGAAAAATATAAATATAAATATATACATAAAAAAAAATATAGGTATTATTTACCAAATTTTTTATTTATAGAAAAACTAGGTTAGTTACTTTGTAATTGAAATTTCCATACATTTTTCATAAATTAAAAATAGGTACATTATTTAGAAGAAAAAAATAAATTCATTATATTAGGTAAATTGTTTTATTAGGTATACATTATTAGAGAAAAAAAAAAGGTACATTATTTAGAGAAAAAAAAATAGGTTCATTTTAAAAAAATTCATTAAAAAAAAAGATTATCAAATTATTTTTCATAAAACAAGTAATAGGTACATTATTTAGAGAGAAAAAAATAGATACAAAATTTAGAGAAAAAATAGGTTCATTATACTAGGTAAATTGTTTTACTAGGTACATTATTAAAGAAAAAAAATAGGTTCATTATTTGGAGAGAAAAAATAGGTTCATTTAAAAAAAAAATTGTTTCCATAAAACAAACAATAAAAAGATGATCAAATTATTTTTCATAAAACAAGTAATAGCTGCTTTATAGGTATATTATTTAGAGAAAAATAAGTTCATTTAAGAAAATAAATAATTTTCAAAAAACAAACAATAAATAGATTATCAAATTATTTTTCAACATAATTAGAATGTACACTATTATTCATAAAAGTATAATAAAATAGATTACTAGTCGTATAATTCATAAAAAGAAAACAACATAATTTTTTTATTAAATAAACAAAAACGTTAATCACCTATAGATTACTAATATGTTAATGTTGAATTTAATATTTAATATTTAATTTCAAATAAGTTTCTAAATTAATTCATACATCTATTACAACCATTTGGAGATCCTTCCAAATTCAATGTGTGTCATTAGTTACACCTCCCCATAACACATTAACTTATAAACAGTTGTAGTTTTAGAATCCGAAAAATACAATGAATCATATTTTCAGTTATATTAGGTAACTATCTTAGTTGGATCCTAGTCATCGGGTATTATTTGAAAAAGTTGGGTTTTTAAATTTTAAAAATAAAGGGAAGGGTTGTAGGTGATTTAGGGCTCGTTTGGGAGTGCCTTTGAAATTGCAAAAAGCGATTCCAAATGGGTAAAAGCACTTCTATCTTTTAAAAATGATGTTTGACAGAAATTGTAAAAGCGATTTGGGTGGGATTCAAAAGCACTTAAGAAATGCTTCTTCACAGAAGTGCTGCCAAGTAAATACACGGGAAGCACTTCGCTCCTTTAATGAAAATTTCAAAACACCGAAAATATCCCTTTTTAATTTTCTAAAACGCCAAAATACCCTCATCAATTCTGTCGCTCGCTTCACATTAGACTCCATCGTGTTATTTATCTCTCTCTCTCGGCCTCATGATTTCTTTCGGGTAGAAGATCTGACTATCAATTGAAAGCCATGGTCATCCTTGCTCCTCAAGCAGATCGTATTCTAATCATTAAAAACCATTTGGGTATTCTTTGTTTTTGGATTTCCTTATCTGAGTTCTCTAATTAGATATATTCTTCTATGAATATATATTTTTTAATTTGAATGAAATTGGATCTTCTCTGCTTTGACGTCCTTTTCATGGTTTTGAATTTTTTAATTTAGTGTGTAGGAATTGAAGTCCTTTTCATGGTTTTGATTTTTCTTTTTCTTTTTAAAATGAATTTAATGGGTTTAACCTCAATTTACTATTATTAATTTGAGTAGAAGCTTGTTTTGTCCATTGTTTAGATTAAATCCTTAAGCAATATTCTATTGGGAGTTTCACTAAAACACCCAAAATGAGGGTAAATTATAAAAAAACCCAAGCACATTTAAACATATAAACACACCCAAAATCCATCATTACACACACTCAAAACCCATTTATAAACACACCCAAAAAGTTGCTTTGGAGTTTATTTTGGGTGTGTTTCTATGTTTAGTGCTTGGGTTTTTTTATAAATACACTAGGATTGGGTTTAAAAACTATTTTGTATATGCCAGTCTTTACTCCTCTCTCTTACTCCTCCGAGCATCTTCCAATTCTTATTCAGGTAGATCAACAGGTTTCGATATTTGACCTTTCATTGGTTTTCAAGTCCACTCACTGTTCGTGCCTATTTGATGCAAATTGGGTCGGATGTCCAGATACACAACTCTCCACTATGGGTTTTTGTGTGTTTCTCGGCTCCATCTCATATCTTGGAGTGCTAAGAAACAAGAAGCAATTTCTCAATCCTCTTCTGAGGCTGAGTATCGCTCTCTAGCTCATTCTTGTGCTGACTGGGTCTCTTACCTTCTAAATGAACTACAATTTGCACCCTTGCGCCCTATCACCTTGTTGTGTGACAATCTTAGCACTACCTACATGGCATCTAATCCGGTTTTTCATGCTCACACTAAACACATTGAGCTTGATTATCACTATATACGACAGTACCTACTTGCTAATGCTTTCACTAAGAGCCTTTCTACACATCGGTTCCAACTTCCCCAATCAAATCTCCTCTCTCTTGGATCATCGGATTTGCAGGGAGTGTTAAATCACATATTTTATCTCTTCAGTCATCTACTTAATTTCCTCTTGTAAAGGTCAACTATAATTGTCAATTAGTTGTGTGATTACTCAATTTTAGGACGTTAATTTTTCAGCCGTTTACAATAGACAATTGTCAACTTTTTGTATTATATATCTCTTCTCAATGACTTTAGCTATGTCGGTTAAGTCTTCTATATATAGGCTTGATGCCTATGCCAAAGTGTGTTGAAAAACTAAAGCTTGTCTAACTCCCCCACTAGTCAACTCTAAAAGCTTTGTAACTTTCTCCCTTCATTCAAATAAAATAAAATCATCTTGTTACTTTAAAAAGTTTTATATTCATCATCAAGTTGTTATCCTAACCCTCTCTTCTCCCTATAACTAACAATGGTATCAGAGCTTGTTCCGATCAACCTTGGGCGTTGGTTCACTACGCCTCTATCATGTCTACCACTAGTTAAAACTCTGACCCTCTTCCTATTTTCAGAAAACTATGACTTCTGGAGTATTAAAATGAAGACCTATTTTATGTCTCAAGATTTATGGGGCATAGTTGATAGTGGCTTCAATAATCCAAAAAACCCAACAGTGGAACAGTTGAGGCAACCGAAGAAAGATCAACAAAAAGATGCAAAGGCCTTATATGCCTTGCAACAAGCCTTGCATGATATGATTTTTCCAAGGATCATGGGAGCCACAACTACAAGGGAAGCATGGAATACCTTAAAGGAAGAATTTCAAGGCAATGCCAAGGTACGTGCAGTTAAACTATAAACTTTGAGAAGAGAGTTTGAAAATATTAAAATGAAGGATTCTGAGACCACACAAGACTATTATGCTAAAATAAAAATAATAATTAATCAATTGAGAGCCTATGGAGAAAATATTAATGATTAAAGAATTGTAGAAAAAATACTTATAAGTCTTCCTGATAATTATGATCCTTTAGTTACTACCATTGAATAGACAAAAGATTTAACTAGTCTGTCAGTGACAGAACTAATGGGTTCTCTTGAAGCTTATGAGAAAAGATTGAGTAGGCGAAATGAAAATTCAGTTGAAAGCGCCTTTCGGTCAAAACTAAATCTAAGGTCTTAGAAAACTAAAGAAGGGGAAAGGAAAATTGGAGAAAGTTCTAGAAGAGAAGATTATAAATTCAATAAGAATTGGGGAAATAAAAAAGAAATAATGGAAAGAAAAAACTATCCTCCCTATGGGGTGTGTAAAAATACAAACCACCTAGAAAAAGATTATTGGTTTCGTGGCAAACTCAAATGTCGAAATTGTAAAAAATTTGGGCACATAGAAAAAGACTGTCGAACCAAGAACTAGCAAGCCAATTACTCATAAAAAAGTGAGAAGAATGAGCATGTGTTTTATGCTCATCAAGCCACATCAGAAGGAACCAACAAGAAATGGTATATTGACAGCGACTGTAGTAACCACATGACAAGAGATGAAAGTATCTTTTCCAACATAGATAAGTCAGTAAAATCACAAGTAAAACTGGGAAATGGAACACTGGTGGAGACAAAAGGAAAAGTTACAATCTCTATCCAAACTAATAAAGGAACTAAATATATAAAAGATGTTCTATTGGTACCTAGACTGGAGCATAATCTATTAAGTGTTGGACATATGATTGAAAATGGATACTCTCTGCACTTTTCTAGAGACTCTTGCACAATATTTGATAAAAGAAATAAAAATCATATAATAACAAAAGTAAAGATGGAAAACAGAAATTTTCCTATCCAATGGCAACTTGTAAAAGCCACATCCATGAAAGCAGAAGTAGAAGATTCATGGTTATGGCATAGAAGATTTGGCCACTTTAATTTTTATGCACTAAAAACTCTTTATCAAAAGAATATGATGAGAGACCTTCCAAACATAAAAGAGATCCATAATGTCTGTGAAGGTTGCCAACTCGGCAAACAACATCGACAAGCATTTCCATCTAGAAAGGCTTGGAGAGCTAAGGCCTTGTTGGAGCTTGTTCACACAGACGTTTGTGGACCCATAAGGACTCCATCTCTTGATAATAACAGATATTTTATCCTGTTCATAGATGACTATACTAGAATGACGTGGGTTTATTTTCTACGATAAAGATCAGAAGTATTTAATATCTTCAAAAAATTCAAAACCCGTGTTGAAAAACAAAGTGGCCACTATATTAAAGCTCTAAGAAGTGATAGAGGAAAAGAATATACCTCTAAAGAATTCAACAAATATTGTGAAGATGAAGGAGTAGAGTATAAACAGAAGAGCCAAACAACTTATACAAAACAAACAAACCTAAAACCCAACCATAAAACCCTTAAAACCAAGGGCGGAACTACGAAGGCTCGGCTGGGCTCTGGCCCAAGGCTGATTTTCCAACTTAGTCTTAAATGTATTAAAAAAAAAAAATACCCTACAATTAAATAGTAGCCCACGAAAAGGACAAGGTCAGACAACAACTGGTCTTCAAGGGAGAGTGGGAAGGAGAATAAGGAAGAGAAGAGAGAGGGATGGAAGAAAAAAATTAGAAAAAAGAGAGATATAGGAGATGATGCGAAAGAGGGAAAAGAGGAAAAAATTGCAAAGTGACAGAGGAAGAAGTAGGAAAAAGAGAGAGAGAGAGAGAAGAAGGAAAAAATAAATATAAAGAGAGAGGGAGAGATGGAAAGTGACGGAAGAAAGAAGAAGATGGGAAAAAAAATAAAGGTGTTGGGAGAGATGAGATATGGGGAGAATAAAAATTACAAAAGAAAGAAAAAGAGGCGTTGATTTGGGCGCATCTTCATATGCACATGCATGCTCTCACAATTTTTTTTAATAATATTTATTATCCAAAGTAACTATTACTAATTATATATTATATTTATGGCAAGCTTACATAAGAAGGTTGTTGGCTCTAGTGGAAAGTGTGAATGATTCTTACGTGGAGGTCTAGGGTTCAAGCTCTTTTGTTGCAAAATATTTTTCAAATATTTGGCTTGTCAACAGTCCCCCAAGAAAAATTCCTGGTTCCGCCATTGCTTAAAACAACATCCCATCACTACGAAGCCAGCTTATCAGTCTCTACTTATATGAATCATCTGACTTAAAAAAAAACATAATGTTATAGGGGCTGCTAAAATAAGTTATTTTCTTGATTTCAAGACCATTCATTGGAGCCAGATTTGATCACTATCATTCTATACTTGCTCATAAGAAGAAACAGAACCACAGATGTGTCAAGCACTTGGAAACAGATTATCAGTCTCTACATCCAAACTTAATACTCATATTAACAGCCTTCAAGTTGATCAAAACTCTACTAATTATCGAGTACTTTCGGTTCAGTTTTCTGGAACTGCTTTCATGATTCTGAGAGGAAAGTTCAACTTAGTTTCACTAAGAAATTCAATTAAGTATTTAATGTGTTTTTGAGCCTAACACACACAATGACCAAATTGTGTTTTACCCTCAAATTCATATATTACAGAGTAAGTTCAAATTTTTGATGCTTCAATTGGTCTCCTTCCTTGCTGGTAGTATTCGAAATAAATGCTATCGTAATTTTTCACCTTGTTGTACAATCTTGGCGTTGACTCATTGACCAGGCTTTCAAAGGGTTCAATCTCTCTATCTGATTCAGGCATGCAGAAGGCGGCCAAAGAGATCCTCTCCGTGTCTGGATTTATCACTACCCTGTGTACAGGGCTCTTCAATATTCCATTGCTCAATATCTGTGTATCACAAGGAAACCAACAATCAAGCTTCTGTAAGCCAAACCAACTGTATTAGATTGTTAAAATTTGCTCAAAGGGTCTCATTCAAAAAATTAAAAGGCATATTTGATGAGTTGTTTTAGACATAACAACAATGAGATACAAAGCTGTTATGGGGTTCGAACCTAAGACCACTGGTCTCCAAGTCAAGGCCCTTTTCCACTGGTTTAGACCCCGTCGGCCGAAATGGTACATTTTTAAGCTTTCAATTACTCACCAAATTTCAATTAGGCATTGCTTTAAAAGTTAATTAAAACCAATAATTGAACAGGTTGAGAGAGAACATTAGATTTACCTCTGCCTGATCGCCCACATTAATGAGAAGCGCCTCAGGAATAATAGGAGCTCTAAACCACTGATCGTCTTTAAGAAACTGAAGACCTTCCACTTGTTTGTCTTGCAAGACGTGGGTGATTAATGTTGCATCTGCATGTGGTTTGACACCTAGGACAACATCAGGCCTTGAACAAGGAGGATAAAAGTTAAACCTCACATCCATTTTCCCTTGTTCTCCATACAGGTCCCGAAAGCAATTAACATCCAAATTCAATGACCTTGCCATGGCCTCCAGGACAGTTTTTGTTACCACTTGTAACTTCATCGTATATTGGTCTAAAATTTCACTGCAGTAATAATATATGTTGAACAGTGAGAGATCATGATATGGTTATTGTTTCAGTGTGAAGGAAGAAGATGTATGGCAAACACAAGTTACCTAAAAGATTTGGGATTTTGAGGCCAAAATTTGAGCTTTCGGTGCTCTTCTGGATATACAGAAAGGTATAGCCGGTCAGACCAATCAAGTGTTTGTTGTTCAGAAAAAACCGTGTCGTTCCCATATCCTTGAATATCGTTGACTTGTCTCAAGTATTTCTGCTTCTCTTCCGTTGGAAGTGCAAAAAATTCTTTTGTCATTTCGCGGACCTTGTCTAGGAATTCAGGTGTCATGCCATGATTTATTACCTGGAAACACATATTTAAGGCGGCAGCATCAAACATGTTTTACATATATAGGTGGATGGGAAAATTCTTCAATAAGTATTTTATGTTAAGGATTGGTTACATATTTATAATCTCAACCGTTGGATTGTACATGTATGTATATTACTTATTATCTACCAACACATTTAATGAATGTAATCTAACGACTAAGATTAGAAATATGTGACCAATCCTTAAATACTTATGGGAGAATCTCCCTAGGTGGATGATGTCAAACAAAGTAGGGCATATATTCAGTTATGCTCATATATTTTCATATTTTATTCATCTCCAATATGAAGGTATTTATAAGGAAGTACAACCCTAAATAAAATAGGAAATAAATCTAAATTACAATAGGAAATCAATTTCATTTAGAATAGGATAAAATAAACGGTAAGTAACCAAAATCCTAAATAAATAAGGAACCAAAATCCTAACCAAATAAGGACTTGCCAACACTCCACCTCAAGTTGGGTCAAAGATATTTCGTATGTCCAACTTGACAAGCGAGTCATAGAACACCATACTCTACATTGACCAATCGAACAAGAACATGGCATAATACAGAAACCCTAAGGCCCCGTTTGGTCAACAAAATGAATTTGAGGAGAAATCATTTCCCATATCATTTCTCAAGGAATGAGAAATGGAAGATTCATTTCCCACGTTTGGTAATGTTGGGAAAGTAACCAAGAGATATCACTTTATTTTCTTTCCCATGTTTGTTTTGTGTAGGAATGGAAAACAAAGCTTGTATAAATTTTCAATTATACCCATATTAAATCCAATAAAAAAAAGAATGCATTTAATGATATATTGTAATTCTAAATTGTTAATGAGGACAAAATGATCATGAAAAATGTTTATTTAATATTGGCTCATTTTCCCAAACTTTCCTATGATGAGAGAAAACAAAACCAAAGTTGGGAGGATGGCTTCACTTTCCACCCTACTTTCCCATGGGCCAGGCAACGATTTCTCATGCCCGGACTTATCAAACATGAGAAAGCAATTAATTTCTCATCCCCAAGTCTCATTTCCCATGAACCAAATGGAGCCTAAGAACACGGCAGAATACAGAAACCTTGTAAACATGGTAAAGGCAAGGCAAAGAAGACAAAAACTCTGTGAACACAACAAAAGTAAGGCAAAGAACACAGAAACCCTGTGAACTCGGCAAAGGTAAGGCAAAGAACACAGAAACCTTGTGAACACAGCAAAGAACACAGAAACCCTGTGAACATGGCAGAACACAGGAACCCTGTGATCACAACACAAGGTAAGGCAAAACCAAACCCTAAAAATAGGGTAAGGCACGACAAAGGCAAAGGCAAAGGGCACGGCCACATCCACAACAACGGAAAGCAAAGCAAGCAAAGACAATATCAACAGCAGCAGCAGTGACAATGACAACAATTCTTCCATATCTACTTTAGCGAATTCACACAGACACAAGTTCTCTTCACTTCCCATCTCCCCTTGAAGAGAAGGGGTCGTCGGAGTCATGAAATAGGCAATATCTTCATGGGAAGATAAATATATCATTTTCACTCCACCTCCCCCCCTTGAAGAGGAGGGGATGAGAGCACTTAATTTGCAAGGAGAACACAAGCACAGGTCACAAGAGAACCTAGGCTATGATATCATGTCAAACAAAGCAGGGCATATATTCAGTTATGCTCATATATTTTCATATTTGTTCATCTCCAATATAGAGGTGTTTATAAGGAAGTACAACCCTAACTAAAATAGGAAATAAATTCCATTTATAATAGGACTAAGGAAGGTGTATTCAATTTAGATTTTAAATGATTTTAAAAGAGTTATAAAGTTGATGGAGTTTAACTGAATTTAATTGAGTTTGACTGAATCCTACAAACTCCACATAGAATCCTACAAACTCCACATAGATTTTGACTGAATTCATGCATAGATTTTAATTGAGTTTGTTATAGTTATATTATCGATTATAATGGAGTTTATAACACTCAAAAAACAAAGGGCTTAGGGTTGATGACAGTGGTGGTGATGGCGATGGTGGTTTGTGGGTGATGGTGGGGGAGGTAGTGGTGGAGGAGGTGGGGGTGGTAGTGGTTGTGGTGGTGGCAATAGCGACAATGTAGGTGACGGTGATGATGCTGGCAATGGCTATGGTGGTGGTGATGGTGGGGGTGATAGTAGGGCTAATAGAGAGGGTGATAGTGGAGGTGGGGGTAAGGGTGGTGGTGGTGGTGACGGTAGGGGTGGTAGTGAGGGCGATAGTGGGTGGTGGCAACGGTGGTGGTGGTGGTGGTGACGATGATGACTGTGGTAGTGGTGGTGGAGGCAGTGGCGATGGTGATAGCCATGATAAGATGATGGTAGTAGAAGTGGTGAAATCATATCTTGAGAATAAAAATAATATATCAATCAATCTCTTTTTTTTTTTTTGGGGGGGTGGGGAAGCAAAGATTTGTCATGGCCTAAAATTAGTCTAAATCATCTTTAAACTCTTTTAAAATCTAAATTGAATACAATGGCAAGTAACCAAAATCCTAAATAAATAAGGAACCAAAACTCTAACTAAATAAGGACTCGCCAACAGATGATTCACAAGTTGTCTAATTCATTACAACTTGTACCAAGTTTTCTCAAGTAAACACAATTAAATTGGGTATTTGAATTCAGACCTGAAAGCAACCCCATGTTGTAAGAGCTGATCGAAAATTGTCAAGTTGTTGTTGAGTGATTGAGGAAGGTGTTGTGAGGAGGAGGCGTAGATCAATTACTGGAATATCCTTCAACTGGACAGAAGAAGCATCTGGGGCTCCAACTTTATGGATATATTTCTCAGGCACTTGTTGTTCCCCTTTGGCGAGCAGGAGCAACTCTTGGACAGTTTTGGATCCTAACTCTATCTTGGGCTTGGGAATAGTGGAAGAAGATTCAGCCATGTCTGTGGTTGGTTGGTTGGTTGGTTTCTTTCTAGCCTCACCCCCCGGAAAAAAGAACTTCTGTAATTTCAGCTGCAAATGAAAATGATCTCTCTTCTGTTAGGTGCGCAACCCCAAGGAAAGATAATAAGAAAAATATCACCCTTGGACGTTTCTGCAATTTCAAGGTGAGATATTAAGAAAAATAAATAGTCTCTATCTATCTTTTTTTTTTTTTTTTTAATCAAGAGAAAATTTCAATAACCTTAACAATAAAGGCACAAATAACCGGTACAAGCCTGACCTCGTTAAAATTTTGCCATAAATAAAAAACCCCAAAAAGGAGGAAAGCCCTATATCTATCCTATTGAAATATAGGAAGCTTGCTTATGGTATATATTTTTTCCTTGCCTAATATTCAATGTACGGACATCCGCTATAATTATGCAGGTGTATAAAGGTAGTTCATGTTTCACTATTATTTAGTGGGGTCTAAGTATTGAAAAACAAAACAAAACAACAAATGAAGAGAAAAGAACATAAAATTGGATTCTTGTAAGGCCATCTCCAATGCCAAAGGGGCTAAACCCAAAATTTCCACCCTTCAAATACAACTATTTATGTATTGCACGGACTCAAACAGTTTTTTTCCTCAACCCTCCATACTCAAATTTTAAGTCCGTAGCCTTATTCAATTATTTTAAAATAGTTTAACTTTTTTTTTGTGGTTAATTTTTCTTGAGCTAATTTTTTTTATAACTTCATGACTTAATTTTCTAAACATTTTAACCTTAAAAAAAATTAAAATTCTACAAACTTAATTTTATGTTAATTAAAATTTGCATTATCCTACATGGCTTGAATTATTTTATGACTTGGTGCTCGTCTTCTTTCAATTATTTCTGACTTGGGCCCATCTCCTCTATCTCCTTAACTCTTCCTTTTTTGTCTTATTGCCATTATTTTCTAAATGGTTGCCTTTTTGCCATTATTTTCTAAATGAAATCTTCCTTTACCCTACACCATATCAAAGTGAGAAATGAAAAACATGATTTGGGTGGTTTATTTAATAAATGGATGGGTAGTTATAGAAGCTGAGATGAGTTTTGGGGTTATATCTTATTTATAATATTTAATTATTATTTTTTTACCGTTGGATTTGATATTTGAACATTGAATCTACTTTATTTCCTTTGAAATGATTAAGAATTAATCATGACCTTTGATCATATAGCCGTTGAGAACAATTTGAAAAAGGAAAATAAAAGCAAGTTTGAATTGTCGTCATTTGATTTCAATGACAATATTGCCGTCCACGAGCCTCTAGGTGTGGCTGACACAATGTGTCCACAACACTGACTTTACACATGGGGAAAGTGGGTTGTGTGAGTGAGCTCCACTAAATTTCGGTCCATGCAAAATGTGGACTGCTGTTCCACCCAAGATATTGGCTATATTGCCAAAATTTGACATTTGGCCCTCTCCATTGGAGATGGCCTAAAGAGGTAAAAAAGAACAAGCTAAAGTGCCTTATGTTGATTTACTTGTACTAAAACATAGGTAACAAGATGAGAAGAAGGTTAAACCCAACACATTTGATTCAGAACAAATGAGGGAAGTATTCATAGAGAAGGACAAAATTTTAGTATTTTGAGAATAATGCCCCTATTTAGATTGCCTAAGGAGTCCATTTTTGCTTTATAGATAGTGCCAAGGGAGTTTTGCTTCTTGCTTGCCGTATATGGAGCCAAAAACTGGGATAACTTCTTCTTGCTTTTTATATATACGGATTTTTGTTGGGATTATCTCTTCAAGTGGACTTCATACTACATGTATTTGCTGCTATGGCTTCGTTATACTTCTGTCATGTTTTCTATTTTATGTAGCTTCTCTTATGTCAAACTATTGCATATATGCAGTATCACTATCTTATGCTTCAATCTGATTGTAGAGTTCATCAAAAACTTGTGCTCCTATCTTGCCACTGACGGATCTAGTAAGGCGCAAGGAGGTGCAGCTGCACCTCCCCTAGCCGGAAAAATTATTATAAGTGCTTCAAATTGCCTTTTTGCTCAACTGTTGTACAGATTACCTTATTTTCATCTTCAACATTTAAGTAAATCAAATTCCCACCAAATCAAAATATGAAAATTCGGTTTTAGTGCAAAATATGATTTATGCTAAAAATGATGGCTCATTAAGTCAATATATACTTCATACTAAAATCCCATAAAATCAAGTTTTCTTATTTGATGTGTAAAGAATAAAAGCGGCCAAAAATTATCTTGAGAAAATGATTATTCTGAAAAACCATTTTTCATACTTAGTCAATATTGCACCTCTACTAAAAAATTTCTGGGTCCGCCAGTGTATCCATATGTCTCATTAAACAATTGCTCCTCAGCTAACGTTGCTCCTTTGTATTTTTTTTAATATCTTGCTGGGTAGGAATATTTGTATTTACAAACTCTACTGGACTAAGCAGTTCATTGTGAGAAATAATTATATTATGTCGTGATCTTTCTGGATAAATATTTTTTTTAAACCACTCAATAGGTATACAAGTGAAATCTAATTTTATATGCTTTCATAGGGATATAAAAACATTACTTCTTTTAGTTTTAAAGAAAATGAAGACAAGTAATTAATACTTTGAACCTAAGGCTAATTTGAATAACCATACTCTGCTAAGAATCCTGGAGTAATTGAGATGGTTTTCTAGTTATGCTCTAGACGTAGTTCTCTATATTCTACCATGTTGAGCTAAATAGATAGTATAATGAGAACAACTTTTGGTAATAACTTTTATTCCTGGATGTGGATTATTTTTCAAATTAAAAAGGAAAATGCTGGAATATATAATTGAAGAGTTGTGTTTTATTTATATTCTAATCTAATCATATGACTTTTAATGTCTTTTGGTAAAAACCCATACCTTTCTCTAGCTATTGAAAATATGGATTTTTAGTTTTTTTGCTCAACTGAAAATTCTTTAATTAATATTTTTTTTATCCAAAGAAAAACTTCATTAAATAAACTTCAACGTTACAATCAAATACTTCAACAAGACATCTAAAGTACCAATCCCAAGAGAGCAATAGATTAAAATGCTAAAAGCAAGGCTAACGCGGACAAAAGCTGCACTAATCTCAGAACTCGAATTTTTAGTTGTGTGGCATATGTCCATCTCAATGAATCTCATCGGACCAAGTTGGATCTGTGTGCCCTCCGATGTGTCTTTGTGGGTCTTTCACCTCAACAAAAAAGGTTATCAGTGTTACCATCCTTAAAGTCACTGCTTTTATGTTACCATGCATGTTACGTTTCTGGAGAACCAGATGTTTTTTCTATCAATAGTGCCCAATCATGTCCTTCAGGGGGAGAATACAGTAAAGGAAACACATAATTGGTTTAAGATAGAAATAAGGGGGAAAGAAGCACAAAATAGTGTGTTGAAACTCGAGTCGCTCCACGTAGCCAGCCGAACCAAGCTGAACAGTCTAGCCAATGAACAGCAAGCAGAGATGAACTGGACATCAGCGATCCCGAACTAGACAGCAGCGACCCCCTCTCTCAAACATACTTGCTCATGCTCCACTGAACATCCCTGAGGTAAGTCCTTCAGATCCTAGTGCTTCTCAAAATATTGTTGAAATTGTGAAGAAAAAAAAAAATTACATGCACGAGCAAACTGGGGAATATTGCCAAACAGATTCTCACCAGAAGGCAAGGTGAAATATGCCATTGCTTATTATGCCTCCACACACAGATTGTCTCCTCAAGCTAAAGCATTTGTAAGTCAGATGGAAGGAACTAAAGTTCCTGATAGATTGGAAGAAGCTTTGCAAGACCCAAAATGGTTGGAAGCAATGAATGTGGAGATGAAGGCCTTACAAAAGAATGGAACATGGGTGATACTTCCTCAACCTAAAGGAAAGAAACATGTTGGATGTCGATAGGTGTACACAGTTAAGCACAAAGCTGATGGCACAATAGACAGATATAAAGCAAGACTTGTGGCAAAGACTATACGCATACGTGTGGAGTTGATTATTAGGATATGTTTGTACTGGTATGTTAAGGTGTGCACCAGCTGAATCATCATCTAGCAATCTATCCGGATCAAGTGTCAACCAACAAGGAGAGATATCAGAGGTTAGTGGGAAGACTAACTTATCTTTCGCACACTATACCAAATATCGCATATGCAGTTGGTATTGTTAGCTAGTTCATGCATTCTCCTAGTGATGATCACTTAGTGACAGTTACGAGGATTTTGAGTTATTTAAAGAAAGCTCCAGGTCGAGGCTTGATATTCAGAAAACTGAGACATTTGGATGTCAAGGGTTATACAAATGCAGATTGGGCAAGCAATATAATAGATAGACATTCTACATCAGGTTACTTCACTTTTATTGGGAATGTAGTGGCTCAATCTTCAGCTGAGGCAGAATACAAGGGCATAGCACACGAAGTTTATGGGCTTCTTTGGCTAAGGATACTCCTGTTCGAAATTGATTTTCCACCAAAGAAAGTCATCGAGTTTTATTGTGACAACCAACTTGCGAGAGATATAGAAAATAATCTAGTTTAAAATGGCAGAACTAAGCATGTTGAAGTGGATAGTCATTTTATCAAGAAGAAGCTGGTAGATAAGCTTATTAATATACCATTTGTAAAGTCATAAGAACAGCTGGCAGATTCTTAACGCATGCGGTGTCAACAAAAGTTTTTCAAGAGTCACTTGACAAGTTGGGCATAGGAGATATCTACACACCAACTTGAGGGTGAGTGTTGGCGTGAGCCATATTTCTAGGATCCCGCGATCCTTGATTTCATGGTGTAATTCACATTACCTAATTTGAATAATTACCTAGTTAGGATTCCTTATAATTAGCTAACTACTTTTCCTTATCAACTTGTATATATATCCTCCTCATAGAGAAATATAAAATCATTCACAATTATTCAATCCTTCTGTGTTTAGGTTGAGTACCACAAGCCGATGAACTTCCACCAAACCCCTCCAAATAATAATATGGGTAAATTACTCAAATAGTCCTCAAACTTATACTCGATTTACATTTTGGTCCATCAATTAAATTATTAGTCCAAATGCTCCATCAACTCTATATTAATCGCTCCATTGGTCATACCGTTACATTCTGTCAATGTTGCCATTAAATATGAGGGCAAATTGGTCATTTCGTACGTTAAAAATAAATAAATACTGGAAAATGAAATAAAAACTCTCCATATCTCTCTCTCTCAAAATTATACTCGATATTGGGGAATTTCTGGGTTACAGTTCTTCAAAAATTTTGATTGAGGGCAAAGAGAATGTAAGAAATTCCATCAACAAGTTCGACTTCATCTTCTCAACTCTTATCGTTGGCTCTATACTCAAAGTCACTCTGATGTATTTGTTAGCACCTACTTTCTCTACTTCAACTGCCACTCTTCCTTCAATCTTCACCAATTGCTCAGCTAGCCACATATTCGAATCAGTCTTCACAATTGTTTGGTTCACTGCTGGGCTTATTGGACTTCGTTGTCAAATGGGTTGATTAAATTGAGGAAGAATTGAGGGCGTGATTTGGTCCCCTTTGGCTTTGTGGATGTTTTCCCTTTTTGGTTTTTGTGTTTGTGTGCCATTGATGTTTCCTTTGGTCTTAGCTGGTGTTTTTACGTGCCTTTGGGCTTGGTTGGTTGTTGAATGAAACAAAAACAAAAACTGAGGAAGAAAATGGATATGAGTTTTGAAGGAGGGTTTGTGGTGTTGGCGAGGTTGACATGTGCTCAGAGTGTTGGGGAAGTGAAATCCGTGAAAGGAGGGGGGAGGTTGGATCAACTAGATAGAGGAGAAATTGGTGGAGGAGAGCAGAGAGGGGATAAGAGATAGAGGTGGAGAGTAGAGAGAAGAGGGGGAATGGGGGAGAAGAAATCGAAGGGAGGGGGCACTGGGTTTGGGTCTCATGTTTTTTTTTTCTTTTTTTCTTCAAAATTTTCTAATTTTGTATTTATTTTAACCCTATTTTTATTTGTTAATTATGAAAAGTCGTATTTACCCTAAAATTTGGTTAAATTTAACAGAAAATTAGACGGTAGGACCAATGGAGCGATTAATATATAGTTAATGGACATTTGGACTAATAATTTAATTGAGGGACCAAAATGTAAATCGAGTACAAGTTTGAGGATCATTTGAGTAATTTACCCTAATAATATTGACCACAGAGATAAGGAATCCATAACCCCTCCAATTGCCAAGCGGAACATAGTTAGCGCCGTAGAAAACAAGTGTCGACCCAATACCATAGTGGGCAGGGACGGATCCACGTTGTGGGCTGTTTGGGCTACAACCCATACGAATATTTTTTTTTTTGTATTTGTAATACCAGTATTCTTAAGATTTACAAAAAAAAAAAACTTAATAGAGATAGCCCATCCCAAAGCTACAAGAAAAAAGAACAGAGAGATGGAGCAGACGGACAGAGAAGAAGGAAAAAGAATAAAGAAAGAGAGAGAGAGAGAGAGAGAGAGAGAGAAGAAAAAAGAATAAAAAAAGAGAGAGACAAGAAAATATAATAAAAAATAGAGCAGGGGAGATATGTGTTGGGATGAGATGTGTTTTTATTTTGTTAGGTTCCCTCTCCCACAAAATGGGATATTTTTATTTTATTATTACTTTCTTTTTTAACTTCAACTCCTTATAAATATTTTTTTTTTTTACTTTTCTTTCTTTGTTTCCCTTCAATCCCTTCCAAATATTTCAACAATATTATCAATAATTCTAACATTTTCTCTATTTCAAATGTCGTATAATAACAAAAAGTTCTAAATACGATGAAGAAAATATACTGAAAAAAGACTGCTTATATAAAATAAAAATATAACAAACTAGGGCTTATGATTTACCCCAAAAAAATTTAGCCACCCCATGTGGGTTAACTCTAGTTTTTAGTTCCTAAAATCTATTATCCAAGCCTAAAAATCTACAAAAACTAACCAAAATCCACAAAACTCACCAATTTTTCTTAATACATTTGTACTTAAGGTAAATTTAGCCCACCCGATTTGCAATTCCTGGATCCATCCCTGATAGTGGGTAAGGCCACCCATGAGGTTGGAGAGCAATGCAAGCACCATCGCTCCAAAATATGGTGGAGTACCACGAGCACTAGCAACTGGCAAGAATGCTGTAAACATTGCACCAATATGGGCAGCTCCACGGGCAAAGAAGTAGTGAGAGTAGAAATAGAGAAGAACCAGAATGCCAAAAGACAGCTGCCATGAAAGACCCAATCCGCCAACAAATTGTAAAAAGAGCAGAATAGTTGTTAGTGACGACCAAAAGTAAAACACTGCAGTTAACAACATACAGCCGAATGTTGGCACTCCAGTTTACGCTTCCGACTTTAAAGTGAAACAGTGCGGGATCTGTCTGGTGTATGCTCAAGATGCTGAGAAATTTAATGTCTTGTCAATCTATAAGGAAGCAAAAGTTGAAGAAAATGGTAAGACTAAGAGACGTCGTGTTGAGTCTGAAGCGACAGTCTGTCGCATGCACCGACTAGGCAGCCACTCAAATCCGGGTTGGGATGATGAGCAATCTAGATGGTGAGGTGGGGTTTTGTAAAGATAGTGTGGTGCCCCAAGAAGCCTCGAAACCATAGTCTGTCGGAAAACGCTTTCCACTTCCTCCGTTCAGAACAAACACTTCACCTTGATCAGAAAGATGAGAAATCGAATCATCTGATTGAAGGTGCAACAAGATGCATATTTGCATCACTCTCAAATTTTCGTGTAGTGGTATGTATTTATTTATTTCTAATGTTAAAAGAGATTTCGAATATCCTCTCCCACATTACATCAATTGAAAAAAATTGACTTAAAAGACATAATGTTATAGGGGCTGTTAAAATAAGTTATTTTCTTTATTTCAAAACCTTCACTGTCTGCAGCAGATTTTATCACTATCTATCTCTACTTGCTCAGAAGAAGAAACAGAACCAAAGACGCGCCAATCACTGGGAAGCAGATTATCAGTCTCTAATAAATAAGCATTTATAAAAAAATAATAAAAATAATAAAAATAGTAGATTTGACAATCAAAAGTTAATTACCTCAAACAGAAAGAAAACGTAACAAATAGAGTGCCAAGATCCACCCCATAAATATATAAATATATATATATATATATATATATATATATTTATATACAAGGTTAAGAGAGAGAAATAAAGGGTAAGTTTAAATTTTTGATGCTTCAATTGGTCTCCTCCCCTGCTGGTAGTAGTCGAAATATATGCGATCATAATTTTTCACCTTCTTGTACAATTTTGGCGTTGACTCATTGACTAGGCTTTCAAAAGGTTCAGTCTCTTTATCTAATTCAGGCAAGCAGAAAGCAGCCAAAGAAATCCTCTCCTTGTCTGGATTTGTCAATACCCTGTGTACAGGGCTCTTGAATATTCCATTGCTCAATATCTGTGTATCACAAGGAAACCAACAATCAAGCTTCTGTAAGCCAAACCAACTGCATTAGGTTGTTAAAATTCGCTCAAAGGGTCTCATTCAATTCATTTAAAGGCATATTTGATGAGTTGGTTTTAGTCCTAACAACAATGACATACAAAAGGGAACATTTTTATTTTTAATTTTATACAAGTGATATTGGGGAGGGGCTCTTTATCAGACACACTATAAAGTGTCATGAGGTTCAACAAACCACTGGTTTCAAGTCCAATGTCCTTTTCCACTGGGCTAGAGCCCATTGGCCAAAAGGGTACAATTTCAATTACTCACCAAATTTCAATTAAGCTTGACTACTCTTCTTCAAGCCTTGCTTTAAAAGTTACTTAAAACCAATAACTGAATGGGGAATGCTAGCAACTTTCGCTCTAATTGTCTCCTTTGGACCTTCTCCCTTTCCCTCATGACATGTGTCATTTTCTTTACACTTAAAACAATACCATTAATACATCAAACAACCTACTTTTTGTTTTCCATATTTACCCTTATTTTTGTATTGACTTTAATGTTTACTTCAATTCATTCAAATTTTTTTCCAACTCTCTCTCTCTCTTCGAATAATCACAGACTTGCAACCCCAAATCCAACCCTCTATTATCATTTTGAGAGAGCCAGACCTTCACACCTAAAACAACATGACATCTCCCACAAAAAAATCAAAATCAAAATCAAAATCCATCAAAATCATTTTGTTTATTTCTCATATTAAAGTTTGCAACTTTAAGGTGAGATCTTTAAATTTGGGTTGGGCTGTTGTTGTTGGTGCTTGGTAATGGTCCTCAAACCCAAATTTAGTATAATGGCCAATGCTTGTCGTGGCCTTGAGGTCTTCTTACCGTAGCCAAAACTTGCAGGGGCTTGGTTTTGTTTGAAGAGAGATTGGGGGAAGAGAGAAAAAGAGGGAGAGAGAAGGAAGAGAGTATGGGGAGGTGGTGAGGAGAGGGTGGGGTGGAGATGGGTGGCGCTAAGGAGATGGTGGGGAAGATGGAGGTGCTGGGCTTTGGGGAAGAAGGTGGTGGGGACGGCTTGAGATAGGTTTTTTTTTATAAAAAAATAATAATAATTTTAAAAAAAATAATTTTAATATTTAATAAGTTAATATAATAATTTTTTACAAGTTATTAAGAAAGCTGTAAAAAAATTAATAAATTAAAGTAAAGTCAATACATCAAATAAGGGTAAATATGGAAAACAAAAGCTAAGTTATTTGTTGTATTAATGGTATTGTTTTAAGTGTAAAGAAAATGACATATGTCATAAGGAAAAGGGAGAAGATCCAAAGGAGAAGGTTAAAGAGAAGGTTGCTAACATTCCCCTAATTGAACAGGTTGAGAGAGAACATTTGATTTACCTCTGCCAGATCACCGACATTAATGAGAAGCGCCTCAGGAACAATGGGAGCTCTAAACCACTGATCGTCTTTAAGAAACTGAAGGCCTTCGACTTGTTTGTCTTGCAAGAGAAGGGTGATTATTGTTCCATCTGCATGTGGTTTGAGACCTAGGACAACATCAGGCCTTGAACAAGGAGGATATAAGTTAAACCTCACATCCATTTTCCCTTTTTCTCCATACTGCTCCCAAAAGCAATTGTCATCCAAATTCAATGACCTCGCCATGGCCACAAGGACAGTTTTTGTTACCACTTGTAACTTCCTCGAATATTGTTCCAAGGTTCCCCTGCAATAATAATAATAATAATAATAAGGGTTATCTACTGTAGACATTCCTGAATTTGGCCCCCAATTGCAATTGGGTCCTCGAACTTTTTTTTTGAGGCAATTAGGTCATCCAACTCTCTCATCCGTTCCAATTGAGTCCTTCCAATTTGGCTGTTAATTTGAGGGCTAAAACCGTCCATTTTAATTAAAATATTTTAAATTTTAAAAATTAAAGAAAAAAGTAAAATTAATAAATAAATAAATAAACTTAAAAATAAAAAATAAAAATCCAAATCCCTCTCTCTTTCGCTCTGTCTCTCCCTCTCTCTCGCAACCCATTCCCCCCCTTCAAAATCCAGATCCCAACCCAACCTGCAACCCACCCCCCATCTTTTACCCCTTTCGTTACATGGCTTAAACTCTTTAATAGAGTTATGTCTTGCAGGCTGCTGGCGGTTAACTGCGGATGCAATCCCAAAGGATCTATGTAGCTTAATATCCTTAGAAGATCTGCTTCTTGGAGGCAATGACTTTTGTAGCCTGCCAACCAACCAATTTGTATGTTCTGAAAGCAAATGGCTGCCCATAATTGAAAACAATTCCAGATTTTTCATAAATGTGGAATATGAGAGAATTGTATCTAAGTGATTCGTTCAAACTCACTAAGGTTCTAGGCTTGTATCTAAGTGATTCGTTCAAACTCTAGTTGAAGTATTGGGCTCCTTTTTCGTAGGTTACACCTTCGAAATACCCCAAAAGGGAATTTTGCTATGTTTGGAACCCTATACAAGGGGCTGGCTCTAAGATCTGATCTTATTAATCCCCTATTGTACATCTGTAAATAGAGCCAAGTAAATCCTATGTGGTTTCTACCAATCACAAACTGTTTGATATGGATTTGTATTGTAAATTTGTGAAGATGGAGGTGGGGTTGTTAGGGTTGATGATGGATGAAGAAGGTGGAATTGGGGTCAATGATGGATGAAGAACCCGAAATGACACTTTTACCCTCTCACTTTAACAGATAAATTGATAGAGTTGGACGGTATGACCCAATAGGAACTATTTATCAAGTTAACTGATATAATTGCCTCGAAAAAAAAAAGTTCACAGACCTAATTGCAATTGGGAGCCAAGTTCATAGACGTCTACAGTAGATAACCCTAATAATAATAATAATAATAATAATATATACATGTTGAACTATGACTGAGAGATCATGATATGCTGGTTGCTTCAGTTCAGAGTGAAGGAAGAAGATACATTTATAGCAAGCAAACACAAGTTACCTCAAAGATTGGGGATTTTGAGGCCACAATTTGAGCTTTCGAGCCTCTTGTGGATACACAGAAAGGTATAGCCGGTCAGTCCAATCAAGTGTTTGTTGTTGAGAAATAACCATATCGTTCCCATATCCTTGAATATCGTTGACTTCTCTAGAGTATTTCTGCTTCTCGTCCAGTGGAAGTGCGAAAAATTGTTTTGTCATTTCGCGGACCTCGTCTAGGAATTCAAGTGTCATGCCATGGTTTATTACCTGGAACACAGAGTCAAAGCAGCAGCCTCAAGCATGTTTTACATATGAATTCAGGTAGATTATTCAAAATTTTGCTAATTCATGTACCAAGTTTTCTCAAGTAAACACAATTAAATTGGGTATTTGAATTCAGACCTGAAAGCAACCCCATGTGGTAAGAGCTGATCGAAAATTCTCAAGTTGTTGAGTGGTTGAGGAAGGTGTGAGGAGTAGGCCAAGATCAATTACTGGAATATCCTTCAACTGGACAGAAGATGCATCTGGGGCTCCAACTTTATAGATATATTTCTCAGGCACTTCTTGTTCCCCTTTGGCAAGCAGGAGCAGCTCTTGGACAGTTTTGGATCCTAAGTCTATATTGGGCTTGGCAATAGTGGAAGAAGATTCAGCCATGTCTGTCTGTGTGGTTGCTTGGTTGGTTGGTTTCTTTCTAGCCTCACCCCCCAGAAAAAGAGCTTCTGTAATTTCAGCTGCAAATGAAAATGATATCTCTTCTGTTTCAAAGGAAGCTCATGATGGGAGCATCTTGGACGTTTCTGCAATTTCAAGGGGAGAGATATTTAAAAAAATAAAGTCTATCTATCCTATTGAATTATACGAGGCTTGCTTATATTTTATATTTTTTTCCTTTCCTAATATTCAGTGTATGCATTCTCCTCCACTATAATTATGCAGATCTAGAAAAGTAGCTCATGTTTGTCTATTATTTAGAAAAAAAATACAAAAACAAAACAACAAAAGAAGAAGAAAGAACAGAACATTCTCTTGTACAAAAACAAAAAAAAAAAAAAAAAAGGATAAGCTAAAGAGCATCTCCAATGGGTAGGCAAAATATTGTCGATCAAAGTCATATTGGATCACATATTTTTATTATTTATAAAATACAAGTTTCTTTTGTTTTTTGTGGTTAGTGAAATTAGGTAAATGTAAAAAATAAAAATAAATAATATAATTGCCTAGTTCCATTAAAGTGATCAATTTTGTTTCCAATAGTTAACTGAATAGGCAACATGCCATATCAGTCTATATAGTAAACTTTTGTCTATCCTTAAGGTATGTTTGGTGCACTATATTAGAATCTGGATATGAGTAAATAGTTCATATAAGATGTTTGGTGTCATCTTGTATTATTTAATTAGCTTACTATTTTATACATATTGGGCTTTTAATACTCTCCTTACTAGACTAACTAATATAACTCACACCCCAATTTAGATAATATACGTTTAATCATACGCCTAGAGAAAAAGAACATGCGTTCTACGAGAAAAATCAGACGCTTTTTCATCTTCTTCTCCCTGAGGTTCTTCTCTTCTATCTTTTCCATAAGTCATTTTCTTCACTCTTCTCCAGGTATCCATCTCTCACTCTCACTTTTTTTGAAACTCTCCCCCATATGCTTCTTCTCTCTTCTTTATATATTTCATCTTTTATTAATTTTTTGTGGAAATTAGGTTATGAATTTTTCCTTCTTGACATTTTGTTTTTAATCGAATGTTTTGGTATGTGATATGGTGATTCGACGTTGTGGGAATCTTTAGCAAATAAAGTTCGTGGAATTATTTCTTTGTCCATATTTCGCTTTTTGTTTGTTGTTTTCCACTTTTTCACTCTATTGAGAACTAGAAACAAAGATAACAATTGAAAAGAATAATATATTATAATGGGTTATATGAAAAAAAAAAAAAAAGTCTTGGTAAAAACAATTGAAAAACAAATCTTGTCTATGAATCTTACCCAAAAAAACCATTCATGTCATTTGAATTTCAACTTCATATTAAATTAGCAAAGAATTTTTTTATTTTTTTTTAAATAGTCTGATCCGATGTTATCCGGAATAATACCACAGTATAACTTAGTCAGATTATTTATCGGAAACAGCACTAAACGCCTTATAATATTATGAATAAACGATAATCAGTACAGTCCAACGTACCCAACACATCGTCTTCCGCTTTTCAAAGATCCAGTCGTGGTTCAGAGTTCCTATAAAACCCCAGGCTCTTATTGTCAATCCAGGTGATCAAATGGCGGTGCTCAGTATTGTAGCCTATCAAAATTTGATCTCGTTTCATTATTTCTTCTTGAACCCTTTTTTTTTTTTTTGGGGTTGCAGATAATGAGTAATGTAATATTCAAGAGCCCACTGCAGAGTCACTACAAATGCAAAAAAGATAATGTGTAATGGAATATTCAACCAAATTATATCCAGCCCAAGCACTCAAAACCTACTAGTCTAATCTAACAATGTAAAAAGTAATATGGTGAAGTGATGAGCCATTGTGTTGTTCTTGGTACACCACCGAGAAAATAAATGCGGCACAAGATAAGGGTAGATTCAACAAGCATACAACAAATGATGATCATGAATTGAAGACAGCTCCTGTGATGCTACATCAAAATTTGGGGGTACATTATCTAATTTCTGCTCTAAAATAGACCTCCTATGTATACCAAATTTCACCCAAAAGGTCTCCCTGAAATGACCAAAGATTATTTCCACGCAAAAGAATTAAAGGGAAAGATCAATAGTGTGCCTCAGCAAAGAAGTGAAACAGCAACCGAGTCTAATCAGAAACAGTGCCGGATTTTAAGTTGGCAGATTTTCACGGCCAACTCCCTTTACCACAAGCCGATGAACTTCCACCAAACCCCTCCAATTCCTAACCAAATAATAATATTGACAACGGAGATAACGAATCCATAGCCCCACCACTTGCCAAGAGGAACATAGTTAGCACCGTAGAAAACAGGTGCCGACCCAATACCATAGTGGGTAAGGCCACCCATGAGGTTGGAGAGGAATGCAAGCACCATCGCTCCAAAGTATGGTGGAGTTCCAAGAGCACTAGCAACAGACAAAAATGCTGTAAACATCGCGCCAATATGAGCAGCTCCGCTGGCAAAGAAGTAGTGGGAGTAAAAATAGAGAAGAACCAGAATGCCAAAAGACAGCTGCCATGAAAGACCCAATCCGCCAACAAACTGTAAAAAGAGCAGAATAGTTGTTAGTGACACTGACAACCAAAAGTAAAACACTGCACTTAACAACATACAGCAGAAGATTCATTAAGGTTGAGGTCATATAGCAGGACATATAACATTAGTGCACTAATGTGAGTGCAGTAGTTTACACCAGTAAATGGAAACGTCCTGAAATCAGATGATGGATAACTAGCAGAGTGACTTGTAAGCTAGTTAAAATTTCTTATTGATTTGTAAGTCTCAAGCCAGTTATGGAAACTTGCTAAACTGAAATACATACAAATGATAACTATGAAAGGACCATAAATTAAGTGAGGATGAACCCACTTTTATGCGAGTAAGGTCTGCGTGTACTAAAAGTTTTTCACCACAGAAACAAAGAAAAAAAACGTAATGCTCATCTAAACTGCCAACCTACATTTATAAGCATGCACATCTAGGTGACCAGTAAGAGAAAAAGAAGACAAACCTTAACTACAGTTTGACTAAACCAGGAGATAAGACCGTATTTGTTGAGATACCCAGCCATTGCAATGAGTGCAGCAAACCAAGTAAGTGTGTCCCAAGCAACTGATTCAGCTAAGCACTCCTTCCATGTAATAACACCAGTAACAAGGAGAACAGATAATCCAAGAATGGCAGCAGTAACAGCATCCACATTCAAAACTCCTCCAAAAATCCAAAGTCCAACCTGATATATCACAGAGAAAAAGGAGGTAAACTATGAGCATATATATTTTCAAGTGACAATATAGATGCATCCACAGAAACAGCATCAGACATTTGTGTACAAGTGTCAGTAAAGGGAAATAGTTTTACGGCATCAACTGAGTTATTACAATAGTATTTTCAAGGTTAGGCTGCTACAACAATCAGCATGGGGTAGGAGAATTAAAAGTGCAGTTATGACCCCTATCCACCCAGTTGCAAATGTCATACAGTAAATGCTAAACTCTGAAAACATAAGCCATGAAAAGTTAATGGCAGGTGTTAACATCTACCAGTGCAGGCAATTTCAATATTTTCCTATAAACACTTCAGTCCATTGAGCAAATCATATATTATTCATGATCTCTTTTGCATTTTTGGATCCTTCACATTTCCTATCCTATGCTGGTTTTAAACTTTACATGTACAGGAAACTTTACAGTACAGGAAATTTCAATAATCTTTTAAGAAATACTTCATTGCATTCAGTAAGTAATATGAAGCTTGTAATATCCCCATGTGACTATACTTCGTCGCTTTTTACTAGCCTATACAACCACTAGAGGAGGAGCAAGATGAAAAGGGGATAATTAGTTGGTTAGTTAGAAACACGGTTGCTTAGAAAGGTGACTTTATCCTTCAATCATAAGTATTAACCTTTCCAAGAGGAGCACCTATCTTGACACAAGCTTTAACAGTTTCCTAAACTGAAGAGGGATGATGCCTAAGAAAGAAGCTGCAAGGAACAGCCTACAAGAGTTTCCACCCAACACCCTGAGTTGGTAGATAATTCGAGAAACTTAAAACCTACAACCCCATAAAATACAATTCTCCAAACAAACCCTATCAGGAAACACATTCACAATCCTTAATCATGCATGAGAAGCGTCAGTTACTACAGAATATCATCAACAAAGATAAACAATGATGAAGGGAACCTTGCCAGTAAAATTATCATACAACATAACATTTGGTTACTTCAAAACCGATTGACTCAATGCTACCTCACAACAAAAACTGAAAGTAGACGAGTCAAATTTTCATGCGCTGAATGAATATCATGTCAAATGGGACTACCACCAAGAGAAGAGCCATTTCTAATTTATTAGCAATAAATTGTAATGCTTGCATATAGCATCATAGAGAACAGGATTTTGATGCAAGAAATGGAAAAGGAACAATTACTGACAGCATTAGACATGACGGGTAAATTAAATTTTCTGAGGAACATGCAAATTCAAAAACGGAAGGCAATAAACAGAGACTTAGAACATTCAGTTTAAATTTGCGAAAGAGGATGAATGGCACTGATAACTAATTAAATTCTTGCAATTATTCAAACCATAAACTGATTACAGCTTCTTTTAAAAATAATAGAGTGGCTCTTCAACAAGCTCCACTCATTAATTTATATTTTACAACCAGAAAAGCTTAAGTCAAGACACACAATTTTTTACAAGAAGAAACCAAAAAAAGGTCGCCCTTCAATTTTTGCAGATCACTGAAGCTCTATGTAAAACACGACAACAAACAAGTGTTGTACACACTTCAATGCCTCAAATAGTCATTGGAAATAATCAAAAAACCAAGTTCACTAATCATTGTCAAATTTAGCTTATCAAGAAACTTCTAAGCAAGACCAAATTAAAAAACCCAGAAACTTCTAACTACATTTGACTAATTATTGCATTAGCAACTAAAAGGAAATGCGTACCGTAAGAAGCAGAGTGCCAGCCATTATAATCTCTTTGTTAGACATGGGGCCCATCTTCTCCAGCCTCTCCCTGGCAAGCTTGGGCGCGTCGGGGCTGCTCTTCACCTCCGGGGGGTAAATCACATACAACAACAGCGGCACCACAATCAACGACACCAAACCAGGCACAATTGCAGCTTTAGCCCAATCCGTCCACCCAATCGTCTGCTTAATCGTGTTGAAAGTCAAGTTGGCGCTCAACGGGTTAGCAGCCATGGCCGTCAAGAACATGGCCGACGAAATCACCGAAGTCTGGAAACACGTCAGCATCAACCACGACCCTAACTTTCCCTCTGTCCCATCCCCGACATTACTACCGCACGCAACGCAGAGCGACTTCACCAACGGCAAGAAAATTCCTCCGGCTCGGGCAGAGACGGAAGGGATCGCCGGAGCCAACAGGGCTTCACTGAAGACCAGACTGTACCCTAACCCCAGAGAGGAACTACCGAAGAGGGAGACGAACTGGTACGCGATTCGATTTCCGAGGCCGGTCTTGATGAAGCCCCGGGCGAAGAAGAAGGCGAGGGCGATGAGCCAGGGGATTGGATCTCCGAAGGCGGAGAAAGCCGCCGCGAAAGTCAGCGTCTTAGTAAGGACGGAGGCGCCGAGGCCGAGCAAGGCGACGGCTCCGAGAGGCAAGGGTTGGGTGATGATGCCGACGATGGTGGCGAGGAAAATCGCTAGAAGCTGCCACGCATTCTTGGTGACGCCTGCTGGAGTGGGCACGAACCAGAGGATTACGCCCGTCGCAATGGACGCGAGCAAAGGCTTCATGGCCGCGCCTTGCCATGGTTCCTTGGCCGCCGGAGTGATCGAAGAGCCGCCGGTTGTCGCAGCGGCCTTGACAGAGAGGCCACGGCGGGGGGAAGAAAAGTCGCGGGTTAAATTTGCGAGTTTGGGGGAGGAAATGAGGGTTTTGTTGAAACCGAGACCGAGAGCGGCGGTTTTAAGGGAGTTTCGGCGGGTTTGGGAGACTGGAAACGGTTTTAGAAGTAGCGCTTTTGGGAAGGAAGCGTGGGATCTGAGAGAGGGGAGGGTCGGGGAGAGAGTGGTGGTGAGGGCGAGCGACGCCATTTTCGGGAAGGGGCTGGGATCTGCTGCGGCGGGTGCTCAGAGAAGCAGCAGCAGCGGAAGAAGCATGTGTCGAAAATGGAGGTGTTTGAGGAGGGAAGGGTATTTATGTAAAAGTGGAGGAGTAATATGGTCCGTTGGATTTAAATCCGACGGAGTGGATTGGTGTTGGAATATAACGCTTTTTTTTCAAAACGGCGCTTTGGAAATGTCGTCTGGAGTGGCTGGTAGTTGATGGTTTGAAAATCGAAATCTCCGTCTGAAGTCTCAACATCCTCGACAGTTGCTGCTGCCTACTGACTACTGTCGCTAACATGCGCCGGGGAAGGGGTCCACGTGGAAGGATCTGAGTGGACTGAGGGCGTAGCTTTTTCTTGTTGATGACGTGGGGATGGGGAAGGAGAGGAGAGGGACGAGTGGAAAGTGATTGGGTCCACGTGGCGCGTTCGGATTGGCGGTGGAGTATTTGTCCACTCGTGGAAGAAGACAAAGGTTCTGACTGAGAAGCAGATGGCGCCAAGGGAAAGTGGATTGTTGGACTTGGAGGCGTGCAGGGAAGCGGCAGAGGAGATCTGCCTGCGCCCAGGGCCAGGGGTTTGAGGCTTGTGAAAAGACGGAAATACCACTGATCAACAGGCACCACATAGTGTGCACGTGGGCTAGAACGCAGCCTTGATCCTGCTGTCCCACAGTGTCTCTGCGTAAGCGCGAGGGCACTCGAGCGTCTCCAAACTACATATATATATGTATATATATTTAAATATATTGCAAAAGGAAAACCAAATGTCGCTTTGGCCGAGTGGTTAAGGCGTGTGCCTGCTAAGTACATGGGGTTTCCCCGCGAGAGTTCGAATCTCTCAGGCGACGTATGCTTTTTCTTTTTTCTATTTTTCAGGTATTACCAAAGTGTGGCATCCAGCCACTTAGCAACGAGTTGTCTCAGTTCTCCTTAATTACTTTAGTAACACGGTAATTTTTTTTTTTCCCTAACCAATAAATAAATCGTTAATGTTTTATGTTATTTCATTGTTTTAAGGTTTCAATTATTTAGCCAACGGAGTTTGAGTGTGTGAGAAAAACTCCCTATCTGTTGTAGTTTAGACTATCGCTTGTATTAAAAAAATAAATTCAATTTTTTACTTTCGAAGTTATATATAACCTCATTTCTACCGTCAGTAATATAAAGAAACACTAAATCACTGAAATTGGAGAACAAAAAAACCCAAAAGTGGACAGTTGTCCACTGCCTCAGTTTGATTAGTTTCTGAAATACAATTATGCCAATTAGAATAGATTTCAAAGGAAAAAACCAAAAACTCGCGAGCTGTCCATTTCGATTTTAATTTTGGTGGCGAACTTACCTTGTTGCCCTCATTCGAAGTTGAGTTTTGTTGCTTTCTTCATTACATAGCTCTCGTTTTCCTCTTCATTTGAATTTGTGTTGCTAACTACTACAATTTCTTTGTTTGATTTTAATTGATTTTGATCTATTGATTTGATTGATTATTGTTCACCCATTTTGATTTAGTCCTGTGATGGTAGGGCAAAGTTCTCCATTAGCTTGAGAACCATTTATGGTCAACAAGTTAACTTTCTTTGGTATGCGAGCGTGCCACTGTTTGGCGTCACTGCTCATGTAGGGACTTTCTTCATAGGGTAGTGGCTGTGGACCTCACAACTTGGTTCCAAGGTGTTGCCTTCACCCTTTCAGCCCCTGAGTTAGAGCAAGTCATGATGTGTATGTGGGCTCTGTGGAACGAACGTAACCAAGTGGTCTAAAATGAACGTCGGCGGAGTGTGTTAGAAATTGTTAGTGGAGCCATCCGGCTTCTGCATGAATCTTATGAGCTTCAGCACCCTCCTCTGATTTCTTCATCTCGAGTCAAGGCGAAATGGCAGCGTCCGCCCATGGGATTTATTAAAATCAATATGGGGGGCCTTGTCGAGCCGCGACAGGGATTGGAGGGATTGGAATTGTGGCTCATGACCATGAAGGCACTTTCCTTGCATGTAAACTAGTGGTTGTTCGGGGGTCTCCAGCCTTCTGCATGAAAATTACTACCCTTAAAGGAAGGGCTTTTGTTTGCCCAAAGATGGCCTAATGTGCAGCAACTCATTGAAGGTGATGGTCAAGGAGTTGTTAATGTTCTAAGCCAAGTATCACAGGACTTGTCCCACTTGAGGTTGTTTAGTTGACGAGTGAAAACGATTACTAGCACAGCATGACGGTATATTATTACAATATGTGATGAAGGAGGCTAATAAAGCTGCTGCAAGACTTGCTAGGATGGCATTACACTCTCCTGGGGGCGGCTGAGTGGTTCTGGAACCCCCCCAATAGTTTTGCATGATGCTTTAGTTGCAGACTCTTTTTGACTCCCTTGTTTCTAGGAATCTTATATTGTACGGCTGGCATGGGTGGTACTTTTTCCTACCCTGGGGTTTTATCCCACTTGGTTTTCCTTTGAAAGGTTTTAACATGGCCACCTTAACATGCCCTTTTGCACACACTATTTATAGTTGAATGGAATGAAACCCATCGCTTTCCCCTTAAAAAAAATGTTTAAAAACCCTAACAGACTTATAAAAAATAGATAACTTGCGCCCCAAGTTACTAACTTTAAACAAACGATTGTGAATTTGGGTGAAGAATATCTCCCAAGTAAGTTCTTTTCTTGCCTCAGACTGGTGAGGACTTCACAATTTATCACAGTAAGCTGGTAGTTCTGGCCAAAATGAATTGAAAATAAATCAAATTGTTTTTAGGAAAAACTACCTATTACACAACTTTTAAGACAAAAAGGGACTGTCATGTCTGAAAGGACAACAGAACATTGGGCTTCGATTTCTGCTTGGATTGTTGCTTGTGACTCAAGCTGGACTGGGTGTATCTATGCTGGATTCAAACGTTAGCACCTTCAACTAATGAGGCTCAGTTGGAAATCGACATCAATGTGGAGATTTGTAGAGCTTTAATCTATCCTACCCCCGGAGAGGCTTGCTGGATGAGCATAATTGAGATTTCATTAGTCCGGACAAGGCCGAAGTGGTGGATTGATGATGCTTCGAGCCGCACCACGCACTGCTCGCTTAATTATGAATTATCCAAGAGCTATTCTGGCAATTTTGAAAGATCAAGGCATTTCTGTGAATTCGTTGAGGTTTTCATATTATGACAAACTCGAATTCTGATTGATTTGGCTTATGCTGAACCAAATCAGAACGAGAAATCTTGTTTCCTTTGTAAACTGTTTCTTTAAAGTGAACTAAAGTCAAAAGCCTGAGTTCTGACTGATTTGTCTTTTGTGAATCAAAGAGTCGTGTTGCTTCAGAGACTGAAGACTTTTGAGATCAACCGATCTTGTCTTTGTTTTGATTGAATTTTTTGGCTCCTTTAACCCTGTTCACCTCCTCTCATATTTATAGAAAACATGTATGAGGGTTTAATTTTTAATATCTAGAGGGTAGATCTTTTGAAAGCATTTTTCTTTTTCCAATGAAGAAACAAGGGGAGTTATTATTCTGGCAAAAAGAACCATCAACAATCAGTTTCTATGATAGTCTATTTGCTTTTTATGGCAAACAACTCTCCTATCTCCTGTTTATTTCTTGAAAAACACATCATGTTCTGATGCAGAGCCCTCATGAGCATAGAAAAGGAAACTTGGCCGCCCTTCTTTTCTAGCTTTTTAAATGGTTATGGAGAGTGTTCTTCTGATGAACCTATTTTTTATTAACTCCCCATCACTTCCTTTGCCCGGTTGAAAACTTTGACTTTCAGAGTCACGTGGGGTTTTTTGAGAGAAAAATATCTTCCAAAAATATCTGCTGATTTGACCTCTGGAATTGAGATCAACGGTGATGATCAATTTTTTGGGCCTTTGGAAAGTTTTTAGAAGCTAGGCCTATTCCTAAAATCAATTTAGAAAACTAATTTGTCCAGATTAACTGACCATTTTAATAGCAATTAATCTTTAATCTATTAATTTAATCCTTGCTAATTGTTTCACAAAGGTCTGGGCTTCTAAAATTATCTGGGCTAATTTCTGACTTTAAACAAAGCCCAGACTCCTGCTTTTTTATATGGGTCAATAATGGATTGGGCTTGTGCGTGGAATTTAGGCCCAAAAAATTATGATCTCTATTTGTTTCAAGGCTTGCATTGATGATTTTCTGATGGTGAAGGCCTATGTTGTTCCTTGATGATACTTTCATCATGAACAAGTACAAGTAGGGGTGGGTATCTAGACCGAAAAATCGGAACATCGAGCCGGATGAGATGGAAAAAACCGAAGAAAAAAAAAAGAGTGACTAAAAAAGTCAACAAACCGACACCGAACCGGACCGATTTCAACCAGTTTCGGTTTCAATTTCACGCCTTATCAAATCGAACTAGACCGATTGTTCTTTAATCTCATAACTAATATTTTCCTAAGCCAAGTTCAAAACATCTCTCTTTGTATGAAATTGGATCATTTGTTAATTTTCAAGCCCCAAAAACTAAAATTTTAGTTGAAATTTATATAAAAATAATAACTTGAAATAATAATAATCCGGTCCAAAATTGGAAAAATCGAAAACCAAACCAAAATCGATTCAAACGGGACCGGTCCATTTTCTAATTTTTTTTACTAAAACTGGACCACTTAAAATGTACAAGTTCCAATTTGAGATGGAAACCGTACCAAACCGGACCGCACCCACTAGTAAATACAAAGGCACTCTTCTATGAGCTATTGCCAAAAATAGAAATAAAGGTATGCAATTCTTACATTCATTCTTTGTAATCTATAGAATATGATTTGCATTAATACATTATTTATGCTCATTCTACTAATGTTAATAAACTATTGTTGGGGCTTTTTTGTTTCAGTAGCTGCAGATGGACTGGGCTGCTACAAAGAGCAAGTGGGTAATGTTGCCCCTTTACATGAGTTCAAGAATTAGACCTAAAACACTTCAAAAGAGAGTGGATTTTAGGGAGTGCTTTGTTTGGACTCCTCATTAGCTCATTGAGTTGGAAATGGAAATGAGATTCAGTGCTTGAAACAGAATTAGAAAAAGGCTTGGCATGAGGGGCATGAGTTGTGGGTGCTAAAGACCCATAAGTTTAGCAAATGAGAATGTTTGTTCTTTGCTTGCTGTTGGCTATGGTTAAGTATAGGATGAGGACTTTTAAGAGATTTTGATGGTGAATGAAGTTTTTGCTATAGTGATGGAAGACATAACTTGAGTTGTGGCTTACGACAACTCAGATTTTCTTTAACTGAGATTTGAACTGAAGCTGTGGCATGATGATTCACATATTTGAGAAGAGAAAGAAAGTGCGAGTTTCGGCAGTGGGTATGGCATATATGGATGATTGAGCCTAGGTGCATGGCTCTCTAAAATGAGTTTGAAGCTTGAGGCTCCAACTATTGTGTTTAAGGGTAGCAAGGTTATGGAAAGAAAAGCTTGAGACTTTTAAGGCTATGTAGTTTGTAGCTATGTAACAAGAGAGATTTATGAGTTCTAGAGGTGGGAGGATGAAGGAGTAGCTTGGGATTATGCTTGAGGTGAGGCTTATGTCAAGGAAGGAGTCGATGGTTGCTAGCTGCATGAAGCAACCAAAAGGAGAGTGATGGTTGTTAGGATGCTTTGCAGCAGCCAAGGGAAGATCCTTTATTACTAATAGGTAAAAGGAGGTGCTAGAAACGTCTTGTTTCTAGTGGATAAAAGAGAGCACCAATATTTCCAAAGAGTAAAGGAAGGCGCTGGAAACAACTTGTTTCCAACAGTTAGAAGTAAAGGAAATCCACATGGGAGAACCACCTGACAAGCTTAAGCGGGCCCAAGCCATATACATGCATAGGGCTAGGTGAGTGGGTTATGGTGTGGATGGGTACTAAGGGAGACGCTTGGTGTTGCATGTTTATACTCAAGCTATGTTGTATTGTAGTGGATTAAGGTTGTATTAGATAATGCTTAAGAAAGCAGTGGGAGCTCAGGCATGTGAAATTGGTATACCTGTACCATGACCTCCTCACATGCCAAATTGTAGTCTTGCTTGGCATAGTGCAAATATCAAAGCTTGCATAGGCACTTCGTAGCCTTATTTGATAGGCATCATCGTAGCCTAGCTAGGTTTTCTTTATAGCACAATAATGTATTGGACCAAAAATATGCATGGACCTTCCTTGATATTTTTTTGGCCTCAAGAACTATTAGTGCACTTAATCACAAAATGAACTGATATGAAATGGTACACTTCATATGACTCAATGACATGTAGTTAATACATTGTGTCATGTCATTTTGCTTGATTTTTTTTTTTTAGGAAAAAATGATGCATTTGATTTGAATTAATATCAAGTTCGGTGTGTCTTCTTGTTATCTTCTCTCTATTCTTAAACATGCCCAGCCCACTCAATTTTTAAAGATAGGGCCCGTTTGATAACCATTTCATTTTTACTTTTTTAGTTTTCATTTCTTGTTCTAGAGTATAGAGGAAAATGAGAGTGAGAATGGGAGTGTGGATGAGATTGAGAGAGAGGATGGGAGGGTGTAGTAACAAAAATGAAAATAAAAACTTGAAAGTTGTAAACCGTGGATACTTCTCGTATGGAAAGCTTGAGCTCAATCTGGGAGGGAGGGGGCTTGGGCCCGTGCAAGGCCCACGAGTGTGGATGATTTCGAAGGAAGATCTGCACACTTCGAACGATATCGAATTAGGGCAGACTGGGGTTGATTCCAGTCTAACCCTCTATGATGGTTAAGTCAGAAACTAACCTTTGCTAGAGAGAATGGAAGTAGGGTTTATATTTTGTGTAGAGTCATTTTATTATCTTTGTCTGGAGATAAGTGAAGGGTACTTATAGGAGGGAGAGAGGGAGGTCCAGATATTTTTATGGGATAGATCTTTTCTTTACTTCCCTTAGTTTGAATCGTAATTAATGCTCTATTCTTGATCACCTTACTTTATGACAGGGGTCGGGTGGCGAGGTGACAAGTGAATAAGGATGGGAGATACATTAAATGTTCCCTATTTGTCACCGACTTCTTTTCTCAGAGATTTAAAAGGCAGAGCGACACCTGCCTAAGGATGGGACGCGTATTGACTGACTTTTCCTGTCTGCCAGGTTGTTTCATTTAATGCATCTCTAAGATAGGGTGACAAAGTGGTCGGGTCGTTCCTAGACACCCGATCACTTCTCTCATTATGATCTCAGTTTTCTTGGCTCGATACAGGAGTTGTCTTCCGAGGGGCTCGGCTCACTTGTGATAATATGAGTTATCAACAGTAGCCCCCCCAACTCTTCAACTCAAGGAGCCGACCTTGTGTGAGGAGTTTGTTTTGGTTTTTCCTTCTTTTATTATGAGCCGAGCCCTTCGTGATACCTTTATCTGGGGTCGGGTGATGTAACCACCAAAATCCACAGTCGAGTAGGCTCCTTGGAATATCAGCGTTATGGCGCCAGTTTTAAAAATGCAAGGTATTGGAGTAGATGTGACATGGCACAAGGGAGACAGCTGAACGGAGAAGCATTTAATGGTCTTTGATAAGAGATGGGTTCGAAGGGTTGCGTCGATACATTTCCGTCGCTTCAACTGATAGCTGTCCGACGTGGCCACGTGTAACCATCAGAGCTGGAGTGGGCGAAGCATGGATGGTGGAGATGATCGGGTGGTTTATATAAATGGAAGAAAAGGCCGTCGTCTGTCCTGTCTGTTTGCCATTGCTGCTGCTGCGAGAGTTCCTCCGATCAACTGTGTACTAGGCCATTCATTTGGATGAAGGAAGGCAAAGGAATTGCTCTAGTAAGTGTCGTCTTTTTCTTCATTTTTATTCTTTCCTTCCTCTTCCTTCGTGTTTTCCCAAAATTCCATGTCATTTTTGCTTGTTTTGGTATGATTTGATGCTGAGATTTCGTCCCTGCCCATATGTGATTGTGTTTGAAGTGTGGGGAGCTATAGAAGGAATGTCGAGCCGATCAGACCTATCTAACTTGCAAGAAACGTCGAGCAGCGGATTAGCTTTTAGAGATGAAAGGGAGGATGAGGAGATGGTAGAGCAGATGTTCAAAGCAGCCGATCAGATGGGTGGGGATATGCCCATTGGGCTAGGTGGGAATTTTGAGTACCAAAGAGGTGCTGGAGAAGGAAGTGGGGGGAAGGCGATAAAGGGAGCCAGTGTGGCCATGGTGAGTCAGAAGAAGGAGATACAAGTATAGACGAGGCGGAAGAAGGATGGTTAGCGAATAAACATTGGAGCACGATGACACAACAAAAGCTGGAATAGCTGAGAGAGGAGTATGCCATTCCGAGCAGTGTGAGGCTGAGAGCACCCGTAGAGAATGAGCCAACCATAAACCATAAACCAAATGCTACACTGCTTCCTATTGAAGAGGAGCCTGCATCAGATCGGCTTTTGCTATCTCCAGAGCGCAGTTGATGGGAAGATGATCAAAGCAACCCTTCTTCGCAAAAAATGTGGAAACCACACTGGTTTTACCCTTCGGGCGTGGGAATTCCCGGGGCGGAGCCAAGACAACAAAAAATACAGAGGCTATTTTGGATGCCAGGTTAGGTTGTGGTGCCTAAATCCCTATTTTAAGTCATGTACCCCCAGCTGTATGCTTCCTCGTCTATACCTATGTCTCCGATTGTTGGTGTTTTTTTTTTTTTTGGTATGGGACCTATGACATATGTGAGAAGAGTCTAACACAGGTTGATTCGTAATAAAGGTGAAGTGAGCCTACACCACGAAGGTCGACCAAGTGCTCGTGTTACCGAGCACTGAAAGAGCAGCGGACATACTACTGGCAGGTGAAAGCATAAGCGATTTAGCAAGTATGTGATTGGTCATCTCATTTTGTAGTGTTGAAGTGATACTAATGCCATAACAACCATAATACCTCTGCTCCTGTAGGGATGAGGCCAAACCGAAATGACCCGAGCATGCGGGCGAAACAGACAAAGTTTGCCAAAAGGGCCATCGAGCGTGTCGGCTAGTGGGTCGCAACAGCCTCTTAGTTCCCCACACATGTCCGTGGCCGGAGCCAGTAATCGGTGGGGTCGTGGGTACAACTCGGGGGTATAAAGGCGGTGATGAGCCACTGGAAAGAGAGGTGGGGAAAAGACGAGTGGAAGAAGAGCCGAGGTGAGGCATGGGCAAGAAGCAAATAAACGCATTAGTGCCTGAGGCGGGAATAAGGACAAGTGTAGACTCGGTGACCGGCCCACTAGAGCCCTGGGTAGATGCAGAACTAGTGCTAAATTCGTATTACGAGGCGAGCAAGCGGATGTTGAAGTTGGAGGTCGTGGAGGGCCTGTTCACCGAGAAGATGGGATACTGAGTGGATGACCATGTCGGATTGGAGGACCAGATGAAGGTAACATGTTCGGCCAAGCTATATGTATACTTCTGCGAACATATTCGTGCCTTTTGTGAAGTGATTTGCCATTGCAGGCGACCATGAAGCTCATTATTGCTGCCTAGAATGTGGCAAGGCCTGCGTGAATTTGACCGCAGAAGAGAGACGAGCACGCTCACCGCCGAGTGTAACCATTGGTGAGAAGGCCAAGGTGGAAGAGAAGTTGTCGCTCGTGCGAGTTGGCTAAAGGCGAGAAGAGGAGGAGCGCCAAGCTCCTATCGACAATGAACAAACCGCCGAGGAGAAGCGGGTCATGGGCGAGGATTTGTCCATGCGAATGCCGAGCCGATGAAGTGAAGTGAAAGGTGGAGGCGTTGGCCACTGAACTACGCACGTGTTATGATGATGCAGTGAATGACTACCTCGATTCGGCAGAGTACCGGAAGAAGCTTATCGGGCGAGGGTCGAGGGATACTTTGACCTGATTGAGAAAGTTGGAGAGAAGTATCCTTCCTGGATTGGGGATTCTGGATGAGGAAGCGGAGGAAGTCGGTCAGAGCAGGGGAGACCACGGAGAGACGGTGGTAGTGCCCGTGCAGGTGGCGAATCGGGCTGGTGGCGACGCAGGGAGCCGACACAACAGTCGAACCAACCATGCCTTCTACTGAGCCGACCCCATCGACGGAGGAGCTAGGACACAAGGTGGTTGGGACCTGGTCTGAAGAAGCAAGAGAGGAGCTAGCATTGATGCACTCGGTGTATTTTTGTAATACTTGTATAATATTTTGTAATACTTGTAGCTTTTGGTCGGCTCGGTGAAAGTGGATGTGCTTTGCGTACCCTTGAATTAACTTCTGATATTTTTAATTAATTTACTTGTTGCTTTGTTTCGTTATGTGTGTTTTTGTAATTGACTTGGCGAACATGCATGTGCATAAACTATGTAAGCAGAGCCAACCAAAGGCTAGTCCTAACTAAACAAAGAACAACAACAATACTTAAGGGCGAAATAATTAATAACTCGAAGGCACGGACGCAGGAACATAGAAGAAAGGAATGTTCGTTAAGTACAAAAGGTAGATTTACATCGACTTGAGGGTAATGATTTCCAGCTGAGCATATGACTAGCTTGGGTAATCCCATATTGCGCTCATGCTTGGTAAAAACATAGTAGGTGATGAAGAAAAACAAAAGTAGTCCATATCTGGGTGAGACCACACTAGGTTAACTAAGGGAGTACTTTCGTAAGTGCTCGGCATTCCTTAAATGGGGCAACTGTTTGCCATTAAGGCGTTCAAGCTGATACGTTCCAGTCGACAATGTCATGGATTGATGCGGCCCCCCGATTAGCCCCAGTACGGCCATTTTATCCTTGGTTCCAAGGAGTACTTTGTGAAGAACAGTCGCCAGGTCGAAGTCTGCGCTCTCGAACATGCCGGTCGCAGATACCAAGTGTTGTTGATAAGTGGCGGATGGAGAGCGGCCCGGACGCGGTGTTCCTCTAGCAGATCCAAGCCGAGGCGAGTTATTCTGTATTATGCTCGAGTGTGTAGTGGTCGACCCGGTGTGTGGGAATGCCAACTTTAATAAGAATAACCACCTCGGCCCCAAAAGCTAAAGAATACAAAGTCTCTCCTGTAGAAGCTGCTCGGTGCAGATGGTAGGCCCGAGGAACTCGGTAGGAGTTTCAACCAGGTTCCTTCTTAGCCCCCAACTTCTTCTTGAGCGTCCATTTGAGAAGTTTGTTCACTGCCTCGACCTGACTGTTGGATTGCGGGTGTGCTGGAGAAGAAAATCAAAGATGGATTTTAAGGTCGAGCAGAAATTGCGAAATTGTTTGCAGCCGAACTGCTTCCCATTATCCGTGATGATAATGTGAGGGATACCGAAATGGTAGACAATATTCTTCCATACTAAACTCTGCACCTTCACGGCCGTGATGGTGGCTAATGGCTCCACCTCGGCCCACTTAGTGAAGTAATCAACAGCTACAACCGCATGAGTGATCTGCCCTTTCTCTTTAGGTATAGGCCCAATTAAGTCCAGCCCCCACTGTGTAAATGGTCAAGGGCTGGTCATGGTGGTGAGGCGCTCAGGTGGTTGGTGAGGTATGTTGGCGAAGAATTGACAAGGACGGCACGATTTGGCGAAGTGCTTGGAGTCGACGGTTATGGTCGACCAGAAGTATCCTCAACAGACTACCTTGTGTGCCATAGACAGGGCTACAGCATGATCACCACAAATGCCTTCATGGATTTCTCGAAGGGTCTTGATGCCCTTCTCGGGGGTAATACACAATAGCAGGGGCAAGGAGTGTCATCACTTGTATAATTGCTAGTTGACAAGAACATAGCGCGTGGCTCTGGTTCGGACCTGCCGAGCTTGGACCTTGTCTTGGGGAAGAGCACTATTGGTCAAGAAGGTCCATATCGGGGTCATCCAGGTGGGCGCCTGATCGATGGCCATGGTGGTGCCATCCAGTTGGTTTATGCTTTTTTCGGCAAGGTACTCAATAAGGATGTTTCTGGTGAGCTCAATATCGGGAGCCGAGGTGAGCCCGGCCATGAGTCTGCTGGGGCATTCTCGGCCGCGGATCTGGGTGATGGAGTGCGAGCGGAAGCAAGAGATGAGCTCCTTGACCTTCTAAACATAGGCAGTTATATGCGGCTCCCGAGTCTGGTATTCATCGGTGACTGATTAACCACCAGTTGGGAGTCACTATGGATAGTAATGTGCTCAGCCCCCAACTCTTTTGCCAAATGTAAGCCGACAAGAAATGCCTCGTACTCAGTCTCGTTATTTGATGCTCGAACAGAAACTGCAGAGCGTACTCCACCGTGATTCCACCTGAGGAAATTAAAACAAGGCCTGTGCCGCATCCTTATAAGTTGGACACACCATCAACAAATAGGGTCCATCATAGCTGGGGCGGGTTGGTGAGTAAGATGTCTTCTATGCCAGGCCGAATTGGAGTGGGATTAGTTCCACCGCCCTTGGCATGCTGGAGTTGTATCACGAATGTCGTGAATTCGGAGATAAATTCGGTGGTGGCCTGTGCCTTCATGGCTGTGCATGGTCGGTAGGCCATATCAAATTCACCCAGCTTTACCTACCATTTGACGAGACGTTCAGGAGGTCTCGGGTTTCCTCAGGACCAAGTTGAGTGGCTGATCAATAAAGACTAGGTTGGAGTGGGCTTGGAAGTAGGGGCGTAACTTCCGAGTTGAGACGATCAAAGCCAGAGCTAGTTTCTCAATTGTTGGGTACTGTGTTTCTGTATCCATCAATGCCTTGCTTACGTAGTAGACTAGGTGCTGGATGTTATTCTAGTCTTTGGTCAGCACCGAGCTGACAACCGATAAGGAGACAGAGATATAAGGACAGAATATCCCCGACCTCAGGTTTTGATAGGATGGGAGCTTGTCCCATATGTACCTTCAAACTTTCAAATTCCATAGCACATTCGGGTGTCTAATCGACCACCTTTTTGTTTTCTTTGAGTGATTTGAAGAAAGGGAGGCACCGGTCAGTAGCTTTGGAGATGAATCGGTTCAGCGCCGTTACGTGCCCGATTAGGCTCTGGACTTCTTTCCGACGTCTGGTGAGTCATTCGATGAGAGCGGATCTTTTCCGAGTTAGCCTCAATGCCCCTGTGGCTAACCAGAAACCTTAAGAACTTCCCCGAGCCGACCCGAATACGCATTTAGTGGGATTTAATTTCATGTCATATTTCCGTAAGATCGCGAAAGAGACAAAAAGGTCAGCGATGTGCTGATCGGCATGGATACTCTTTACCAGCATGTCGCCGACATAAAAATCCATGTTTTTGCTTATCTGGTCGACAAACATGTGGTTAACCAATCATTGATAGGTAGCCCCCGCGTTTTTGAGGCCAAATGGCATGACTTGATAACAGTACGTACCCCGATCAATAATAAATGATGTACTATCCTGGTCAGCTGGATGCATGAGGATCTGGTTGTGTCATGAGTAGACATCTATGAAGCTGAGCAATTTGTGCCCTACAGTGGCATCAACAAGCTGGTCGATCCTAGGTAGGGGGAAGCTACCTTTAGGGCAAACCTTGTTAAGATTGGTGAAATCGACACACATTCTCCATTTATCCTCTGTCTTCAGGACCATGACAGCATTGGACAACTATCAAGGATAATCTACAGGGCGGATGAAGTTATTCCGTTGTAACTTGTCCACCTCTGTTTTCATTGCGGCATAATGGACGGCATCATACGCCCGACGCTTCTAGCGGACGGGGTGGTACTGTGGATCAATACTTGAGGCGGTGGGTGATCACATCAGGCTAATGCCGTGCATATCCTCATAGGACGATGCAAAGATGTCGTATTCTCTTTCAAGAACCTGATCAGTTCCTGGCGAACAGCCGGCGTAAGTTGGGTGTCGATCTGTAAAGTCGATCTGAAACTCGGCAAGTGCCCGACCTGCTCGAGATCCTCCACTGACTCTGGGTTCACAGAGCTGATTTCTCCTTTTGGGTCAATATTCATAGAAGAACTGGACGAGTTAGCAGCATCATGGGTCTCCAGACAAGACACCTCGTAGGTTAGTTTGGTTTTCAGTTTGACCGAGGAGGCGTAATAGGTCCTTGCGGATTCATGGTCTCCCCTCACAACTATGACCCCATTGTGGGTGGGAAATTTAACGAGCAACGCTCTCATGTTTATTGATAGGTTCAGGTCACCAATGGCTAGGCGCCCGAGGATCACATTGTATCACGACAGACACTTCGCCACAACAAAGACCGTGGTGATGCTAGTTTGCCTTGGGTATACCCCAATAGATAGGGTCAGATGCATGTGGCTGAGGGGCTGCACATGGCCTCCCCCAAAAGCTACAAGGGTTGGGCAGCATCGGTCAATAAGGCCCTCACGGACCCCTAGCTGTTTAAAGGCACCGAGAAAGATGATGTTGGTGAGCTGCCTCCATCTAAAAATACCCGAGTGACCTCGCAGTGGGCGATCTTTGCCGTAATAACCAAGGGGTCATGATAGGGGAAGGTTACACCCGTCATGTCGCCTTGGAGAATACGACTGATTCTGTGTCCTTTGAAGGTCGGGTGGATGGACTCTATGTCATTCCCATAGTCATGACCTTTATGGCCCCGCATCGGTAGGCCCGTGCATAAATTTTTATGGCCCTATTCGAATTGTCTGCCACCGTGGGTCCACCCAATATGGTAGATATGTACACTCGAGATGCCCCTGGCCTCTCGGTGGTGTCGCTCGCCTGGGCATCCATGGGGACTGCCTCCCCGCCACATACTCCTTTAGTCTCCTGCGTCTGATCGTGCTTCTATTTCTTCGTTCAACTAGTAACAGTCGTCCGTGTGATGACCGTAGTCACCATGATATTTGCAATATTTGTTGTCGTCTTTCCTTCCCCGATAAGGAAATTTCCTTTTTGCTGGGCTAGGAAGCTCGTTGGATATAACTGAGAAGATGTCTCTCTTCGACCTGTTTGGAGGGGTATAATTTGTCTCTGGTTGTCCTTTTCGCCCGACCTCGTGTTTCTGGGCTATGGACCCCAACTCTCCTTTTTTTCCTTTTTGCCGACCAATCATAGGCATAGTCGTTGGGCCTCTTATCCCTGGGCTGGTATGACGCATGGGCCTCCGACACCGATCCTGTGTTGGCCTTTCTTGCTAGGTTCAACTGCTCGGCTGGGGAGTAGCATATGGCCTCACGAAGGAGGTCTTTGTATGTTTCTAGAGGGTTCCTGGTAAGGGAAAAATAGAAGTCACCCGAGTCCACCCATCAGCGCGTTGTGCGCGATAGCCTCATCGCATCCTTCGCAGCGTGCGTATTCATTATTGAACTGGGTGATGTAGTCCCTAAGATTTTCATCCGACCGATGTCTAACTGTGGACAGGTCATTTGCGATATACTGACCAATCGAGAGATGATCATGTACCTTTCCAAGAAAACCTTCCGAGTTCGGCAAAGGAACCGATGGACTCAGGGTAAGTCTCTTGAACCAACTCATGGTGGGCCTTTGAGAGTCGTTGGGAACAGACGGCATTTGGTTGCTTCATTCGCACCGCGTCCCTCTATAAGCGTAGCAAAAGTTGTCCAAGTGGTAGTGCAGTCAGTCATCCCGTCATACAGGGGATTTTCGAGGCCTTTGCGTTCCCCACCACCCGAGCTGTAACAGGTCCCGAGTATATCGTAATAGGATCTCCTCCTTGGTGGATTCTAGTCCCCTAGAATTTTGGACTTCTCGACCTGTACAAGGCGATCCCACACACTCCTCAACTCGCCAGTGACTGGATCTCTAAGCTCGGGAGGTGATGTCGTCGACCTCTTCCTCAGCCTCACCCGAGTGGACCTGGTTTTTTCCCTTATGGAGGTTTTCCACCAAGCGCTTATTGCGTTCTCGCCGGGCTTTCTTTTCTTTTAATATGCCTCTTGCGTCGGTCATGTTATGCTTCGGCATTCCAGCCTCTGTTAACGAGGATAAGACTCCGTCGGTGTCCTTGGTGCTGGTCGGCTCGGGTTCTTGCTGTGCGTGCATCCGTCCGCCACTCAGCGTGACTCTCTTGCAATATTTCATTTTGTGCGCAAGGTTGTTGCTAAGGTTCTGCACGCCCTTGACACCCCTCGAATCCAACTCATTTTTTCCTCTAGGCCTCTCAAGTGGCGATATTAGCTTCTCTCTCCTTCGCCTTTGGGCATTCCTCCCAGCTGCGCTTGTGAAGGCCTTCTTCTGGAGATGTTGATTTCTCAACATAACTTGGTTTCGTTTGCGTCGGTGCTTAGATGGGAGAGGGAATGTAGCTTCTGTTCGTAAATAAAGTAAATTCCCACAGACGGCGCCAAATGTATACCGCGGATCCTTCTCGTATGGAAAGCTTAGGCTTGATCTGGGGGGGCTTAGGCCCGTGCAAGGCCCATGAGTGTGGATGATTTTCGAAAGGAAGATCTGCACACTTGAGCGATATCGAATTAGGGCGGATCTGGGGTTGATTCCAGTCTAACCCTCTCCAATGGTTAAGTCAGAAACTAACCTTTGCTAGAGAGAATGGAAGTAGGGTTTATATTTTGTGTAGAGTCATTTTATTATTTTTGTCTGGAGATAAGTGAGGGGTATTTATAGGAGGGAGAGAAGGAGGTCCAGATATTTTTATGGGATAAATCTTTTCTTTACTTCCTTTAGTTTGAATCGTAATTAATGCTCTGTTCCTGATCACCTTACTTTATGACAGAGGTCCAGTGGCGAGGTGACAGGAGAATAAGGATGGGAGATACATTAAATGTTCCCTATTTGTCACCGACTTCTTTTCTCAAAGATTTAAAAGGCAGAGTGACACTTGCCTAGGGATGGGACGCGCATCGACTGACTTTTCCTGTCTGCCAGGTTGTTTCATTTAATGCATCTCTAAGATAGGGGTGACAAAGTGGTCGGGTCGTTCCTCGACACCCAATCTCTTCTCTCATTCTGATCTCACTTTTCTTGGTTCGATACAGGAGTTGTCTTATGAGGGGCTCGAGTCACTTGTGATAATATGAGTTATCAACAAAAGTGAAAACAATTTCAAATATATTTCAATTTTTAGTTTTAGTTTTCACTTTTGGTACTCCTCCCCTCTCATCTTCCTTATCAATCTCATCTCCACTCTAATTTTCACTTCCATTCTCTCTCTTTTTCCTTTATACTCTAGCACAAAAAATGAACAATGAAAACTAAAAACTAAAATTGAAATAGTTATCAAACAAGCCCTTAACTTGTATTTCTTAAATACCCAAATTCAGAATTCAAACCGTAATATGACACGCAATATCCCAGATCCCTCCGATGGCCAAAATTTTCCCTCTAATTTCAAAAAGGAGAAGAAAAATGTTGAATAACACACGCACGTAGTTCACTAACTAACTATGCTGATTGGATAGGGCCCATGCCCAAAACAAAAAATTGTTTTCGTCCATAGACTAACGTTGACTGTAATCGTGACCCATCAAGTTGGTTTGGGTCGATATGCTAAAATAAGGTTGGGTTGGGCCATAGACTATTGAATTATAGCTTTTATTTTTATTTTTATGAGATACTTAGTATGATCTCTCTTTTCTGATTCCTTTTTTCGTTTTTGTCTCGTTCTAAGCTTTTATTTTTTTAAAGACATTTTCTATTAAGATAGGCGATAACATACTAAATTTACACACACTACATGAATGTTATGACTTGAATTCAGAACCTTTCTAAGAGAGCAATTACTACAAACACTACACTAGTTACAGAAAAGGAAACAGATCTTTGGCCTCAACTAATTACATAAATTTCTGCAGATAAAGTCCAACAGTACGATATCTTTTAGCATGTTAGATGAAATTAATAACTTTGGCGTAATCATCGGTCACACATATGTCAGTCTCAACTTTGAAGAAAAATAAAAGCTTCCTGATAATGAATACAAAAACAAACACATGTTAGTTATGCGAATGGTACGTTAAAAATCTAAAGGCAAATGATAGCTATAAGAAGCACTCTCATCATCTCATCATCTGTCATTCAAAGTGAAAATGGTCACCTTGTCTTTTTCTTTTTGCATAACTAAATTAGTATATGCCATCATCACAAATCCAAATTAAAGTTGCTTTCTATTCACTTCTTGGAATAAGTTGGCCAAATTTTATCTTTGCATTGATTGTTTTTTAGGTACAGTAATTATGTGAAGCCATAGCATCTTGGTAAACATGTATAATTGCTCTTAAGAAACCCAACCATACAGCTTAACTAACTAATATAATTTAATAATGGAAGAAAAAAGTCCATGCTAGAATGAGAGCTAGAGCTTACTAATTACTCTTTCATCAACGGTGATAACTTCGTTACCCGTTGGCTAAAGCAGTGTGCCTGTCTCATTGCACTTGATCGAATTTGATCCCCTCCCACTACATTCGAGTGATTTAGAATATATATAGCTTAAATTTGTCAAAAAAGATAATTGAGAGAGAGAGAGAGAGAGAGAGAGGACAGAAGTCTATTATATCAAATGTGTAGTACAACCTACTTATCTCCCACTGAAAACAAAATTCCACCAGCCATTCTTTTTGTACATATCTCATAATAACTACAATTCATATCTGTTATATACCAACTAATTATTATTAATTAATCTTCATGTATCTCTCTCCCTACCTTTATGAGCTATTCACATCTTCCTTCACAAGTATGACACCATTGAAGCTTCTCAGCGCCATACAAAACTGCCCCAGCCGGTCACTTTATATATACGCAAGTGTGACCTTTATTTCAGCCCCATTCCCACCACTTCATCTAGGTCTTCTTATACCAGGTTGTAATACAAGTAGAAAGAAAACACTGTTTTTTTTACTTGATTCTATGACTAGAAAGTCTTCTGGAACGAAAGGAGGATCTCAAATGATTGAAAAATGAAAATAAATCAAGAAGTATGTGAAGAAAAAAGAGATAGAAAAGAAAAAAGATCGTTGGAAAATATTGGAAGGCAATGATTCAACTTCGATGGTCAAGAAAAGGAAAGGAGGCAGAAGAAACATCCTTCATCAGATCCTCCAAGTCCCACTCCCCCATTGTTAGCTCTTCCTGGTCATCATAGTAATTTCCCACCCCAATATTCTCAACTTTAATATTGTTATTGTAATTAGTGTTGGTGATACTATTTATATTATTGTAGTAATTGCCATTAGTGGTGTTCCTATGATCATAGATGGGTTCAGTTTTAAGATTTTGATCTTCAGTGCTCACACACTCTAGGGCAGGAACAAATATCTCTCCTTCTACCCCAATGTCAACACCCCCACCAACCCCAAACACTCCATTGTCTCCAAAACAGCAATCACCTCCAACTCCATTGATTTGTGTGGTGCATGGGGTGGCATTGTAGTATCCACCTGCACCGCCGGGCAAGGTTAGGCCGGCGTGATCGAGCATAGGCAACGGATCGAACATGTGGTTGAGGACCGTAGACTGCATCAACGACGGTGATGAATCCATGTAAAGAGGCATCATGCCATGTTCTTGGCCAGGAATGAACCCTCCTGCCAGCATAGCATGATGATCTTTAGGCTCCGAGGATGAATCGCTTGTGTTCGGTGAGGCATTAGAGGATGACAAATTCTTTAGCCTTTTCTTTATTGTTGAATTCCAGAAATTTTTATTTCATTGTCAGTTCTCCCTGGCAAGCGTGCTGCAATTTGTGACCACCTACATACAAACAAAAAACAAATAAAAATAAATAAAGTCGGTTTCAACTAAAGTGGTTTGATGCCTAATAATGCATGACTTGCATGCCTTCCTAACTTAAAACACAAAAAGATTTTGAGTGTCTTCGACTCGAGATACAGAGATGTAGACATTACATTGCGGTACAAGTTTCTTTATTAATTTAACCACAGCTGCCCAGAGCAGGTAGGAATCTATTGAAGAAGACAAACTGAGTTATATATTAATACATGGTTAATTTGCATGGCCTCTAATATTTTAAAACAATATGGGAATTGAGTGTCTTTAACTCAAACAGAATAATATACGCCATATAAGACCAATCCTTTTCAACTTACATATATTCCAAAAAATTAATAGTTTCTATATTACCATTATAGTCAAAGTTTGACATAAGTAAAGCTTGGCATATGCATATATGTGTGTATGCATGTAGATGTAGTTATCTATGTATATGATCCGTATTAGTAACAATGAAAAAGTGCACATATATGGGCTTAGCTAAGTTGGATAGATCGGATGTGCTTCTCACTCTACACCCGAGTTCGAATCCTCCTCCCCGTAATTTTAGATTAGATTAAAACGGAATAAAGAAAGAACAAGTAAAAAGTATTTGTTTAATCGATGCAAAGCATGCAAAACCGTATATTATGTGTCATCCAAAGGTACTTTTGTTGGAGTATATGAGACATAAGTATTTTTTGATCACCTTTCTACAAGTCAATGTAGCGAAATTTGGGTGATATGTACATGTGTTATATGTACAGTTTATGAATGTACGTGGTCAAAATTTGCTCTACTAGCATGTTGAAATATTGGAGTGGAGAGACTCCAAAACTTCAATGACTATTAAAATAGGAATTTTTATATATTTTCAACAACTTCCCTAATTAAACTTGTCACATCAGCCTTCTCATTATTGTATGACGTCATTTTTTCTTAAATCTTAATGTTTACTCTTTCAAACAAAAGATTTAATGTAGAGATTATTCCAGCTGAAACTCTCTTGCTTGTCTTAGGGAGAAGAACATTTTTAGTTAATTCAACAACCACAACAACCACAACAACATGCAGCTGCCAAAAAAAGATTATAAAAAAAATAAAAAAAATCACAATAATACATAAGTGTTATGGAAAGTGACACCAAGCAACATATCATATATTTATGCATGAATTCAAAATCAAACAGATCGTAAAAGTAAAAGGGGTAGGAAATGAATCAAAACCTGTTTCCAAGGAGAGAATGTAAATGGATGATGAGTTCTTCTTCTTGGGGGGAAAAGGCGCCTCGTTTCAGGTCAGGCCTCAGGTAGTTGATCCAACGCAGCCTGCAACTCTTGCCACACCTCTGCAGGCCAGCATTTCTGGCTACATCGCTCCAGCAGCCTTGGCCATTGTTGATCATGTAGCTCATCAGCTTGTCATCCTCTTCTGGTGACCACAAACCCTTTCTCAGCTTACTGGTGTTGTTGGAATTATTGTTGTTGTTCTTTGCCGCTGCTGCTGAGGGCTCTGGCTTCCTCATTGTGATGAGAGAGAAAGAGAGAGAGAGAGAGAGAGAGAGAGAGAGAGAGAGAAAGAGAGGTTGGCTTCTCTGATGAGCCAATTAATATTTTTGATGTCTTATTCTCTCCCAACTGGTTTGATGTAAATCTGTGATGACTTTATAGAGAAAAAAGAGAGACAGAAGGCTTCATATGGGGGGAATGATGATGGTGATGATGATGGTGATGGTTGTGGGGTTTGCTTACAATATAGGGAAGAGAGAGAGAGAGAGTGTGTGTGTGTGTGTGTATGTGTGAGAGAGAGGTTGGTTGATGGGTCTGAGTAGAAAACGGTTTGGAGAGGGACCTGCTATGAGAGAGATAGTTGGTCGTCTTGTCTTTGACTCCATGACCTTTGTCTGTTTTCTATACCTATTTTCTTCATTCTCAAGGTAATGATCATATTATATGAATCATATAGAGCATGAAATAAATATAAATATAAAGTTCTTTCCTTTTCCTTTTCTTTTATTGAACCAAGCCAACATGTAAATTTGCTTCCACTTCACATAATCTCTCTCTCTCTCTCTCTCTCTCTCTCTCTCTCTCTCTCTCTCTCTCTCTCTCTACACGTGTAGTTGAAGATAAAGAATAAGATAATTCATTCTGTGTATTGATTGGTCCAGTTCATTCAGCTTGAATGCTGATTGGCCATGAGATATCCCACATGTTTAAGTTTCATGTGTTTGTATACATGAATTGAAATATAAAAAGTAGAAAAGACTCCAGTATGTGGAATTTTATCCTTAAATTATTCTAGTCTGGGAAAGGTGACAAAATATGTGGTTTGGAGCTTTCATGCATCACTAAAAAAAAATTATATATATAATATATAACTTGCATATATACCATGCATCGGAGTAATTTCCTTTAGATTGGCTAGATTTAAATTTGACTTGTATAATTATAAGATTCGTTTTGCCTTAAAAAAGTATTTCCAATTGGGTTCCGTAACTAATCGGACACATCTCTTTCGGACATCATATTATTACTGTGCGGTTACTATTGTATATATGGAAGAAAATATGGCGTCCGCACTGTAACAACATTCAGACGTCCGTATAAGAGAAAATATGTATATACATATATACAAGGCTTGAAGCTGATAGCGTTTAAGAACAGTTATCTCTGCATACAAGATTATATGGTGGGGTCGGAGTAATTTTTGCATGTTCAGGACACCACGTGACTGGTGTACCATCCAATACACATGGAACATATGAAAATATTGTACAATACACATATGACATAAAAGTAAAATATTTTCACATGTCCTATGTGTACTGGATAGTACATCAGCCACGTGGTGTACTCAGAACATGCAAAAATTTCTTATGTGGTTGATATAGTCCACTTCATATTCACACATATGAATGTGATGCCGATCAAGAGGTAGGTAAAAATTAACATAAATTTTAGGGTTAGTCAACTTTTGATCAATCCCTCAAGTCTATTTGAGGGGCACGTAAGTCTTCATTTAAAAATCATACTTGCAGAAAATTGGAAACTATTAAAACATTTAATTGTGACACGTGCTCAAAATTTTAGGGAAGTGACAAAAACCAATAACATTACGTACACTAGTTTACAAATTGTGACAATTTAAATATAGACAAACACCGTGCCTCCTAAAACACTAGTAAGACGAACATATAATCAATCAAATGATATTTGATTCACATAATTTTTTATAAAAATGATATTTGAAAAAAGACTTAAAGATTGTCGATTCAAATCAGTAAACTCCAATACATAATGGATCCTACAACCTCAAATATTATTTGAGTGATGCCTCAATCAAAGTTTATATAATTATTATGTATTTATATAGGCTAAGATTCTAGAGATTTGTTGCCAAATATTCTGGCAACCTAAGATATTTATATTGTTGGATTGTTCATCTAAATCACACATTCAAACAAGAATCAAGATAACTAATAATTTAAATGTAATCTACCAATTGTTTTTTCTCTTATTATCCATATATTATCAAGTTTCAATTGGGTTAGCTCTTAATTAAAGTTTGTTAAACTTTCTCCTTCTTTTTATATATATATATTGTTTTCTTTCCACCTATGGTTTGTTTGAGTTTGTGAAATTTTGATTTATTTTATATTACTTTTAATGAGTCTTCGAATTTATATATAGGCAACCAAGGTGAAAAAAGTTGTAAATATTATATATATATATATATATATATATATGATGTTTTGGTCCTCTTGGTTACTTTGGCATGTGCACTGCGAGTACGAATTCATAAATATATATATTTTTTGTGAGAGGCCTCCCTAACATGTTTATGTTTGTCAAACTGTCTCACAAACTTTTGTATATACGTATATACATGTAGACCCCTAATAAGCTTCATGATTACATAGTAATTAGTTAGATTTAAAGATCAAAGGAAGAGAGCTCCAGTTGAGCAGTCACTCTAGAAATGAACAATATAATCTAATCCTTATCTTGAATAACCAATTATATGTGTCCACTCTGCAGGTTTTGATTTCTCAGTACTTAACCAACTATATAGTGAGAGCAATTTGCCTCCTCAGATCACATGTTGCATGCGTGGATAAAATGGATTGGTTTTCTCTAATTTTATAAACCTACAATAATTTAAAGGCATAAAGACTTAAATGGATTGTAATTCAAGTCACTCAGCCTCTTTTGCCTTAAATTGGCAGTTTCGATTTGATATATTCCTTGTAGCGTCAAGAAAAGCTGTGAATCATGTGGAGAAAAAAAAAATATTAATGGTGCAACAACATATCATTGACTTATCAGAGCATCTTTAATTTGGAAGCAACATGTATAATTATTTTCTAATTAATTCTCTCAGAAAATAGTAACTAGTATATTTTAAGAATTTATAGAGACGGTTCAACGACCCACTACTAGTAATATCGATATTGAAATCCCCAACTGAACCACTTGCAAAACCCAGTAGGAATGATTTCATTCATTATATATTCTATTTTTCAAAGACGACAAGCATGCAAATTAAAGACATCACTTTACCATGCGGTAATTTCCAATGAAAGATCAATTACACTTGGGTAAAATTAGAAGACCAAAAGTGCAAAAATATGTTAAATAATTTCAAAGCCACCTTTCTTCTAGAAGGAGGACAAATCTGAACCAGGACTGCAATTAAATTAGCTACTAATTATTTGTCAAACTGGGCTCTACACTTTTTTAAAAATTAAGGAAAGAAAAAAAAAGCTTTTCAAAAGGTTCATAATTGGAAGCCACTATAGTGGATTTTATTACCTCACACGTAAAAAAGCCATAGGTGTTTACTAGCCAATAGAATTGTGCTTTGCTTCGAACACTAAATTTCTGGATTAGCAAGTGATTGGTGGCACTAGACACATCTGCATGCATGGCGATTGCCGATTGAACCTTCTTCTACACACATGAATGCCACATATTTCTAAATTCTAATTTGATATATTCTTAACATTTACAAAATAGTAGCTTTCGAAAAAAAGAATAAAAGGCAAAAAGCACAAAGTACCTCTTTGAGCAGTACTTAGAACCCAATGGAAAATTAAGGGAGAGAAAAAGGGTTAGTACCTAGAGAAAGGTGGAGTTATTTGTTTCTTTGTTTTTGATACTTGCACATGTATCGAGAAAGGGAGGAGACATTTTGGTAATAATAAATTGGGAATCTCGAGCCTCTGTATTTACAGTTTACGTATTTACTCGCATTTCGCAAAATCTTCATCACTTCTGATAATCTAACTGTTTAAAGACATGACAACAACAAAAGTATTTAATTTTCCTTTTCATCAGAAAATTATTTAAAGTTAATAATTATTTATTGTTTAAACAATAAAACATAAACAAATATAAAAAATCCACTCCGCCCTTTTCAGGAAAAGTGACGGGGAGGGATATAGGTTTCTTCATGAAAGGTGAGGGGTATCAAAAGGGGAAAGGGATTGCGAGCAATATAGAGAGAGAGAAACGGTGAATGGTGGATGTTATGTCTGATTTGATGTGTTGGGGTTGGTAGGGGTGGCGGGGATAGGGGTGGGGAGGGGAAGTTGCATCTCTGGTTTTTTAATTTTTAGATTATTCTTATTTTTTTTAGTTTTAAATTAAAATTTTAAATATTTGAAGATTTTTTTAATTAATTTATTTAAGATTTGATAATGTGTCTTATTTTAAATGGTTAGATTATTAGGATGGTCAAGATTTTTTGAAATGCGAGTAAATGTGAAAACTCTAAATATAGAGGCTCGAGATCCCCAAATTGATATTATGTTAAATGGTCTTGAAAAAATTAAAAATATATAAAAAAGAATTAAATGCCGGTCCGATTCACTGGACTTGATTTTTTGATTGTCACAGTCCATCAATAAACGTGCTTGGATTTTGCCGTGCCGTGCTTTACTTAAAATGACTAAACTCGTGCCGTGCTGAGCCAGCCTAACCCATTTGACACCTCTTTTGTACTTTTAAAAAAATAAATTAATATTTGAGTTGTATTATTGTTTGTGATAAATAAGTCCTTGTTTGAGCTCAAAAAATGTCACACTTTTTTCTTGGCGATGAGAAAAATGTCAACTTCCAAGTGAGAGCTGGAATCCAAAACCCAGTTCCACTAATCACATTAAGTAGTCATGATCGAATTCCATGTAGGTGGCAATCTACAATTTGTTAACCCTGCAGTTGAGTCGAATCAGAAACAATTTAAAAGAAAAATTCAAACCAAAAATTTATAAAGACCAAATCACAGAGATGTTCGTTTTGCTACTATGATGAATGCCACTTTATATTGAAGTCAAATCGCATGATTAATTACAGTAATTCAAGGGAAAAGCAATTGCAAGCTGACCTTCAAAATAGTTAATTAAGAAACTAATAATTGATCAACCATGTCGGCAACAGCGACGACTCAATACAGGTTGACAGCCTAGGGGGTGATTATGAATGAAGTCTTTTCGATATTTAGACTAACCAATGCTACATAAAGGATAATATTAAATAACTCATATATTAGTTAGTAATGTTTCTCTCCCTAATGTTAGAAGAGGTCAGGTATATATCACCTCAATTAGGCTTCCATAACTTTAGCTTCCTGTTTTTTTTTTTTTTTTTTAATCAATGAAAAAGGGGAAGTTGAATTTGAGAATTCTTTCAACATTAGAGAGATAGGTGAACTATAAACCTATAATTCTCAAACAAAAAAAGAAAACATTGTATTCCAAATGATTTTGTTAATATTGAAACCTTTGAGTGTAAATGATTGTTTTGAAATTCTTCTCATTTCATATTAGGGCTAGAAATTCAACCACTAATCTCAATTTTTGAAGAACCCTAAATCCAAATGACCAATTTCAAGCCCTAATATGAAATTATGGGAGTTTCATATGAGCTTTTATGCTCAAGGATTTTGGATTGGTGAAATTGCCCTTTGCATCGTCAAAGAAATTGACAGGAATACTAACTTGTCCTTGAATTACTACAAATATGAAACTATATGGTCAAAATTGACGGAATCGAAACTATAGGGTAAAAAGTAGTTGAAGTGCCAAACTGCAGGGACCAAAAGTAACTTTTGGCCTTTTTTTCTATTGCATTGAACTATTGAACAACTATTATGGATGCTCTTAATGACATAATGCATTAATTGCCGTATTTTTTTCTATTTTTAATTAGCATGTGGGTCTCATGGTTAGCCTATTGCAATTGCAATAGAGGGTTCATCACATAACACACTCTATTGAAATTGCATCTATTGCATCCTTGTTAGTTCAATTTCATGCAATAAAATTGCATTAATCCTAACCATTGTAGACGCTCTTAAGAATAATATCAAACGATTAATGAGCTCTTGGGGTAATATAATTAATGAGGAGAAAGAAGGTTGATGGGGGAAATTGCCTTTAATTGGCCTCACTCATGAATAAGGGGATGCATATTATTATAATTATGGGTGTATTTGTGAGTGTTTTTGGTAATGACAAAAGTTCTTTTAGATAACCAAAAGTTTCTTAATGTAATTTCTTCTTCTTCTTAGATTAGAAAGCACTTTTCAGATAAACATATAATAAATTAATGTTTCCCTAGAGTGCACCTTCTGGTGGAAACAAAATAAAAATAAGCATGATGGTTTTTAATGAGCATAATAGTTTGTCATTTTGACTTAAAAAGTGTTTTTCTTTTATATTTCATGGTTTTATATTTTGTTATACTATAAAATGAGGGGTGCTTATACATATTTTTGTACTATTTTACGTAATTATGATAATAATACTTGTTATCATGTCTATTCCCGCACTGCTAAAAAAACTTACAATGGGTAGTGTCGGTGCCTAATATATTTGCTCAAAAGGAGTTTGAATTACACTTTTGGTGTCCAATATATTTTTTTGGTTGGATTGATGCCCAATATATTAAAGGAGTGCTTTTGAGTATATTTGGCACCTAAAGTGCCAATAGTACTTTTTATTTGGTCGGAAGCAAACTTCATGGGAGAGGTTGTCTCCTCTGCCTCTATTGGCTAAAAGTGTCAATACAAACTCCTTTTGTGACGCCAATACTCACGTCCATTGATAAAGAGGCCAGTGCGGCGAGGATAAGAAGCACAAAAGCTAACCCCTCCTTGTCATGTTTGTCATTCTTGTTTACCTTCCTTCACATTTCTTAGGCGTCTTACTAACAATTTAACCCTACATTTATAAATCCTAGTATGATTTATTTTCTTTAACCTGAGAGACCTAAGATATGTGAAGGAAGGTCTAAAAATATGAAGAACATAAAAAAAAGATTATAGCATAGCCCTAGCCCCAAAGGAGAAACCTTGGAAGTACTCCAAAGGGCTCCAACTTTTTCAATGCTTTCTCTTTACTGTTTTGTTGCAAAAGCTTAGCCCCCCTGCCGACTTTGATTACCACCACAATAAGCAAATATGGCTTTAGGTTGATGAGCCTGGCCCAACTCACAATGTCTTCTTATTCTTGACCAAGTAAAGGAATGTGGCATCCATCATTGGATTTCGAATTTCGATCAGCCTATCTTCAAGCTCAAGGACGCTTATGATAGAAAATTATATTGTAATTCTTTTATAAAAATATTATTTTCATTAAATTTGGATGTTTAGATTATATATTATATTGGACTCCGATGTTCATCATACCAAAAATATTTATATTTGAAAGTTTTTAGATTTAGAGAGTATCGAACTCGAACTCAATTGGTAATAGGAGAAGAGAGATATCTAAGATGTACAAGACATCCATTCTTCAATGTGAGATATACTCTCAATACGCCTCTTTCCTCACATATAACGTCTCACGTGTTTAATTTATATTAAATAACATGGGAGCACGTACGTATAATTAGACCATCTGAAATCTCTAAACAAGAGACTCAAATAATTCTAATATTCGTGCCAGTAAAGTAAGTCAAACGAAATAATACAAAATCCAATGATATCGATCTGCATGTCCCCTACTAAACAAAGGATACAAAGAACTCTCCTTTCAATATGAAAAGAATAGAGGGTTCTGTCAATGCTAAATACTATATTTTTTAGGCACATTGACATTACGCTAGTGGAAGATTTAGCCTAAATAGAAGCGGCATGGATGGAGGCAGAGGAATTGATTTCGCACTTTTTTTGAGGGCGTTCATCTTTTATGGGCCTCTGAGAATCTTTTCTTCCAGCTAGAATTAGGATCTAGCATATGCATGCATGATTGCATTTTGCAATGGGAGTATTATATGTAAAAAATTGGAGATGCATGCATCCCCTTGGAGGTTTACCATTATAGACAGATAATCACTGCTTTACTTTGTTTCTTCTCAGTATGTTCTTCCAAAGGCAGAAAGACAATGTCGTCAAATCAAATAAAGTTGGTTGGTAAATACCTCGAAGTCCACTTTGATATTGCAACAAAACAATTAATTTTCTTTTATGGACTCACGAATTGTATAATAAGATGAATTTTGGAAGACTTGACAGGGTCGAAGATCTCACATTCAACTATGTTTCAATTATGGAGGCAATATTAATGGCTAGGAACAATGAACACAGTACTTTTTTTTTTAAACGGTTTGATCATATGACGAGCCCAATATCGTGTACACAATGAAAATTCTGTAGGTCTGAAATAATGTTATGTGGTGTTATTAATTTATTAAGTTTTATAATATAGTTAAATAACGGACTTATATAATATTAACGAATAAAGCGTGTTATATGACTAAATTGGTAATACATAGTGACCATGTTAGACAGAGTCATAATGAGTCACTCATTTTCATAGATCATCGTTGCAAAAAATATTATCTCAAAGATCATAAATCCCCTGCAGTTTTTTTTTTTTCAACAATCCAAACCCAGGTGAAATTCATTAAGACATCCAATTAGGAAATAACAAAATAAACGAACACGGTGACAATCCCAACAAGGCAAGGGCAACTTGGGCTATAACCTAGGTGAGATTAAAGTGTATATATATATATATATATATATATATATATATATATATTAGTTCTCCTTCTATTTAGGGACACCCTTTAGGGTACCCTATGAAATTTTTTTACACGATTCAAACCATCTATTTTTCACATCTTCATTCACAGATCATCCTTGCAAAAATTCAAGCAAATTGAAAATCATTACGGCATCTAATTGAGACTAATAAAATCAATGAACATGGTGTTTCAAGAAGGTACATAAATTTTAGTAATTTAATTGAGTGGTTAAATGATATCGGATTCAAGTAATTTTTTGTAGAGATGATTTTTGAAATGAATTTCTACAAAATAGACGTTTGAATTAATGAAATACGATGCGGGTGGGCCCTATAAGAGTGTCCCTTAAATAAACTTATTTGAATAATCCCTCAGTGAAAACTCTTTGTGTGTATATATATACGTGTGTGTGTGTGAAAGAAGATATGTTCTTCACTCCCATATCATTCAAGCCACTTGGGACGAGTTAAAGTTGAGAATGATATTTCTACAAGTGTTTTTTCATTGACTTTTTGGCAAATATCCCTCAGTGAAAACTCTCTGTGTGTGTATATATATGTGTGTGTGTGAAAGAAGATATGTTCTTCACTCCCATATCATTCAAGCCACTTGGGACGAGTTAAAGTTGAGAATGATATTTCTACAAGTGTTTTTTCATTGACTTTTTGGCAAATTTTTGGGTGAAGTGACAATGTCACTGCGGTCACATCAGGAAGTTAGGTATACGAAGGAAAGGCATGCAGTATAATTTGGGTGATGAATATGGTTGGTCCTCTTGATATTATGCAAATCTAAGTTTTGAGTATGATTATATACAAGTGGCAAGCAAGTTAGGTGAGCTATAGGTTCTATGAGATCTACATTTTCGATTGCATGCAGCAACCTCCTGCTAAGGCGAAACTTTCATTTATGTGTTCTTGCTTCCAAAAGAAATTAGGATCCACAACCAATAGGCCTTCTTAATCCTTGGATATATTCCTCAAACAAAAATAAGTCAAAACTACTCCAAGTGCTCCAACATTAGCCAGTCTGAACACAAAGTGAAGCTCTATGTAGAGATGCCCCAATAACTTCAACTCAATCAATGACGACAAAAGGCTCAAATTATGCGTCGTGTCCTCCTTAACAACTTTTTCTATTTTTAGGACAAAAATTAAAAAGAGATAGCCACATACCCCTTAGGACTCCAAGTGTAGGTCGCCCATTTCTTGCTGCAATAATTTTTATGTAAGGTGATTCCCAATTTGATCGCTAATAGATTCAAGATTATAATCAGCCCTTATCATTAGTTTTGCTAGTGCTAGCTAGGAGAATTGGTGACAAGATCTTGCTTGTTCAAGAATTATTACAAGGAGTGGTTGAGGTTCCTATATGTGCCATCAAAGTCGTTATTGATATTATGAAATGACAACTTAAATTGGAATTTTGTTCTTCAATATCTAATACATATTTCCATGTTTCTATGATTATGGATGAAATATTCTATCTCCTATCCAATGTTCTCCATCTGGCTTGTTTGGAAGCAAAAGAGGACATAGGCAAGTGGATCCAATGTCTCCTTACCTGTTTGTCAACGACATGGATATGTTTTGGCTAACCTAACTTTTTCTGGGCTTGGTTTACGCTTGTATTGTGAGTAACACGTTGTACCTCTTATACAATTCATTTACTTACCAAGAAAATGCACATAACATTTTTTCTATAGGGAATGATTGATAACACCTTCGTGATTAATTATTTTATATCAATCAATAATTGTAGTTCACGAGATTTGAACGCAAAACTTCCTCTAAAAAACAATATAAATGGGTGTCACTGAACTGAATGGTCATACGCTTTTTTTGTTTTCATTTTACGCATCATTCCATGACATTTTGTCCATCATCCATTCCTCCACCCCGTCTTTCTTCTCTCCTTTATCGCACGCATTTTTTTCTCTATCTTTTACTAAAAACGCAAAAACGAGAACGTGCATATTTTATATGTTCTCCCTACTTTTTCTACACATCTCTCATATCTCCCACTTTCTTCATTTGTATACAATTTCTCTCTCTCTCTCTTATAATATTTTAATCTCTTTAGTTTAACGGAAAGAAATTATAATATCTGAAGGAGAAAGAACATCAATCATTCTGTCATACAAAGATACCTGCATATCATTTATAGTAAGTTACCTTTTTTCATGTAAGTTGTTTTGTAAATGTAAGCCGACGAGGAGTGAGCTTTCAAAGATTTCTACATACATACCATTTTGATACTAGATATTGCTCTCACACCTACCCCACATGATGGCAAACCCACTAATTAAGGGGAATATCATGCCTTTATGCCATGGACCCCCAAATCATGTCTAATAAGGATGCCAAATTAAGGGGCCTTGTCCATTTTTTTGCCCTACAAAAGGTGGCAAGGAGAGGCATCGTTCATTTCATTCTCCCAAAGAGCTCTTCCCTTTTTGCATTCAGTCAAAAGGGCTCCCATACATCACAATTTTAAATTGTGTACATTGACTAAGTGGAGGTAGCCCAATTACAGATGAATCACGTGTTCGTATGTGATTGTGATTTCATAATTTTCATGTCGTTGATCTAAAAATAGTCATCAACATACTACAAAATTGTACCATATATTATGAATAATTTGATTTACATATATGCATTTCATATGTTGTAGTTCCCAAACACGTTTTCTAAAGTAAGAGTCCTTGTGGAGTGAGACAACACCTTCCAAACTGCAAGGACCATCTAGTTTCATGCCCTATACTTGTGAATGAGTACTTTTTGTGTCATGGAATGTTTTAGTTGTTCATGCCATGGACAACCAATCTTTTACGTTTCTTAGAGTGCTTGGGTGTGTCGCAACTTAGCTTAGAGTCCTAGGTCCGATTCCATCCTTTCTCAATATTACTTGTATAAAATATTTTAAAAAAAAAAATTTAACAAAATTTCTTAACTAGTGAGCGACTCTTTTTCACTGTGAATCAAACAAAAACTGCTAATGGCCCAGCTATTCGATATAGTAGTGAAAGTGAATGCTAGGATATTCAGAACAAATTGAAAGACTCCAATTCAATTAAGCTTTGTATACTTAACAAAAGAAATCCAAGTGAAAAAAGTAAGGGAACACAATGAAACCAAGACCCGTGAACTTGAAAGAAGAAGAACAAGGGCTTCCCAATGAGAGTGTAAAGACCTTTTAAGCGCTGGCTGCCTTGAAACGTCTTCAGAACCTCCTTGTCTAGATTGTGATGACATTCCTAGTTTCTTCCCAATTAATGCAAATCTGCCCCCTCCCGTATTGTTTTTCCTCAACGCCAAGAATACCTCTTTTTTGGTGACATCGCAATGGCCCTCAATTTGTAACCGAGTTTTAGGTCCTCCAGTTTGGTTTTTAATTTTTAGCATCCTTCAATTGTGTCATACATGGCAATTTTGTACCCCGTCGATAGGATGCCAATTTAAGGAGTAGAACCGTCAATTCATGTAAAAATCACTCCTAAAATAACCTACCCATCTTCTTCGCATTCCCTCCATAACATACCAACAAGAATTGGTATAGAGAGGGGAAATGGGGCTTCAATTAGGGGGAATTATAATAGGTTATATGAATGGACATTTGTACCCCTCAAATTGATGGCTTTTTTTTTTTTTTTTGGTCTGAATAATACTTCATTAAAAGCCAGAGAAGGCTCCAGCAGCACCAAACAGGAAGTTGCAAGAAGAAGCATACAAGGAAGGGGAGAACCCCAGAGCAATACAAACAAATCACAGGGAGGCCAAAGATACCTCCCAGGAGATAGAAACTGGGAATACAACCAGTAAACGTAACTAATAGCCAAATCTAATTACTAGGGGGGCACGGCAACCCGTCCTTAGCCAAAACCCGAACCATAGAGGGAGGAGGCTGTGAGGCCCAACGCAAGGTTCGCACCCTCATATTTGACAGAGCTGCAGCAGCATGCGCAGCTTGATTTGCTTGGCGAGATACCCATTCCCATTTGACCGAGGTGAACCATGAAGAGAGTCTCCTGATCTCCAAGATAATAGGGATGATTCTCCAATTGCCGCGCAGATTTTCGTTCCTCATACAAGTGACAACATCCATTGAATCACTTTCAAGAATGATTTCCTGACAATTTTTCTCTTTGGCTAGAATCAGTCCTTCCAAAACAGCTTCCGCTTCCACTTCTATTGCAGAGTTCCGGAGAGTAGCCTTACTCATACCAGCCAACAATCTGCCCCTAGAATCACGCAAGCAGCAGCCCACACCACCCTGCAAGAAATGTCGAGTATTGACAAAATGACAAAATGATCAAATTTAATAAATGTCGAGTATTGACAGAAATTCGAATGACCAAATTTAAAAGGCAAGAAAAAACAAAACATGCGTTTCAATTTTTTTTTGTTAGAAAATATGTTTTATTAGAACATCATAGGATAAAAACATCAGAAATCCAACGTGAAAGCCAAGAACAAGAGCTTAATCTTAAAAAGATTTGCAGCTTGAACCAATCACGAGGAAACAAAGAAAAAGAAAAAAGAAGACTACCATCCAAAACAATGTAACAGTTGAGTCCATTGATGGAGCAATAGTGGCCTATTTAAAACCTTGCCTTAAAAAGCCCCCAAATGGAGGAAAATTCGGTCAAGGAAAAAGAGTACCACTCTAAAGTTTGCTCATCCACAACAACCACATGCAAAACTTAGGCTAGTGGACACTGAATAAATGTTGCACAAATCGACCCAACAAAGCCCAGCCCAGGAACAAGTCGCAAGACCAACTAGAACGATTGCGATAAATGAAAAGAACACCAACTACAACATCACATTTCACAACAAAAATGTCTTGTAACTGCTACACTGTCTATGTAAGGTGGCCTCTATGGTTCTCCAAGAATGACGAACAAATGAATGATCCTCGCAACCAACACCATAAAGAACAGAAGATTTTATTAGGATGCTAAACAAGAAGGAAACTATTGCACAGAAGAATTAAAATAACAAATGGGTGGCTAAAACTAAAACTTAGAAAAAGAGAAGAAAAAAGACAAGCAGAAAATAGAATGACTTGCATTTGAAGATAATCACGAACAAATAGATGAAGTAAATAACACCACAAAGAAAAATGAAGATAACAAAACTAGAATCTGAGGCAAAAAAACAAAAAGAATAATAAAAGCAGAAAGCTGAAGACACTTGGAAAAAGGAAAGCGAAGAAAGAAAAACTACTCCCTGAACTGAAAGAGGAAGTGGACATGGGTGATAACCGCCTCCGCCTGTAACTGCTCATACTATTTGGAACCACCAAACTTGGGTGATCGGAACGACGACAACCACCGCATAGCTCCCATCAACCTCCTTTGCCACCAACGTTAAGATCCACACTAGTTCCCTCAAGTTCAACCAAAGTAGGCACAAGCGCCATCCAGAAAGACGACACCACCGGCCTATTCTTGGGTTAACATTTGGCTTTGGATCTTTCCTACCTTCAGTCAGCATGAAGTCCACGAAATCAAAATCCGTCGCTGATTTGTTGGGGATGAACCTGTCCAGATTTTCCCTAGAAATCATTTTTTGAAGAAACTGTTCGGCACCTAGACTCTGACTTCAAGATAGACGAAGAACTCATTGATCCTGCAAAAGAGAGTTAGATTCAAGAATTGTATATCACTACGCAAGAAATGAAAATTGGAGGCTACGTTTTTAATCTCTGAGCGTTGCAATTTGCAAAGAATTCCTCCCAATAGATTAAAGTCGTGTGAAAATGATATTAAATTTGTTGGTGAGGAAATGATTTTGCTTTTGATGATTGTGGGAATATTGTACTCGGGGATATTTTTCCCTCTGCAATTTTGCAATTTGTGAATTGTAGCATCATGTCACGAACAAATGCAGCAGCCCTCTGCTTTAGAATGCTACAAGTACTGTATATGTGAGGTAGAGGCTGTCCAAGGCAAGGTATAACATATCGATGGTTTCGAAAATATCGGTGATTCAAAAACACGGAAATTTCAATGAAAATATCGGGAAACTATCGATATCGGTAAAAATTGAATAAAAACCACAAAATTTGTAAGAAAAACTTGGAAATTTGTATTGAAACTTTGGAGGATGTTTATTCACAATTACCTATTAGTTTACCACAAAAAATTGGATAAAAATGCATTGCATGATGGGTTTAACTAATTCAAGTTGATATGTTAATTAGTGTAGAAAATATGTAGTAATTAATGAAAGAAGATTAAACACGCCATAATCATTTATTTATAATGATTTTTACTACAATATTTTATACTTTATAATCACTTAGTACTACATAGAGTTCCTATGAGGTTCAAATTTTTCGCTATCTTCATCATCTCTATGTATAGAGTAAGTGTACTGTGAAGAGTAAATGTACTTTGTGGAAATGTGGTGAGTAATTGAAATGGAAAAGTCACATGCTCATATGAAAATCTAAAAACAGCTTAAGAAAGACAGTATAAATATAAATAGTTTAGCTTACTAACACAAAAAACATCAGCAACAATGTGGTTAAGGCATTGGAGGAGTGGAATGGTAGGGGTTCGAATACCCCTTTGCGTGTTCGCGATATTTTCGATGTTATCGTGATATTTTCCCCAAATTTTGTTGAAGCGTGTGAGAAATTGTCAACATCGATATTTTTCCAATATTATCATTAATATTCTCAATAATTATACGATATGTGTATCGATATGTCCCAAAATATCCCCAAAAAACGATAATATCGGTGATATTAGAGAGAGTCCAATATATAACTGCTATGTTCAAAACTCAAATACAAACTGAAATGTCCCCTAAGATATAAGAGGTCATAATATTCTATGTATTTACATTAGTTGCCACTATAGTCCAGATATGTATCCAACCGTTTTCAATCACTAGCAACGAACGTTTCATTCAGAACAATTTTAGTTTACCACCATTTCAGCCTTGATCAATTCCCATCATTGAAGCATTCGATTCCAGAGCATTCGACACCGACGTAGCAAGTGTGTCTGTGAGACCTTGCATATTGCAGGTAAAATACGTTTTTGTGTGTTTTGCATTTTTAGTGCTCTCTTGTTTGTCTCCTCTGTCTGATCATATCTACCCAAAAAAATTGCACGTCCATGAGCCCCTCAATGAATAAGTAAATTATTCATTCATTAATAACCAAAAAACAACATTTAAAATTAGGTTTTATAATAGGTACTTTATGTTTTGCATAATTTGTCCACTACTGAAAGGTTGGGCTTGTGTTTCAATTGTGCACGTTATGTATTCAACAAAATCCTTAGATGAGTGCACAAGTGATTTGGTGATGTTATTTTTCCTATGAGGTAGCTATATTATTGGCCTGAATTGTTCCCCTAACGATTTGACACGCTTCACCTTGGGTCTCCATGGTGGTTTCTTTGTCATTGGCGGACTCACAAAATATTCTCCAAAATCCTATTGTGCATGCCTATCAATATTTGGTATGGGAAGAACAGGTTTGTTATAACACTTTTTAAAATATTCTTGTTGGCGTGAGCGATAATTCAAGGATCCTGTGATCCTTGATTTCCTGGTGTAATTTATGCTTCCTAATTAGAATAATTACTTAGTTAGGATTCCTTGTAATTAGCTAATTACTTTCGTTGTAGGAAAAGTGAACTTGTACTTGTATATATATATATCCTCCTCTTGGAGAAATACAATATCAATCACAATTATTCCATCCTGTGTTTAGTTTGAGTTGGTATTAGAGCCGGTTAACCCTAGTCTCTCAAATAAAAATACAAACCCTACCCATCAACATCCTCTAGCGCCGAATACAAGAAAAGAAAGAAAAAAATCCCAGTTGTCGCAAAACAATGGCTGAACCCTTGTCATCACAAACCTAGTGCGACAAAAGACTCCTACAACACCAACCCATCCAAACTTGTTCTCTCTCTTCCATGGCTTTTGAAGATACCCCAGACAACCCCACCTTGCTTCCAGTGCTTTAGAAATCCGTAAAAATCTTGACATGGTGCAACCAATTGTTACGGTTCGCAATGATACTTCCATTGCCCCATTCACCATATGGTTGAATGGAAAGAACTATAGCACTTGGTCGAATATGATGTTGCTTCATTTGTCAGGCCAGGAAAAAAGAGGTTATTTGACATGGAAGGTGGCGCAAGTGGAGGAAGACGCTCCGGGCTTTGATTTCTGGTGTATTGAGGACTCCATTGTTAAAGGATGGTTGATAAAAACTATGGAACCTGATTTGGTAGAATTGTTCTTAGATCTACCAACAACTAAAGATGTATGGGAGAGTACAGCCCATATGTATTATAACACGTCTGATGAGTCGAAGATTTATGAATTACGGTATAAAGCAACCCTTATTACTTAAGGAGGTCGCGATATTGCATCCTACTTTGTTGAGCTCAAGAGTTTTTGGTTGGAACAAGACCGTCGTCGTCCAATCAACATGAAATGCCCTGATGATGTGAAGATTCGACAGGCTAAGATACAAAAAGACCGTATTTATGAATTTCATGCAGGTCTATATGATGAGTTAGATAAAATTAGAGGAGATTTGTTGAGATTGAGTCCATTGTCAAAATTAGAGGAGTCATTTTCTTTTGTTCATAAAAAGGCCCAACACTGGGAGACAATGCTCAAGAAGGATGCAAAGATTGAATCCTTTGCTATAATGGTTTCCAAAGCCCCTGCTGCAAGTTTTTCTTTTCCCCATCCAACAACTGAGGAAAAAGAAAATATGCATTGTATTTATTGTAATGGCAGATATGTCACAAACTGAAATTAGGCTTTCATGAGACGAATATAGCAACAACAAAATCAAAAACAAACAAACAAACAAAAAACCTAACCAGGTGTGTGTTTAGCGTTGTAAATAAAATATTTAGGAACAAACCCCTAAATATAAAACAGTATTACCTAAACAATAATGTATAGTTTACCTATATAGAGTGGCGTCAATTGAATTTGAATGTTTTTTTGTTAAAAGAAGCTTATTTCATTACCTTGGTTTCCATTTTTCCTAGTAGTAGCAAACAAGGTAATGAAATAAGCTTCTTTTAACAATGGCATGCAAAATCTAAATCCTTCTATGCAAGCATGGAAGGAGAATAAATATAATAAAAATAAAAATAAAACCTTTTGAATCGGGATGTCTTTGGGTCATACTCCAACATACAATGTGAACTAGGATTTGAGCTAAACACAACTCCCATGTACCAAGCTAAGTGTTTATATGACAATGACTCATTACCATGGACCCTTTTCTTTGCTAATTATTTACCATACCATGCATTGTGATAAGAAAAGTCCAACCCATAGTTCTTCTTGAAATCCTTGCAAATTTCAATTAGTTTAATCAACGGTTTAGATTGAATTTGGTTGACCAAAATGGAGGACACAATTTTTGAAGACATCATGCTTCTCTTACATTCACGGATGAGTCCGTTGCAGGTGTGTTCGTTGTTCAGGCTCCAAATGTATTAAAAAAAAGCCAATTTGCAGGACATAATGACACATGCACACGCCAACTACAACCATCAGACACTTGTTTAGAATACTAGGTAGTCACTCTCACTTTTTCATTTTTAAGATACCTAACCTTAACCTTTCTCAATGGCATACTTGCACAATTTTTCTATAAACTCAATAACCCCACCTGTAAACTTCTACATGAATTGATGTAGTTCTTCCATGAATGAGAGAACTATGTATGACCATATGGTACTGCATATTTTCCAATGAAATCCTTCTCAGCAGTATGTGTATACCTTCACCAATAAACACATCATCAACACCGTTTTGCTTGTCAAGCAACAGGCACTCCTTAATAGCAATTGTAATTGTATATTTCTTCTCGTTCATTAATGACAGATAAATAACACGCACATCTAAGTCGGTCTCTAGTACAAATGGAGGATGATCCGACACGAGGTAAGTCATCTCAAAAGCCCCAACCTTGAGCTCATTAAATCTTGAACATATATCATAATCGAAAACCATTAGAGTACAATCACTTTGAAGTGGAATCGAAACAGTCTTATCCTTAAACACACATCTTCCAAATACAACAGGTTCCATTTTGATGTAGCAAAGAAAGTACAAGAATATCAATCTAAACATTTAAAATAATTAAAAATGCAGCATCATGTAACAATAAAAATATATATATATATATATATATATATATATAAAGCGTTTGTAGGAAGGCAAGTGTGGACAAACCTAAAACAAAAGAACTCGTAATATTATCGAATGGATGAACTGCACAACAGCAAAATAGAATGCAAGTGTGGACAACCTGAGACAAAAGAACAATGCCAATTGATGATGGGGGGGAGTTTACCTACCAAACTAACAAACATATCTTGCCTATCAAGAATTTATTTCTTTCCTAATCTGCATAAGCGTACATTTAAATCATGAATGTACTCACCTTGAATAGCAAAAAGATAACAAGATGATGACTCAATACCAAAAATGAAATAAATAAATAAATACGAGCATAAAGATTTTAAAAAACTAAACTAAACTAAATTGAGATAAGTTTGCTTAGTCCGGACTCCAATACTCCACAGGGTATACAGTTCACAAACATGAACCTCATATTGAAAACACATTGCTATATTACGAAATGAAAAACGTCAAATAAGTTACCTATCGAACTAACAAACATGGACTTGTTTGTGCCTAATAAATCACGGTCATAAACTGATTGAAGGGACTTCCTCTCGGTCCTAGCACCTACCGTTTCGTTAGGCATTTCGCCTTCCTGAAAACAAAAAAAACTGCAAAGGCAGAATCCTCTCGGCCTCGCAACCGCAGTATTGTAGGCCGAAGGCCGTAAAAGACACGGCCGAAGATACTGTGGTTAAATCGCCACGTGGCCTCAGGGTCCCACTCCCCATTTAATGAAGTAATGCCTCTGACTATCGCAGCAAACCCACTAGTCGCAAGAAGCATTTAATGCACAAGGGAAGAAGGGAAGTGACTGAAGTCAGGATTTGATGATGGAAATCAGAATGGTTAGGCGCAAACATTCTCACAAGTAATCTTACAACTTGAGGTCAGATCACCAACCACCAGACCAGGGCATTAAATGCGTTCCTGTAATACACTTTCAATACCTTTATTTGCTTTCCTAGGAGTAGTGGTAGATTGTAAGGAAAATCCATTCATCAATATATCATACGACCCTTGATTTTCAAGGCGCCGGAGCACCATCTCTGTTATCATCTCATTCACCCCATATATCATACGACCGTCGCTCTCTAGCAACGCGCCGGAGCACCGCCTAAAACCCGCCACCAACACCACCACTAAACAACCTTGTAGCTCGGTCGTGAACCTGACGGCCGAGATCAGTTCCTCTCTCGGCCACAATCGTTTGATTAGGAGTTGAACGCAAAACAGGCGCATCATTTAACCATCTTCTACCCAAACCTCATCACCATCTCGACGCGGTAGACCGTGCTGGCACGCCCGCGCACAACCGCACCGCATCCAAAAGAAAGACGTCACGTGTTGACGCATATCCTCGGCCCGGAGCACCAGGCCGTGAGATTTGCGCAGCCAACAGGACTCAACTATGATCATTATATAAGAGTATACAGTTAAACATATATATATATATATATATATACAGAATCATGTATAAATCCTAATCCACTCTCTTTATCCTTATAAATATTTGGTATTAAGTCAATCTCCAAACTAAAACCATAATCAAAATGTATGAATATGCCAATCAACCCCATAATCAAAACCGATAATTAATTGCAAATAAAAACTCTAGAGGGAATCACCACAATAAATTAGGGAACCAAAAATTAAAACACAATCCTATTACATCTTGAATTGTAAATAAGTGTATTTTGAGAACCTTAAAATTATAATAAATCAGATATTGAGCTTAATAAGGTAACTTGATAAGTTGAATCCCAGTCATGGGTTTTGGTTGATAAAAATTGGGTATTATTTATAGAAACAAACAGTGAAGGGTTACAGTTAAGGCAAATTGAATTTGAAGGAAATAAGCCAAATTTAAAAGCGATCTTATTGATATTTTAGTCCATAATCCAAGGTAAACGAGCTGCCCTTCCTTTATAATCAAAACATGCGCTTCAATTAAAACTTTAATAAAGGCTTTTCTCAATTAAAACTTGGCTAAATTATTGAAATGCCCCCTGTAACTCAATTTCAGTCTCGCTTTCCCCCCTGAAACTCTAAGTGTCTCACTTTCCCCCCCGAAACTCCATATATTGTTTCACTTTGCCGAGATTCCATCTAGCCCTAATAGAAGTCGTTAAATTTGCACACGTGAGGCCCATGTGCGGTTTTTCTAGGTTCTTCTGTCCCTAGAAAAATGAAGCCATAGTTTCTCTGTTCTATGTGGAACCTCAAGAACCTTACTGATTCCGTGAATCGAAAACCAGCCATTGTGATACACTTCTGAAAAAATGGCCGAGACACCATTGAGCATTAACACGTCTTGGGATCGAGTGATATTGTTTGTAAACCCCATCAGATTAGTCCTCAACACCGTCCCATCATTGAAACTCACCAAATCGCTCCACAAAAGCCCAAAGGGCACCACATGGCGATGAAAGATGGAGGATTGCTCACTCAAATTCCCAACTCGGTTCATCAAGACTTGTCAAATTGGAGCAAACACAGTCATCATGGTTTGGTACTTGAAGAAAAATCCATGAAATTGCATTTCAAGAAGCGAAGCCATAACGGGGCACCCTTTCGAACTCAACGCATTCCAAGAACCTATCAATTCAGAAAATTATCAACAACCCATCATCGAAAATTAGGGAAACAGTGATGGGGACGTTGTTGAGTGAGACTTTGGGGTCATAGGCCAAAGTGGTGACGGAGAGAAAGCGGTCAGAGAGTAAAGTTGAGATCTTGGTGCTGAAAGGTAGGGACTTAAGGGATCGGAGAGAGAAATAAATGAGGATGATGTGGAATTGCAGGAGGTTCAGCAATGGCTGACCGAAGTGAGAGAAGGCGGTGTCGGTGAGGGCGAAGATGGTGAGAGAAGAAGATTAGGAGAGGAGGAGGGCTTGAGAGGCGAGGTCGAGGGTCAGAGCCATGGAGGTGTAGTCGAAATCTGAAAGGATTTCAGCGGCATTGACGAGGGTTTGGGCGGGAGGCAGGAGAGAGAGAGAACTGAGAGGACGATGAGAGAGAGAAGGAGTTGGGCTGCCGCCATTGTCGGAGGTTGTTCTTTGTTTCTTGGAGTTTGGTGAAGGGTTTGGTTTTGCAAATGAGTCTGGTGTAGTTGCAGATTCAGAGAGTATCTGAATTTGTAAGTGAAGGTTATTTTTGGCGGTTAAGATTTGATGACTTCTGTTAGGGCTGGACGGAATCTAGGCAAAGTGAGACAATATATGGAGTTTCAGGGGAGAAAGTGAGACACTTAGGCCCCGTTTGGTTCATGGGAAAAGAGGCTTAGGAATGAGAATTCAATTGCTTTCCCATGTTTGGTAAGTCCAGGCATGGGAAATGGTTGCCTAGTACATGGGAAAGTAGGGGGAAAGTGAAACCTCCTCTCAACTTGGGTTTTGTTTTCCCTCCTTATGGGAAAGTTTGGGAAAATGAGCCAACATTCAATGCACAATTTTCATGACTATTTTGTCCTCATGAACAATTTAAAATTACAATGTATCATTAAATACATTCTTTTTTTATTTGATTTAATATGGGTATAATTGAAAAATTATACAAAATTTGTTTTTCATTCCTACTCAAAACAAACATGGGAAAGGAAACAAAGTGAAATTTCACGGTTACTTTCTTGACATTACCAAACATAGGAAATGAATATTCATTCCCATTCCTTAGAAATGACATGAAATTGATTTCTTCAAATCCATTCCAAACCAACGGGGCCTTAGAGTTTCAAGGAGGAAACTGAGACTGAAATTGAGTTACAGGAGGCATTTCAATAATTTAGCCTTAAAACTTTAATAAAGGCTTTTGGCCAGACGACGTCGTCCTCTGCTAGGTTATAAAAATAAATAAATAATTTGGGCCATCTTCTTCCTCGCGTTTTGTTGGCTTGCCAGGCGTATGTTTTTTTTTTTTTTTTTTCCGGTGAATTAGCTCAGGCGATTCATGACCATGTATTCATCTTACAATGAGACAACCACTAAACCAAATCCATGCCCTACTCATCAAAAACCCAAAACCCCAACTCTTAAACCCTTTACTGGGACACCTAACAAACTCCCCCACCCCACAAAATGCCTTCTTCCTCTACAACCAAATGCTCCACCACCCAACTTCCCATAACCACTACACCTTCACTTATGCTCTCAAGGCTTGTTGCTTGCTACATGCACGCAATAAAGCCCAAGAAATCCATGCCCACGTCCTCAAATCCGGTCACTTTTCCGATATTTTCATCCAAAACTCAATGCTCCATTTCTACCTAATTCAATCTGACATTGTTTCCGCTACCCGGGTTTTCGATTCGATACCACTCCCAGATGTTGTTTCCTGGACTTCGATGATTTCGGGTCTTGCTAAGTGTGGATTTGTAGAGGAAGCAATTCTTAAGTTTATGTCCATGGACATGGAGCCTAATTATGCTACTCTTGTCATTGTTATGTCTGCTTGTTCAAGTTTAGGAGCTTTCAAGTTTGGTAAAGCTGTTCATGGCTATTGTCTGAGGAATTTACGTGCAAGGAATATTATTTTGGACAATGCAGTGTTAGATTTCTATTTGAGATGTGGGTCTCTGGAGAGTGCTAGGTACCTGTTTGTAAATATGCCTAAGAGAGATGTGTATTCCTGGACTAGCGTGGTGGGTGGTTATGCACAAAGAGGCTTTTGTGAAGAGGCAGTGAGGCTTTTCCAACAAATGGTGCAAAGAGGAGAAGCTGTGCCTAATGAGGCTACCATTGTCAACGCATCGTCAGCATGTTCTTCGATTGGGGCATTGAGTTTAGGGCAGTGGGTGCATAACTATGTAAGTATGCGGCCAGATCTCATGGTGAACGGCAATGTAGGAAATGCCTTAATCAACATGTATGTCAAGTGTGGCGATGTGGGTATGGCGATTTCAGTTTTTAAAGGCCTGGATTGCAAGGATATCATTTCCTGGAGTACCATCATAAGCGGCATGGCCATGAATGGCCATGGTGTGCATGCATTGCAGCTCTTTTCGCTTATGCTAGTCCACGGGATTCCTCCTGATGATGTGACCTTCCTTGGCTTGTTATCAGCATGCAGTCATACAGGCCTAGTTGATCAAGGGTTGATATTCTTTAATGCTATGAAAGATGTTTACAGGATTGTCCCTAAAACACAGCATTACGCATGTCTGGTTGATATGTATGGCCGAGCAGGGTTCTTGGAGGAAGCAGAGGGTTTCATTAAAGAAATGCCAATGAAAGCAGACGGCTCTGTTTGGGGAGCACTGCTAAATGCTTGCAAGATTCATGGGAATGAGACGATGTTTGAGAGGGTCAGGGATGATCTCCTCAAGAGTACAGGAGTAAGCACTGGAACTTATGCTCTATTGTCGAATACGTACGCTAATCAAGATAGATGGGACGATGCTAATAAGGTTCGTGATGAAATGAGACGGATGGGGTTGAAGAAACTGCCCGGATGTAGTCGGATAGAGGTTGATCCATCCATCTCTCCATAGGATGATCACAATACATTATTGCATTTCCTGTAAAGTAGCTGTTTTCTTTCTGTTGTTAGCCCTAATAGGACATAGAAAATATTGAAACACATTGGCATTCTTTTCTTTTTCTTCTTCCACTTGGAGCATTCGTTTGTTTTTAGATCATCTATCATGTGACGAGTTCCTATGTTAGATAGATATGGAGAGCCATCCTCTATACGTTTATAACAGTACTGATTCATAATCTGAAAAATAAGATGCGTTAGGCAAGAGAAGGAATATTGAGCATCGAAATGGGCCAACAAAGCAACTCTTCTACGAAATAACTTCTCGACTCTCATTTTATTTCCACCGCAGAAAGAAAGAATGAAACATTTCTCTACAGAAAAGCATGACCTTTGAGGAAATGCAGGCAACCTCTGTTCTGATTTCATTGATCACAAAACTGCACTTGCAACATGAGGAAAGTGAACAATAAGAGAATAAAAACTAGAAATTAAAGGGAAAAAACCCGAGTATTAGAAAGGCCAACATAACTGGATCTTAAAAATAGCTCAGAATTTGTTAAATCGCCCACGTTTAATGAAAATGCTTCATCACTCTTATGTTGCAGGAAGTTGCAGAATCCAATCCCGGACTTGATAACAAGAAGTTACAATATCTTAAACTACGCTCGAAGATGAATAAAACAAACAAATGGCAATTTAACTTGGGCCAAGTTTCACATATCGTCAAACGAGAAAATTACAAAAGCAAAGGGTAAAGACAACTATTTGTCTGTAAATCCAAATCCACTCAATATACTGTAACTGAGGCATGCCTCGGATCCAAAATTTCCTAAACAAAAACAGAACTGAAAAATAAGGAAACTGTGAGACTCTGGTTGCATGATCTCGAGTGCTGCAATCTCCTGCCGAACCAGAGATGAAAGAACCAAGTTCTTTTTCAGCAGCAAGTACACTCCATGGTGCATAATACAGCAAATCACAAACCTAACTCCCTGCAAGAAGAAAAAGTATATTGATTACTGGCAGAAACATAAGAAACATTGAGCACATGACAAATATACATTTTCAGTCTTAATACCTTCAATAGTTAAGTGAAATCAACACCCCAGAACAGGAGATTAATTTTAATGATAAATATGACACTAGCATTTCCTAATGGACCAAAAATTTCCTAATGGTAGCTACGAGAATGTTATTCTCACACATCTCCATCCGATACATGGGTGCGCAAGTTGATGAGGTATGCATGTAACAGACACAAAAAATAGAATGCAATTGGTCCCAAAAATAATGTGATATGCACAAAGCATACGCATCCCTAAATCTGGTCTGAGAACAAGGAAAATCAACATATATAACTGTTTCCAATGAGTACTCCAAACAAAGACAAGCTGAACTGAAAGTGATGCAATGTGTCTGAGTACCTCAAATATTTTAACGCCTTTGAGTTTTTCCAATTGATCGTTTTCCAGAGAACAAGTGCTTTGGTTTTAAAGTGGGAATGACCCTATCTGCCTCTCCACGACAAGCATTCTTGTTTCTCATCTTATTAGATTTATTGGCCTTTTGTAGTGCCTTAGCCTTTTGAGCAGAGTCCTTGAATCCCTCTCCAGGGACAACTTCAGTTGGAGGCCTTGATCTTGACCTCGAACGGGATCTAGATAACATGCGTTGCTTCTTGTTGGGTGTATCTACATCCATAGGCATGACCACCATCAGTATCATCCCTGTCAAGTGATCTCTCCCTCTTCCGGCCCCTGGTTGAGACAGATCTGCTTCGAGCTCGGTTAATTGCCTCAGTTGGATCAAGTCCCAACTTTGATAGCTGCCTCCCCATTCGCTTTGTTGTGAACTTTCTGTCCTTGTCAAATTTCCTTGGTACAGTTGGTCGACTCTCTGCTGTACTTTTCTTGATTCTATGTTGTTGAATGAGCAAGCTTTTCTTTTTCCTTATCTCAGCCAATGTCTTTTGCTCTTCTGGAGACAATTCCAATCCATCCATCTCAAAATCATCATCACCCTCCTCTGCCTGACGGTGTCCTTCTTCTCGTTCCAATTCCTCAAGCCTATGCAAAATATCAGGATCAACAAAGTCGTAAATATTGTGCCCATCAAGAATTTCTGGCATGACATCCTCTTTCCATTCATCATTAGCTAAGATATAATTCTTCTTCAAACTGGCAGAGTATACACCTGCACCACCATTCTCATTCTCCAAATCCCTTTCTGTGTTTCTCTTTTCCTTCTCCGCTGCTTGCTTAGCCTTAGCTTCTAAAACTGCCTGAGGTATACATGGGGGTCTTTCCTTATTGTCACGTGGCTTTGGCATTGCAACATGAAAACGATTTAAGCAGTCATTTATCTTTTTGGATTTCATCTTCAATTCCACTCTCTGATTCAACAACCTCTCACAAGCTGCATTCTTTACAGCAATTACCCCCTCCTCGGTCAGAGTGCTCATGGTTAAGAGTACCCCCTCATCATTGGTAGCCTCACCTCCTTGACCAATCACTGTCTTCATAGCTTCAGCTTTCATCTCCGTGACCAACTTCTTGTCTTCCTCAGATATACCCTCCAGTGGCTGCAAATCAGTCTTGTTGCAGACTATAATCAATGGTTTGTTCATAAACAGAGACTTAATACTGTGAAAAAGAGCTGCCTGTTGGGCAATGCTGTACCCACAAGACCCCGAGATGTCCAAGAAAAACAAGACCGCAGCTCTCAAGTGAGCCAAAGCTGTTATGCTGCACATCTCAATAATGTTACGGTCTTCAAATGGGCGGTCCAAAATCCCTGGTGTATCAATTACCTGGTACCTCAAGTATTTATAATCTGTATGTCCCACAAAGAGTGACTTGGTGGTAAAAGCATAAGGCTGGACATCCACATCAGCCCTAGTGATCTTGTTAATGAATGAGCTCTTTCCAACATTCGGATAACCACAAATCAATACTGTCCTGGTATTAGGGTCAATTGAAGGTAACCTTGCCATGTGTTGCCTAATTTGTTCTAGGTAAGCTAAACTAGGACCAATCCTCTTTATAACCGTGCACATGCGGCCAAGAGCAGCAACCTTGAGACATTTGCATCGGTAAAGTGAATCACCATACTTTAACAATTTCACATAATCTTTGGAAATCTTACCAATAAGGTTCCTTGCAGTATTGATCTGGCCAAGTGCAAGCTTGTAATGGTCTTTGTTGTAGAGAACATGAAGAAGGTCGCCATAGAAAGGGTGGATGTCATCCAGCCTAGGAAACTCATCAATGATTGTGGAGAGCTTCTCATGAAAATTCTGTTGGGTATATTTTACTTTACGCATATAGAACTGACGGAGGCGGGAAATAGCATAACCCTTGTGGACTACAGTTGGAGTCTGCCTCTGGGTGCGAGACAGGATAATGTCAATGAAGTCCTTCCCACTCGGTACAACAGTCATCTTCTTGAAGTTATATTGCACCATGTTTACTTATTGGACTGTTTACAAAAAAAAAATCTATATATAAATATCAAGTTAACACCAAGGTTGATTACCACACACTGAAAGTAGAAACCATTTCAAAAACTGATCTTTACAGAAAATCACTTGATTTAAAACATCTGATTTATATTCATGATATTTTTTAAGGCACAAGAGTCAATTTCTCAACCCAAAAATGACAACAACCACACCAACACCACATCAGCCACCAGACAAATGCATATAACATGTATCAATACCGACCAACATGTGGCATACAGAATCACCATTAACATGGATTCTATAGGCAGAAACAACTAAATACATGTAGTGGACCTCCTATTCTACTGAAATAATTAAACACTAATTTCATCACCAAATTTATAACATTCATCATGAAAAAGTAATAGATGCCAAAACACCAGATAACAAAGTTGAAAGTTTAAAAATAAAAGATTCAAAGGAATTGACGGGGGCCTGCACAAGCGGTGGATCATGTGGTTTAATTCGCATTTGACAGAACTCAGAAAACAACCAGGCAAGCAGTAAAACAATTGACTTTCTTTTTACTCTGACAAATTTAACAACAAAAGAAAATATGGTCCCCAAAGCATCATAATTCGCGATACATGCGTACATAAGATGCAAACTGGATTAACTATACTAATGAAACAGAAGGCAAAAAACAGGCATGTTTAGCTGCTTATAAAAAGAGAATTTCCAACGAAAATTGAAACTTGGGTTAGTTACGAATTATAACTTGATCAAGAAATGGTATAATTTTCACAAAAACAGAATGAAATTCGAACAAACTGAAACCAAACACAAAACCCTATGTCTTCAGTTCGCTGGAACCATAACCAAAGAGGATGAAAAAATACTAACAATACGGTGATAGAGATTGGATAGAGAGAGAAAGAGGGTGTTTGAAGAGGTCTTACCTTACAACAGAGAGACGGGTTGAAGAGTTGAGAGTTTGAGAGGAGCGGAGGCCAAACTGTCAGCTTCGACCTAAAAGGGTTAGGGTTTATGGTTTTAGGTACGATTCAGATCTACTGTTATCGAAAGGGCTTTATATCGCAACACGTGTCTGAGGCCCGCGAAATTGCGCCCTTCATTTTATTTTATTTTCATCTATGGTCATCAAGTTCTATTAGTTTGCTAACATATATATGAGTATAGACGCAATATTGTACACGACACGAATTCACAAAAAAAAAAAAATCAGTATTCAGGTCCGAGTTATCGTGTCGTGTTGATATCATGTTGACTGTTAGTCACACGTTAAGCTAACGGGTCGTGTCGTGTCAATTCGCGAATACCGTAACCTGTTAAATTCAAGGGCATTTTTGTAAATTTATATCTCTTTCTTTTTTTAGGGAAGTATATTCAATTAAGATTTTAAAAGAATTTAAAAGTTTGGGTGTATTCAATTTAGATTTTAAAAGAGTTTTTAAAAGTTTGGGTGTATTCAATTCAAATTTCAATTGACATTAAAAAAAATATCAAAATCTAGGTGTATTCAATTATGACTTTTTAAAAGTCAAACAAAATTTAGGTGTATTCAAAAAGTAATTTATTTTGAAGGAATTCATAAGTTGCTTGATTTCGTTAGAAATTAAAGTGGTAAGTATAAATACAAAAGGTCCTGACAAATTTTATGTCAACTCTAGAAACTTTAAACGTGTTCTACGCTTTCCCATCCTTAGACGTGTGTGCTTGTCAAGTGAAGATAAAAAAATCTCCTCTTTTTTTACATTTTCATATATGTATGATCTTTCATCGTGTGTTTGAATATTTGTTGTTGTTGTACATCACCATATATTGATGAACAATAGTATATATATTGATGTACATTATAATATGAATAGTTGTTGGTTGAATACTTGTTATTGTTGCCATCATCATATATAGATGAACATCAACATATTTGTTGTTGTAAATATTTGTTGTTGTACATCAAAGGTGTTGTTGCTTAATTTTCTAAGCTTTTTTAACTTTTTCTTTTTTTATTTAGTTGCTGTTATTATTATTATTATTATTTATTTTAGGTGCTGTTAATTTTTTTGGTTTCTATACATCATATCATATATATAATTTGATCAATAAATAAAAAAAATCATATATGTAATTTTCTTTTCTCTCCTTCTCTTTCTTCTCTTTCGTCTCTTTCTCCCCCATTCCCCCTACTCTCTCTCTCTCTCTCTGCCACCTAGATTCCTTGATTATGAGATGAAAAACATATGATAATAATAAAGTGATTACTCTTCTGAAGTAATAAAAATCAGCCACAATTGCAAGGGGAATGACAAGGAAGATAAGCACAGAAGGCTTGTTACCAACAATGGCCTCTTGCAAATCATTGAGCAAACTTGAATGCATTTGGATCCGAACCCTTGATCTAAGACTCCGGTTGGATCTTTTACGGACTAGTATGGAGGCTGATGATGCCATTCTTCGTGGTGTACTACATCCATTAATATTAATCCGCTGCTCCTTATGATTATAACTACTTGTTGGTTGATTTTGGGGGATAGATGGCGGTGGTGATGAGGGCTAGGCGACGACGCACTATGACTGATTGATTTGTTTAATTGTTTAATATTTCTGGTTTTATTTTTTATATTTTATATTTAGTTTTTTTAATTTTTAACGAGTGAAGCAGGTCGTGTCGTGTAATTCGTGAATTGTAACAGTTTAATTCGTGAGTTGTAACAGTTGTGTTCGTGTTTGATATTTTCCACCCATTTTTTTAACATGTCGTGTCGTGTCAACCCGTTAAGAAAAGCGGGTTGACACGAACTCTGAAACGAACAATGCAAACACGACACAAATGTCAGGTCTATATGAGGAGTCCACATATCCAATAATACAGTGCCACATGTATTTAAAATACAATATATATTCTAAAAATAATTTAAAATTTTAAAATTCAGAAAAATTAAAAAAACAAAAGAAAAGTTGTATTTTAAAATTTAAATTATTTTAAATATATATATTGCATTTTAAATACACGTGACACTATATGATTGGATATATGAGCTCCATATATATGTCACATGGCAGGACCCGATCTAAATTCCACTTTGGAATCTGAGCCAAACCCTGTGTGTGTCCGACACTGTAAGTGCTTGGACACACTTGACTAAATTGCCCTTCTAACGAAATCGAAGTTAATCTCAAGTTTGACTTCTGAAAATTAGGCAGAGTCTCCCCTATAAATAGTCATTTCCCAAAATTCTTCCACCTGTACAAAATGCAATTGTAATCCCAACCTTTCAACATGCATCAAGTTTACATTCAAGTAATCCAACAACATAACTATGTGGCCTCAGGCCTTACAGAAATCCTAGTGCAATTTCAGAGCAATACTAATCAGTTTAATTTACAGGAGTAGTTCGATTATAAAAGAAATCCTAAATAGTAGAAAGTATGAGAGAAGAGTGGTCACTCTCCTTGTGGTGGAGCTTTGGTACACGACTACTGCCTGGGGACGCAAAACATTTAAAACTATGAGTGGACAAAAATAAAGTTTTGTAAAATAGAATATTAACATACTTACCCCACTGTTAAAACCATTTAGAAAATTCCAATTATGTTCATGTTCTATATTTGTACAAGAATAAAATCATGCATATTTATATACATATAACTAATCACGCATTCAACTCGAATCATAAAAATCTTTTGAAAGTATTGTAAAGAAATAATCTCTTTCCCACCTAAGTGTACCCATCATATATCCGTCAATTCCATGATCTTTATATTCATTTCCCACATTATACCGTCAATTCCTTGTGTCACGTAATGCGACACATCCTCGCAGGTCTCGAAAACACAAAGTCACCCGAGCCGCATTCCTAGCAAGACTCAGGGGACATTTAGTCAGCCTGAGCCGCATTCCTCGCAAGACTCAGGGGACACTTGGTCCACATGAGCCGCATTCCTCGCACCACACGGTCCGAGCATCCCCGAAACTCGTGGAACATTGTCAAACGGTGTTGACTCAACCGAAGGCAACTAGGATGTCCGTGGACATCATTATAACCGAAGACAACAATTTATCAAAAGGCAACATTTTATCCGAAGGCAACATCTTGGGTACCTATTGTGGTTTAAAAACATTTCCTGAAAAATTATAATTCTATTTCTCAATAAATCCTTTAATCCCGTTATCACTTCCTTTCCTACTTTCCAAGCCATTTACACTTTAAACATAACAGAATTTAATAAAAGTATTTGAATTCAAATATTTATGCTTGGAAAGTAATAGCCATAAATAATTCATTCAAAATCAATCAATAAAACTTTAATTGCATAAAATCCATTTATAAAACAAAAGTCCACTCACTGAGTGTCCAAGCTAGTTTGACCCTTTAAGGGTCCTTCCTGCAGATTTGAAGAAGCTCGAATACTTATTTAAGAAATAAAGAACATTTAATTAATAAATAGCTCAACCACATATATTAAATCAAAACCCTAACCCCCGGCCTCAAAAGTGCATGAACGTGACTTACAAAAGTTCCTAGGCCTATTCTCAACATTTTTTTGACACATGAAATGGTCTGAAAAGATTCGAGATTAAATAAGCATTTAAATTTCCATATTCGTCAATCTAGTACCCCGTGGGGTCCATGACCTCCGATTACCCATTTGAGAGTTCCTTTAGATTCAATATACTTTAATAACCATGCTCTGCATGTTTGGTCCGAATCAAACGATCGGATCGCATGATCGGACGATTATCATTTAACTTAATCTTTGAAATATTGAATCGGAGTATCCAGGACTCCGATTCTTGATCCGTGAATTTCTCCACGATCCTAGAAGTGCCTAGATCAACATATTCAAAAATGAAGTCGATCCAGTTGTCCAAACATATCAAACCAGGATAACGCTTATTATGTGATATCCGATCGACGATCAAAAGGTTACCAAATTGAAATCCGAGCATACCATCGTGCTCGGGTTGACATGAGGATTATTTTAGGACTCGAGGAGTGGTGTCCAAAGCAATTCCTGCGATTGGAAAATCTCCAAATCGCTAGTCAAGACATATACCTACATGATCAGCACCTAGAGTGGAGCAACTTTTGTTCTTGGACCTACCCCAAAAAGTGTACAGAAATGGCTGGAATCGGAGGCCGAAAACCAGCCATACTTCCATCGCTTAATTACGTCTCAAAACTCAAAAAAATTTCTTAACCAACACAACCAGCAGCTACAGTACATTGAAAGGATAAAGAAGCATGCCAATTACGCAAGGATTGGTCGTCTGAATCGCTCAATCCAGCGTTGGAAAAACGAGTAAAAATTCGATCGGGTTTTGGTAGATTTCGCGAGCACGGTGGGCGGCGACCGCTGAGATTGTTTGGGAAAGGACGGGGAGAAGAGACGGTTCAAATGGGATCGGTCTCGTCGATCGGGGTGGCCGAAGGTGGCGACGACATGGGTGGGACTGTTTTGGGTGAACAGTGATGGGGAGGGGATGCGCATGGGAAGGCTTGGGAGAGAGAGAGAGAGAGAGAGAGAGAGAGAGAGATCATGTTTTTAAAATCCCTTTTTGAAAAATTTATGATTTTTCCACTAGGACATTTTTTATCGTAACTTCTTCATTACAACTCCAATTTGAGCCCACTACGTATCTATGAACTTATCTCAACGTGCTCTATGCAACGGTTCATCTGAAATCCCAAAATTCATTTCCAAACAATAAGTCAACTTTTGACCCAATAAAATATTTTCGGGGTAAAATCATCTTTTACTTGAATAAATTAATGATTAAAAAGTAATTAAGGATCGGGTTATTACATCACATCTGCAAACTAACAGAATTTTTGACGGAATGACTATTTGTGAGCACGCATATAAACCTTGAAGACCACAAATAACAAAAAAAAAAAAAGTAATTTGATAGTTTCATAAACCTCTGAGACATTTTGTGATAAAAAGCCTTATAAAAAAAAATATCCAAAATTTTCCCACTTTCAAAAATGTCAATTTTTATAAAATCCTTCAAATATAACTAAAAACTCACCTAAATAGACATAAATTCCCTTAAAAATAAAACCCCACATAAACCTAAAAAATAAAACCCTACTACACGAAGTTTGGAATCACACGTACGTACGTCTGTAGCCTTGGTCAGATGAGCACGCACGTCTGCGCCCTTGGTCGAACTACTAGTGAGTAATGTTCTTCTTTCTCTTTCTGCATATTTTGTACCTCTTTGTGCAGTTGCTTCTTTCTTTTAATTGTTTATTCCTTTCTTTGGCATGGTAGGAACTAGGAATTGAAATATTCATCAGTTTAGGTGTGTTTTAATGGTGTGATGGTTTGGGTGGTATGGTTATACTTTCGACTCTTTGGTCTCAGTCCCAAGACTTGTAAGTTCCACGAATGTTAGAATTAAAACAAAAACTAAGAAATCCAAGAAGAAGTAAGCCTATTATAGTAGAAGAAAGTCCCACAAATTTGAACACTATACAAACTTGGGACTAATCTCATGAACAATAGTGTAAAAGCTTTTACATACACTATACTATAGATCAAATCAAATATAGAACTCTGTTCAGTCATGAGGTTTTTGTTCTAATGGCGTACAAGATAGAATTGTCTGACCACCAATTACACGAAACTAGTATGGCATAGGCAAGGAAAAGAGAATCTCCATCGCACTATGAGTTCAAGATGTGGTTCAACTGGGCATTATTGACAAACTTGCAAGAATCCGATTGCACTTCACCCTACCTTGTAGATATAGTGTAATATTTTACTCTTTAAATTTATGAATTATAGTGAATAATGGATGAATATTTAATTTTATAATTTTCTTAAACTTTCTAATGTAAACTTTTGAGGGTGATGAATAAAGCCTGCTGGAATTTTTTTTCTTAGTTGATGTTGATTGAGGGTAGGAGTTGACTACCTATTAGGTTATTCCATCCAAGTGCTACATACTCAGCTAGATTATTTTTTTTTAGCAATACTTTGCTTAGCAAGTGAGTTTATATGTTCTTCTTACTTGGGCAACGTGCGATTGGACAAGGTTATCATCACTTAGCAAAATCTCAGTGAGAGATGATGGGCACCTGTGAGACAATGGTTTTGTTGGACACCTACGATTTCACGCATTAATTTTCTTCAAAGACTCAATATATTCCAACTTTAAAAGTTTATGTGGGTTTTAATTTTTAAGGGAATTTGTGTCTATTTAGGTGAGTTTTTGGCTATATTTGAAAGATTTTATAAAAACTGACATTTTCTAAAGTGAGGGGTAAATTTTGGCTATTTGTGATAAAAACTCTCTATTGTGCCCACTTTCTCTCTACCCCATATGTTCCCAATTTAAAATGATGACAGATGTACATCAACTAAATTAAACTTTAAAACTTTTGCAAAAAAATCACTTTAGATCCCGGTAGTTTACTGGTTTTTTTCACTTTCATCCCTATAGTTTCAATTTTGTCAATTTTGTCATTGTAGTTTTGTAGTTTTAGCAGTTCAGGGGCACATCGTGAAAGAAATTGATGGAAATTTTGACGTGTCCTTGAATTGCTACAATGGCAAAACAAAATTGAAAACTATAGGGACAAAAGTTCAAATACAAATAAATTACACAGACAAAAAATGATATTTTTTCTTTCGAGTTAGAGGGCACTAAAGGACAAAAAAAAACCTCATGTGATGGGCACATAGTTACAGAAGGTTGACAGAAATTAGGATATGTCCTTGAATGTCTATAATTATGAAGGTATAATAGCAAAATTAATTTGACCTTAAATCCATATCCAATTAAACCTGGAATCATCCCAAAAACCAAAATTCATTGCCAATATCCATCACAAACAACCATCACAAATCATCCCAAAACCCAAAATGCAGCACCTTACAAAGGAAGTTTTGCACTATCCTCCCAAAAACAACATATCCACTCAAACATCCCAAAACAACATATCTATTTGAACATCCCAAGACAACATATCCTTTCAAACATTCCTAAACAACATATCTGTTAAGCTCGTAATTTCATACATATATATATGCCTTATTCGCTTAGTTCCTTAGCATTTTGAGTCATTTACCTCTCTTTGTCTATTTTGTAGGTCAATAGAGCAAGATAGCATAATTCATGCAATTCAAGCATGTTAAGGCCTGATTTGGATGAATGGAAGAAGAGCTTAAAGACAAATTGAATTTGGGATATACTTCTTTTTCAATCTACTTTCATAGGTCACATTCCAAGCCTTATTTCAGTAACCTACACGGCTCGGATGAGGCAAAATCCTTCATGGAAGTTGTTCCAATGGTGTCTATTATAACATATCCAAAATGCAACCCCATTGGATAAATCTGGAATTCGTCACACATCAAACACAGAACCATACTCAAGATGAATTTTGTGTGTGCTGCCAAATGAGTTAGTAATTTGTTTCGGTCTTAACTTTTTCCTTCGACCTTAGACTAGGCCAAATGACATATGGTTTGAAAGAAAACATTCTAAACTTCAAGATAGAGGGCTCAAAGTCGTTATTTGCTTAAGGGTGAGCTAAGTGTGCTTGGTCATGCTAACCTAAGGATGAGCTAAGTGTGCTTGGTTATTATGACCTAAGCATGAGGTGATTTATGATGGTAGGGAAGTTAGGTGAGCTGATTCAAGTGAAGATTTCCATCAACCACAAGAAATAAAGAAGATGAAGTGGATATTGTTGGTGTTGTTAGTGACTAATTTTCAATTGCATTGGTATGTTAGGTGAAGTAGGTGTGGTTGATGAACTCAATTGTAAAATATGATTCACCTATCCCTTGTGCCTATAAATAGAAAGTCTTCAAAAAGCAAAACAATTCATCATTCATTCATATTCCATCACATCATACACAAAAAAAGGGAAAGTTGAGAGTCACAAAGGGAGAGAAGAGAGAAGGCAACAGCTGGGAGGCTTTGGTGTCCTGGCAACCATGAGGATGAAGTTTTTCCATCTCTAACATACTGTCGCTATCTTCTTCTTCTCCCTTTGCCTTTTATTTTCTTCTTGTGTTTCCATAGTTTTACTTTGTTTTAATAAACACCATGATGATTTTAAGCTTTTGAAGTTTGATTGGTTTCCAAGTTTCAATTTTAGTTCTTGTTCTTATTTGTTGTACCCGTAATTTTGGGATAGCCATAGTATCACAATCATACAAGTAGAATGAAGAGATTAAGTGGTTCACCCATTGAATTCGGACTATATCCACTGGTTGTTGTATTTGTATATATATGTAGAGATTACATTGGGATAGGCTTGAGAGCCTTTACAGATGGGAGAAGGGAGAAATCTGGAGGAAAGGAGAGAGAGTTGTCGAGTGCACTCTTCTCTTGGTTCAGTGTCTTTCTTTTTGGTCCCCTCTCAGCAAAAGGAAAGAGTCCCTTTTGTAGGAGAACAACAATTGACTTCTATCCTTGGGCTTGCCGACGTGGCAGCCCATTAGAGGCCCACCCAAGTGAGGTCAAACCATGCGTTAATAAGCCCTCCAATCCTCAGTCTAAGAGTAGCTTCTTTGGCTGGGGACTTCACAAGTCCATAGAAGGTTTTGGCCAAGCTGAACAGTTTGTCGGAGTTAGTGAGGCCAAGCCGAGCACATATATGAAGATATAATTTTCCTTATCCTGCTTTGACTATGGTGGTACAAGGTCGATAGGGTGTCGAGCTGAGCACACATATGGAGATAATAAAGCCGAGCCAAACACATAATAAGGCTTTGAAGATATAATAAGGCCGAGCTGAGCACATGACAATAAGACCGAGCCGAACACATAATAAGGCTATGAAGATATAATAAGGCCAAGCCAAGCCATCTCGGTCTCGATGTAGTTTGAGCAGTCCCGGTCTCGGTGTCATTCGAGCTGTCTTGTTCTCAATGTTGTTCGAGCTGTCTCGATCTCGATGTCATTTTGAACCTGTGATATTGATAGTGGAGAACCCATTTTATAGGCGAATATCTTTTGTTGGTGAGGTACCCCTTTGTGGACTTAGTTTTTTGGCGATGTGGTAGCACTATAGAGAATGTTTGTGCTTAGCCAAATGTTGGGGCAGTGCATATGGCATAATGTCATAAAAAATGAGTAGACTACTATGGAGTTCGTGAAAACATAATCACATAGGCACGTAATACCATTAAGCAGTGGCAAGTATAATTATATGAAGTACATAACATTGCAACTTAGGTGTCGAGCAGTACATGTATTGGTGGCACATGAATAATTCTAGCATGCATGGGAGAACTCTCTCCCAGAGCTGAGCACAAGAGTCCATATCTCACACTATGCTGGCAAGTAGTATAATAGGTAGGCTACCCGAAATGGTCTCAGCCTTATGTGATCCCATGTGAGTATTACCCCTTGGGATTATAATTAATAATAATTATTCCATTTAAGATTTTATCACATGGTGCATAATAATATTGATAATATGATATTAAATGTATAATATTTCGAACCTGTAGATATGAGATAAAGTTTTTATTATCGCTTTGGGTGGCCTCAAACAAAGCACATAGAACTGTGCATGTTTAGACAATGGGGATGCCGTTGCTGACTGGGTGTTTGTATTTGTAGATATGAGCCCTCGAGTCCAGCAGCGTTGCAAATTAAGTGGTCGTTGTAGACTACAGTGGCCTACTCATCTAGGAACGATGGGGTGATGCTCTGCCATTTTGTGTTGGGCAACGTGTTGTCTCTTAACATGGTGTTCGTTGATATGGTGCTAGTCGACTCAATGGTGGGACTTGGCCGGAATGAACAGAGGAGACCACAGGTGAATCTGGGTGGTCGGTGGAGCCGAGCCCACATGGTCACTACATTGGGTGGCTAGGGGCTGAGCCGAACCATTTCCACCTTTTTCTCATTTCACTTGCTACTCTTGCTTTCTATCGAAGTAGGGGGAAAGATTCTTGGTCTTTTTGAGAGAGAAGAGGGCATGGGTGCCTTGAGCAAATATTTGGCTAAGAGATGACCCAACCTAGCTACCATATTTTGCTGAGGTTAAGTGGGTGAGATCGACAACAGTAGTAAGGTTTGGTCGGTAGCGATAAGATCAAGTCGACAACAGTGACGAGGTCTGGTCGGCATCCATAGGACCTGGTTGGCGACTTTGCCAGTTCGAAAACTTCTTACTTTCTGTTGCTTGTTAATCTTTTTGGCTGATCTGGGCCATGAAATAGAGGAGATGCTCTGTCCTCTTGTCAACATTTTTGCTCCACTGACCCACGAGAGATCGATTATGAGAGAAGGTACATGGCCATGCAAGGTGGTAAGGGGGTGCATTTCTATCAACACATGTGTAATACTGAACCGAGCACATTGGAGTTGTGGCACCGAGCTGGTTTGAGCATACTAGAGGTGTGGTGCCAAGTTATTTCTTTTGTTAAGCACGTGAGAATTGATAAACACCATTTCTTTTGCCTGCTGCATTATTTTTTGCGTCAGGTCGGCCATGCAAGGTGGTGGGTTACCATGCAGAGTGGTCGGCGCTCATCCACGGTGGTCAGGTTTGCCATTCAAAGTGGCAAGCAACCATGTAAGGTGGTTATAATTTGGTTCATGTATCGACACATAATAACAATATAATATCATAAGATATTATGTTATGACAGCCCATCATAGATATAAAGTTGAGATATTATACCTAGATATTTATGTTTGCATATTATTTTATTGTAACATCACCAAATGAGAGAAGATATTTCTTATCTTCTTCAAATGGTCTCAGAACTAGCACAAAGGAGCATGAAATTGAGGAGGTGGAAGGCATATGGTACCGATCATGCTTAGACAAATGGATGAGGTGGTCGGTGGAAATTTGCAGGCGAACACCTAGCTTGGCTACCCCATGCTCTGAGGTTGTGAAATAGAAGATAGAAGGTAGATGAAGACACAATGGGTGTCTTGAAAAGTTTTGGCAGAGGAGACACCTGGGTGTCTTCATAGTTGCTTGGCTGGAGCAACAGGTTAGGTGTGTCGTGACAGAGAAGGGCATTCTTCATGTGTCACATGCCTTGTTTAGACCAAAGATGAGGGGCTACCTCCAATCGGAACGGATTTTCTAGTGGGCCTCTTGGTTGCTCAAAGTGTTTCACGGTCAGTAACAAAATGGTGAGTACGACATGGATCTTTGCCGTGTTTCCCACAGACGGCCCCAAATGTTATACCCGTAATTTTGGGATAGCCGCAGTATCACAATCATACAAGTAGAATGAAGAGATTAAGTGGTTCACCCATGAATTTGGGCTACATCCACTGGTTGTTGTATTTGTATATATGTGTATATATTACATTGGGATAGGCTTGAGAGCCTTTACAGATGGGAAAGGGGAGAAATCTGGAGGAAAGGAGAGAGAGTTGCCAAGTGCACTCTTCTCTTGGTTCAGTGTCTTTCTTTTTGGTCCCCTCTCAGCAAAAGGAGAGAGTCCCTTTTGTGGGAGAACAACAACCGACTTCTATCCTTGGGCCTGCCAATGTGGAAGCCCATTAGAGGCCCACTCAAGTGAGGTCAAACCATGCGTTAACATTATTCATTATGCTTAATAGTTAATATGCTTGTTTGAATGTTTAATCATCATTTAAACTTGTATGTTAGCTATCTTGGTTGGAATTAAGAGTAGACACCATATGCTTTAATTTCAATTGAACTATGAATAGGAAGAGTATGTATGGACATTCGACAACAAGGATTAGATACATGCTTGGTTGTTTAAAACGTTCTCCTATACTTAATGGATTTCTAATGCTTACTTTAGGTTTGACAACAATGATCTAATCAGGGAATTAGGAATACAAGGTTTAGACTAGACACCATGGCTAGATTATACATTAGAGAGAATCAATCTTTTTACTTGAATTAAACTTGTTAACTTGATCGCTTGAAACTTAGAATTGGATTGTTCCCTAGTATACACGCTTTGCAATAATCTTTAAACAATGATTCAATTTCTATTTTGTGCAGGGAATCAAATTGAATCAATCTATTATCAATCATTGCGATCGACCTCATACTTACACATGCTATACTACCCATGGTTCGTGCATTTGCGAGTATCACAAGTTAAGGATGCAGTTGAATCAATTTTGGTGCAGTTGAATTCGGACACAACAATATCCATTCAAATATTCCTAAAACCATTTCAATTGAAACATCATCTTCAAGGGTGGAAGAACTGTGATAAAGTGCTTCTATTGTGTAGTTTTTTTTTTTTCATCCTCTTCCTATTAGGAAATCTATTCATATTGTATAATATATTTTCCATATGTTTTGATTTCAATTAGTTTCCCAATCCCAACCTCTTCACCATAAAAAGCCACACCATCCTCATAACCAATATCTTTAGCCATAGCCCACAACTCTAACATGGACATATACTCAGACTTTGTGTAGTCAAACCAACTCATTGAATCACCCAAGTAAGACCATGCTCTCTCACCCGAGCCTTTTTTAACTAGCTTACCTCCATGACAGAAATTAAATATCACGAGGTCATTTGTTTTTTCATCTACCACATACCAACAGTGGCGGACTGTGCAGGCGCAAGGAGGTGCGCTGCACCTCCGATCGCGGAAATATCCATTACAGATATCTTTGGAGTTGCACCTCTGCTTCAAACCAGCGATGCACATAATGTGTTCGATGAAATGCGCAAACCAGTCTGGGCAGGTGTGCACTTCCTTTTTTCAACGAAGTCTAGCCAAAACAACGTCGCTTTTGGACCGTGCTTTAAAATGTGCAGTTTTTTTTTTTTTTTTTAAAACCCGGCCCAAACGACGTTGTTTTGGACCAGGGTTTTAAATAAATAAAAAAGAAAGAAAAACAGGAAACTGCTGCTCTGTATGATTGTATCACGTGGGCTTTTGTGGGCTTTTCAAAAGGGCTTCTATTTCCTTACTTAATTGGGTTTTAATTAGGAGTTTTCTTTATTCAATTGGGTTTTGGGAATTCCTTAATTAAGTAGAATTAGGAATTCCTTAATTAAATAGAATTGGGAATTCTTTTTATAAAAGACTAATAGCATCACCCAATTTAATCAAATTGTGTGTATGCCTCACAAGAATCTTGCGTTTTATTTTCCTTTTTGAGTACGCTAATCCAAAGTAAGTCGAATGCATTTTTTTTTCTTGAGCAAACACCAATTTTGTTTATTCTTTTTTTAATAATTTTTTTTCTTATTTAGCTCTCTCTATATTAGTAAAATCAGCAGCAAACTCGAGGAGTAAGAGGCTACGTGACACGTTATTCGAGGTATAATTAATTTTTATTTGTTTATTTAATTGATAATTTGATATTTATTTATTTATTTGATAAATTATAGTCAATTAGTCATAGTAAGAGATTGTACAGTTATGGAACGGTACTTTCAGAGAAAAAGTTTAAATCCTCCTTCAAATAATCCGTCTAGTTCCAACCCTCCTTCAAATAATTCAGCTAGTTCCAACCCTCCTTCAAATAATCCGGCTAGTTTAAATCATCCTTCAAATAATCCACCTACTTCACATCCTCCCTTGAATAATTTGAGTTGTCCAAAACGATCGGAGGTCACTGAGTTGGATGAAATATTGGCCAATCTTCTTGCAGACCCTAGACTTAGACCTCCAATGACTTATTATAATCCCAATTTTCGAGAACAAATCCGAAGAGCCTATCTGCAAAGAGGTCCTTGTCAGCCTAAAAGCCAAAATGACATGCCTCAAACACTTATGGGGGAGAGTAATCAATGTTTTCTTGTGAAATGGTTTGATTCATTTGTTTGGTTGGAGTATAGTAAAGAAAAAGATTCTCCATTTTGTCTTCATTGTTATCTTTTTAAATGCGACTTTGATAAACAAGGAAATGGTTGGAAGTGATGTCTTCACTGAGAAAGGGTTTAAAGATTTGAGGAAGGGACCCAAGAATTTTAGGGACCATGTTGGACAAGTTGGAAGTCTTCACAATAAAGCTACACAACATTGTATAGATTTAATGAATCAGAAGCAACACGTTGAAACCATTGTGATCAAGCAGACAGACCAAGCTTGTAGTAATTATCACATTCTATTAACTGCCGCACTTGATTGCACTAGATATTTATTGCGACAAGGTCTTCCTTTTCGTGGTCATGATGAAAGTAAAACATCTAGTAATAAGGGTAATTATGTGGAGCTTTTGCAATTTCTTGCCAATCATGATGAGAAAGTTCATGCGGTTGTGTTTGAGAACGCTCCAAGGAATCTCAAGTATATTGCTCCTAAAATTCAAAAAGAACTTGTCAGTTCTTGTGTCGCTGAAACCATTGATGCAATTATTAGTGATATGGGCAATGCATTCTTTTCCATATTGGTAGATGAATCACGTGATATTTCAATAAGAGAGAAATGGCGGTGGTGTTACGTTATGTGAACAAAAAAGGTAAGTAATTGAAAGGTTTGTGGGTGTCCAATATGTCTCTGATACTACTAGTAGCAAATTGAAAGAGGCAATTGAGCAGTTGATTTCTTCAACAAATTTGAGCATGTCCAGGCTACAAGGATAGAGGTATGATGGCTCTAGTAATATGAGAGGTGAGCTCAATGGTCTTAAAACACAAATTTTGAGAGAATATCCTCAAGCATATTATGTCCATTGTTTTGCACATCAACTACAACTAGCTCTTGTAGTCGTGGCAAAGGGAAATGAAAACATTGCTACTTTCTCCACAACGGCTAGTAGTGTTGTTAATATTATTGGAGCATCGTGTAAGCGTCATGATGCACTTAGAGAGCAACAACAAAAAGATATTATGAAAGCTCTTGAAATTGATGATCTTGAAACGGGGCGAGGGTTAAATCAAGAAACTACTCTCAAACGTCCTTGTGATACACGTTGGAACTCACATTATGATACTTTACTTAGTATTAATACTATGTTTCATCCCGTGGTGAAGGTGCTTGAATGGATTGTTGATGATGTCAACCAAGATAATTTAGGTGAAGCAAATAGGTTGTTGAAAGAAATACAAACTTTTGACTTTGTGTTTCACCTATATTTGATGAGATTTATATTGGGAATCACAAATGATTTGTCAAAGGCATTACAAAAGAAAGATCAAGATATTGTGAATGCGATGATGTTGGTCCAAAGATGTAAGCAAAAGCTACAATCCTTGAGGGATGATGACTTTGATGATTTGCTTCGCGAAGTATCAATATTTTGTGGCAACAATGATATTGATGTTCCTAACATGGATGATTTATTTGTACCACAAGGAAGATCAAGACGTAAAGCTCAGAAAATCACAAACCGCCATTATTATCGCGTGGACCTATTTCTTACTATCATTGATAAGCAACTAGTGGAATTGAATAATCGCTTCAATGAGGTAAATACTGAATTACTTCTTTGTATGACATGTTTGAGTCCGGCTTATAATTTTGCAGCTTTTGACAAACAAAAAATACTTAGTTTTGCTAAATTTTACCCTCAAGAATTTAATGACCGAGACCTCATGAAGCTTGAAGATCAACTTGGGCTTTATATTGTTGATATGCAGAGCAGCACAGAGTTTTCATCATTGAACGGAATTACTGATATGGCAGAAAAATTGGTGAATACATGAAGGAGTAGAATATACAACTATATGTATTTACTTCTTACATTGGCTTTAGTTTTACCCATTGCAACTGCTTCGGTTGAGAGAGCTTTTTCAGCTATGAATATTGTGAAAACACCATTGCGTAACAAAATGGGGAATCAATGGTTGAGTGATAGCTTGGTTGTTTACATTGAGAAAGATGTTTTTTCTTGTATTAGTAATGAAAATATAATGCGACGTTTTTATGATATGAAACCTCGTCGGCAACAATTGTAGGTTAATTGTAATGTTATTTTTTTAATTAATTATGAATAACATTATTTTTTAAATGATAAGGATGTTTAGTTGTCTTCCTTTTTTTTTTTTTTTTTGTGTTTTGTTTTTGTTTTTGTTTTGTTTTTGTTTTTTTGGTTGAGCTCTTAGCTTTTAAAAATTGCACCTCCATTGAAAAATTCCTGGGTTCGCCAGTGCATACCAAGCCTAAATATAGTGCCTTAACTACTTTAGTCAATAGAATAACGACAAAACTACACCCTAAATAAAGACATAAAACCATGCCTATTTACACAAACATGGCAAACAATAGAAGGACCAAAGAAAAAAGGAAAAAAAAGGACCAGTGACAACGAAAGGACCACAAAATAGTTAAAAGCAAAAACTATAGTAACACAATAACAAGCATTCAAAAGCACAATACAAAAATCTGACAAAGTAGTGAAGATATGGTCCACTTACACACGGGTTGAACAACTCCAACTTCTCTAAGCACAGTCATGGTCACACCAACTTAATCTGCAGCCTTAAAGTCCAACACTAACCAATATTCAATGATTCTTGCCCCTAATCTCAAACACAAAAACCCTACGCTAACTACCCCATTCAAAGATTCCCCGCTCTAATTTCAAGTATTTTAAACTATAGATGAGATTCCCAAATTAGCATGCTTTAATATTTTGCACTCGATCCCCAATTTTTTTTTTAATCCTAAGAGCACTTCCACCCATTTGCCATGGGCATGTGAATAGTGTTTGCCCTAGCAATTTTTTTTTATGCATTCCCATCTATTGCCTTGGCAACCCAAGGGCAATTACTATTTACATGAGATATGAAGAGATGAATTTGTATGAAGTTTTGGTGTGGGAAGTGAAGAATATTGCTAGGTATTTATAAAAATCATTTTAAACTTTTTTGTATTTTTCTTTATTTATTTATTTAAATATTTTGGTATTTAAATTGGCTGTTGACGTCAGCTTGCCCATGCAAGTCTTGCCTTTGGGCTCGCCTAAGCTTAGGTATGGCCCATTGTTGCCGGGCAGTTTTGCACCGTTATGATGGGTTTTGGGAGGCTAGAGGGCCTTTTGCCTGGGCAAGCACCTTCCGTTGCAAGTTTTCTAACTTGGCTGCACTACCCCATATAATCAATTTCGAGTTATAACCCTCAATCTGATGAGGGGTCCCACAAAATGCCACCTCATATCTTAACCTACACCTATCCATGTGGATGAAATTATTAAACTACCCATTCCACCTAAGCAAACTTAATGGCTCTCGTTATGAAATTGACGAATTAATGTAATGTAGGACACATAAAAAGTGAGCACGGGAAATAGTGATCCTTTTTAAATTTTCAAGAGGTAAAGTGAGATTTATGATAAATCACAAGGGTATATTAAAAATTAAATAGTAAAACTGACAAAATCGAAATTACAGGGACGAAAGTGAAAACATTGGTAAACTAGAGGACAAAAAATGATTTTATGCGTATAACTTTGGTCGAATAATTTTAGCAGTAGATTTGAAAATTATAATAAAAGCATAACCCCACCAAGCCAGGCGCGGAAGTGGATAAACTACCACCCAGAAAACTCAAAAAGCTTTTTACACAGACAATGGCAGCTCCAACGACAGAGCTCTTGTGCTACAGAGGAATCACGGCTTCTCCCACTCTCTCCAAAACACTTTCTCTTCTCTCTTCCCCATTTCAAATCCCCAAATCTCTATCTTCTCCAATCCCTCGCGCTCCGCCGCTTTCCCTCCACACTTGCCTTCCCTCTCTTCCTCGCGTCCTTTCCCGCCTCTCCACCAAAGATTTCAATATCTCCATAACAGATGACCAAGAAGAAGACGGAGAAGAAGAAGAGGAAGAAGAAGTGGGAGAGCTCGTGGATGAGTCTGACGGCGGAGACGATTTATTAACGGTCGACGCCGATGACCTCGAAGAAGACGCTCGATACGTGGTTCAAGAGTTCTCTTCCACCTTGTCCAGCCAGCTCAGAATCGGTACGTTTGTCTCTGCCTGTAATTTGTCCCTTAGACTATCGTTTTGATGCTTGGTATCGTATTCTTGGAAAGTGAATTGTAATTAAAGTTGGGTGAAATAGCCGATTTTGTTTGTATCTGACGAACCCTGTTCATAATTTCACCCAACTATTCTGAAAGCTGCTGACCTTTTCCAAAAAATTCAAAAAGAAATAAGGCTGCATTAACTTTTTCAACGTTTATTTTTCATTTTAAAGGATTTTCCTTCAGGTTTTCCACATTTGATAAAAATAATTTAACTTTAGTTTTGTTGCCCATTTTGTTTGGGCATTATTGACGACCAAGTTATCAATGTGTCCTTTGTCATTTGCTTGTGTATGATGACTACATATCCGTCATCTGATGCTTTCAGAAGATGAGAAGGATGACCAAGAAGAAGTTAGTCGAAAGCAGAGGAGGCAGAAAAGTACAGTTAAAAGTGTAAGTAATCGTCTTATCAGGGTCATTTTCATAGTTTTTATGAGAAAGTAGTGAGAGTTATGTCTGAGGATAATGAAGATCTTGAATTCATTTACATTCAGTTAAAGCATAATTGTGCTTTTTGAGTTCTTTAGAAAAATTAAAATCATTATAAGGGATGGTAAGAAAGAGATTACTGTTGGTTGAAACTTATAACAGATGCTTGGGGCGCCCATGATCTCCGTGCATGACCAAGACTAATGTAAATGAATTCAAGATCTTCATATTATAGTGGTTATCGTTTTCTTTACCACTTAGGACCTCAGGCCTTTGATCTTAGGAATTGATAAAAATGCTATGTTGTAGATTGCAAATCATAACTAGAATCATAAATTGGTGGCAATTCCTAAAAAATACTGCACTTGTTGTTCTTTGAAGTGTGCGGTCTTTGCATATTTCCTCAATTCTGTTTATCTTATAATTGTGGAGCATTTTTACTGTTTTTCTTTCCTTTTTTGTGGTTTTTGCCAAGTGTTTTGTTGATTTCTATAATGCAAACAGACTGTTCTTTCAAATAATGTAAGTTTGGGGCTCTTTTTTTTTTTTTTTTTTTGAGTGAAGGAAAAATAGAGAAGATTCATAGTCACTAAACCATTCAAATTTCATTTGCAGATCCCTGACCATCTTCTTCCAAGGGTAGCAATTGTTGGAAGACCGAATGTTGGTAAATCAGCATTATTTAATCGCCTTGTCTCGGTAATCTGGTCTTATGTTTTCTGTTTAGTTTCAATATGTTTTGATACTGAATATACAATTTCAAGCTTCCAAATGTAACTATATCAATGCTTTTAATTCGTAAGTTGACTTCTTCTTTGTTTCTTTGTATTTTTATTCATTTTTATGTATTGCAGGGGAACAATGCAATTGTAGTTGATGAACCTGGGGTTACTAGGGATCGCCTTTATGGTAGGTCCTTTTGGGGAGATCATGAATTTATGGTGGTGGATACTGGTGGTGTTCTTACAGTTTCTAAGTGCCAGGCTAGTGTCATGGAAGAGTTAGCTATTTCAACAACCATTGGTATGGATGGAATTCCACTTGCCTCCAGGGAGGCAGCTGTTGCCAGGATGCCTTCGATGATAGAGAAGCAAGCTACTGCAGCTGTTGAAGAATCATCTGTCATTATATTCCTTGTTGATGGCAAGGTATAGTTTTTGGTAAATACTTGTGGGACCACTGCAATGTGCCTCTTTTGCCTGCTTCGGGCTGGTATGTGTAAGGAAAATATGAGCTTCTAGCCTGCAATATGCTTATACATTATTGGTTTTCTGAAGATGCAAATGTTGCATAACATTAGTCATGCTGCGTCTATGTATTGTTTTGGTGGCCCAATAAAACATATTAAAGCAAAATTTCTTAGGCCCAAATTGATTTGGAAAGTTATTAAAAATTTAGTGTTAGCCCCAAAGTTATCTATACACTTTTGGAGAGGGTACTATTAAATAATAAGAACATATGAACTATATATACACACATATTTATATACTTGCAACGGGCCATATTAATGAATGAAAAATAATTACATAAATACCTTTGAAGTGATAACCGTAATCATATTCAAATATTAGGTAGTGATACTGATATTTTCAAAACTTTCAAAGTCGAAAAACATATGTTAAATATTAGAAATATTAAACAAAATTGTATCACTGAAATTGTACAATAGTATAAGTGTACACAATATTGAAACACATATAAGTTTATGATGGTAAGGTGGATGAACTGCATCTAATTTCAGATAGCATTAAATTTTTAGCTTTGTTTTGCGCATTTTTGTAAAAGCATTTTAGAAATATTTCTTTTAGGGCAGTTCACTTGATTGGTGGGACTTTTGAATTGAATGTGATGTGTTTTTGCTGAGTGGTTATCAATCTGGTTTGACAGATTCTTGTCCATGCTACTAGTACTTTTCTTCCAGATCTTTAAGAAAATAAAGTTTGTGTTTCTTCTAAAATAAAATGGAATACTACCAAGAAAAATAGAAGTTGTCAAAAACTGGTCATGAGGTGGAGTAGTATGATTCCATAATTTCCGAAAAGATTTGTTTCCAATTGATTTACAATAATAGCCATCTTACTGTGACACGAATTTTCAATTATGACAACCATGTGGATAAATGATATGAGTTCATAAAAGTGCATATTTGGAGGTTTTATATTAGCAAATACTTTGGTGAAAAAGGTGCCTGGGTTTAGAATTGTGAAGATAACTGTATATAGTATTGACAGTGATAAACAGGCAGGTCTAACTGCAGCAGATGAGGAAATTTCAGATTGGCTACGTAAGAACTACTCAGATAAGTACATCATTCTTGCAGTTAACAAGTGTGAATCTCCACGTAAGGGGATCATGCAAGCATCAGAGTTTTGGTCGTTAGGGTGAGATAAATTTGTCTGTTTTTACTAAATTTTTGACAAAAGGGTTCTGGTCTTAGATCAGTAGCATTAATTTTATTTTAAAAACTGATAAATAGCAATGCATCTCTGCTAGTCTAATGATCGACCAAGAAAAAAACGTGTTAGTCTAATGAACTTATGGGTTATACCCTGTTTTGTTCAATCCAGAATAAACAAGGTATTAGATAGTAAATTCTTCTTTCTATCTTAATCTACCTTCTTTGTGTGGGTTATATGTGTTGTGTTGTCCTTGGTGATGCATGGTAGCATTATCATAGGGGTATACACACTTTCTTTTTGTTGTGTTTAAATATGCTATTCATCCTTTAGCCTGGTAATAGTTCCAATTTAGCCCTGTTTTAATACCAACTTTGACAAGACAATAAAACAGAAAAATCAGGCATATAATATTCGAAGGAACAATTTTTTCAACATATGTCCCAGATTTCAAGCCTTTCTAGTCTATTTGTTATCTAATTAGGCTTGTAAACATGAACTGTTTTCAAAAAGGAAAAAGAAAGCCAATTCTAGGATAACTTCGTTTTTTAGTTCCGACATCTAAACTGATGCCTTATTAGCAACTTAGACAAGACACCAAAACAGACCAATTAAGCATATAATCAAAGCAACAATGTTATCGACAACTTTCATCATAAAAGATATAAGTTCAGAATTGTACCTGTGGATTTCTTATCAGAAAAAGAGTTATACCAGTGGATTTCTTATTTCCACCTAGCTTCGTCTTTTGTAATCTAATTATAGTGTCTCTCCTACCCCAGCTGAAGCCTCTTTTATTATTTGCTGCCCCTAAGAGTGTGCCCTCCTTATTAAGGATGTAGATTTTTATTTCCTTGAACAAAAAAAAAAAAAAAAAAAAAACTGTTATGTTTCACTCTTAAGAGAATGTTTCTGTTGTTAAATGACTGCATAGTGTCTTCTTGCTTTTATGAAGATATTCTTTTAAGAATTAGGTTGACTCTGGCATTTAAGATGGTTTAGAAATATAGGAAGTTTACTCCTCTGTATTATGTTTTTTGTTTGTGATTTGTTTGTTTTTAGCTTGGCATTAACAATACTTAGCTTAGCTTAAAATTGATTTCCGAAATCTGATACTTGGGGAGGATATAATGTCTGAGTTTTCGTTAAGGTTGGTTCTTTTCATTAGTGTTAATATTTACAATCCACAATGATGGTACACATAGGCACATTTTAAGTTTTGGATCTAGTGGATACATAAAAATGTAGTATCCTTATGTTAATGTACATAATGCTTTTTGGTTGGTTGACCAGGTTTTCACCACTTCCTATATCTGCTATATCTGGAACTGGAACTGGAGAGCTTCTTGATCTTGTGTGTTCAGGGCTGAAAAATATTGAGGTTTGTAGTCACAGAATTTTATTTAGGTTATATCAGTCTTCAAATTTAACTTCCTTTTGTTGAATACTGGAGTTTAATTGGCAATTGGCTTAACTTTGCCATCTGTTACTCACTTTTGAAGTAGCACTTTAGGGAAGAAAGCTGTTCATTTTGAGCTTGTTAGTGAACTTTCAGTTCAATATTAGAATCTCTCCATGCTTCTTAGTCCTTAGTATAAAAATCTGGTGCTTCTAGTAATTTCTTAAGCCCAACATAGCATGTTGTTGCCCTGTTCTATGAATTTTGTCGTTTCTTTATGACATATTTTTCTATGCTTATATATAGGACCCAGAAGATTTTGCTGAACAAGAAGATTATGTTCCTGCAATTGCGATTGTTGGCCGACCAAATGTTGGTAAAAGTAGCATTTTGAATGCATTGGTTGGGGAGGACAGGACAATTGTTAGCCCAGTCAGTGGAACTACCCGTGATGCAATTGATATTGAATTTATTGGACCAGATGGACAGGTTTGATTGGATTACAGTTATACATTCTATTCTATTATACCACATATTGCTGGCAGTTATTACACAAAATGTTCTACGCGAATCTACTGTGTTATTAGTATGAAATTGAAGAATCATAAAAAGCACTTCAGATCAGGTGCTTTTCACAATAGTATTCATCCACTCTTTAAATGGAGCTTTTATAAAAATTTCCTCTATGTAGAATTCTGCCTAGGAATACGAAGAGAATTTCTAGTGAAATTAATGATTATTAAAAGTTTGATGGTAAACTTGTATCTTGAGACAAAACCATCATGTCTAGCCTAAGAAGTTCATTTACCTCTAGCAATTCTTACTTTCCACTATTCATCTTTTACCAAAATTGAAATTCAAGTGCTGATTTTATCGACTGAATCTTGGAATTGGGCTTAGAAAAGAACTGTGCCACTTGCAAATTGTTCAAGATCAAATTGCTCAAGTTTGATTGTTTATTTTCTTCTCTCTGTTTGTGTGTGCTTCTATCCTGGCTTTTTATTCTGTTTGTTATAGACACGTGGAGATTTTCTATTAGTGTAGGTAGAAAGGTGGGCTAGGGTCTGACTCTTTGTTAATATACTTGACTTATGAAATATTCAAATCCTATTTGCCTGGCTATTGCTCTTCTCCTCTTAACTTCCTTTCCCTTATCTTTCTCTTCTTCTATCTCTTTCTCCTTCTCCTATTGGTTCTGCATCATCAAGCCTGGGAAGTTTCCTTGAGGCAAATCCTGAGGCTGTTTAGGCAAGTTCAAGTATAAGCCCAGCTCGAACAAGCAATAGTTTGGTTCAGGTCTACTCATATGCCGTATGTCTTAGATGGGATCCTATAGCTATTGCTAGCTTATGATATTAGTGGACAACTGTTAGATCAGTAATCCTTTATAATTCTACTTTTTTTTTTTTTTTTTTGGTTTTGCAGAAGTTCCGGCTCATTGATACTGCAGGAATCAGAAGAAGAGCAGTCGTTGCTTCATCAGGTAGCATGACAGAGGCTTTATCGGTAAATCGAGCATTTCGTGCCATTCGTCGTTCTGATGTTGTGGCTCTTGTAATTGAGGCCCTGGCTTGTATCACAGAACAGGTAACATTCTTTTTGAGTTATCCTTTCTATAAAGATCTGAAGAACATGCCCACAGTTTTCTGCCTTCATGTGCGCAGGGTAAACTAGGTTGGATTTTTTTAAGGGTGCTGATTTTCCCACTCCCCTTTTGTCCACTTACACTCCCTTTTGTTTTTTATTACTTTTTACTATAACAAAAAAGGGAGTGTAAGTGGACAAAAGAGGAGTGGGAAAATCAGCTCCCTTTTTAAAAGCTTGAATATAATGAATAGTTCTGATTCCTATTAAAGAGTCTTTCTCTTATCCAGGTGTCCGGATTGTTTAGTATTCGGATCCCAATGATTCTTCAGTATGTCCCTGCATCATATATGCTGCCAAATCAAGCCACTACACTGCTATATAAAAACATCCAGTCGGTGCTGTGGAAGTATGCATCTTGAAATCATTTTTTATAATGAAACATAGGTGCAAACATTGGGGTCCACATGCTAAACAATCCGGACGTCCATTTAAGAGAAAAACTCTCTTATTGGATAGGACATATATATAAGTATATAAATGTACGTCTCTATATGTATTACATGTATTTTTATATAAACACAAAATAGTATCACATATAAGCTAAACAGAAAATGTTATCACAAGCAAAAAGAAAAAATAATTACAATATGAGTTAATGCGTAGAAACTTCTTAAAATAAGTCATGATATAACTTTATGGGTGTTTTGGTTGTATGTTAATTATTTATCTTTTCCTCCATATTCTAGATTTCTTAACTTTCGTTGTTTCTTTTAATAATATTTAAAACACAATATAGTGTAAACGGCCTAACATTCCTCTCCATACCCTAACAGGTCCTTGCAGACTTGAAAGTCAGTCTCATTCATGCCAAATATGAACAGAAATAGAGTGTCTATTGTACGTTTGGAAGTTATGGTTTTCTTGAAATGCTTAACAAGCAAAATTGAGTGTTTTGTGTGTCTTGTTGGCATCTGTTAGTTTTCCAGTTTTATCTTTCAAGTTTTAAAATAAGTTTCAATGAACAAAATTTTGCGATAATGTCTTTCCCTGAATGTGAGCCATTTTTTTAGTTTCAAATTATGTACCCTTAAACAAGGAGAAATCTCTTTTTGAAATGAAAAATAATTAAGACACAAGGATCAGTGGTCAGATAGTTTTCGGGCTATTCAATTTGGATATACTTCACTGAAAAGATAGCAAAAAAAGTTGTCATGTTTTAGAAAACTTTCAACTATATATATATTTGGTCCAGTTCTTATGAAAGCTCTTTGATGCTAAAGATATTCATATTTCTAGTATTTAGTTTATAGTTTATTATCTAATAACTCATAGAAGAATGAGTAATAGGGAAAACTTAGCGTTTTTTTTTCTTCCAAGACATTTTTTTAAGCTTTGATCGTATAATATGCATCTCGAAATTTCTTCAAGCAATGGCATCTTGGAATTTTGATTAATGAGATGTTTTCTTTTCCACATGTATATTTCTTGTATATCTCTTAGGATTGCAAGATTGCTGAAAGGATAGAAAGAGAAGGTAAAGGGTGCCTGATAGTTGTAAACAAATGGGATACCATACCGAATAAAAACCAGCAGACTGCAACATACTATGAGCAGGATGTTAGGGAAAAGCTTCGTGTTCTTGGTTGGGCACCTATTGTATATTCAACTGCAATAGCTGGTCAAAGTGTTGACAAGTATGTTTTCTGTTAACATCATCTCTTTTATAGCTTAACAACTGCAGTCTTTACCTAACTTCATGTACGTGAAGAAACCCTTATTCTCTATTCACACCACAAGATAAATGATAGGAGCACCTTAACTGGAAGAAGTTTTCAATTTGTTGTCAATATGATGGATGTGATAGGTTATATTTGAAGTTAGTTTGACGTTGCTCCATCTTCTAATAGATGTTTGTTAAGCTTTAGATTCTTGTTAAGATAGGTCAGCCTAAATTATGTATGATATCATAGTTGTATATATAACCTATACTTGTCCCTACAGAAAGAAGTTGCATGATGTAAAACGCAGATGGTGGTAGTTTTCTGTTGAAGGGTATAAAGTCTCACAATTGGAAAATTGACTAAGTAAAATACAACATATAATGAATGGTTCCACTACTAATAGCACCGAGGCCTTTTCTGATATACCCCAACACCTACTAGGCTTTATAGGTGGTTAAGTTGGGGACAATATCGGTATTGCCAGTAATGGGCCGCTGCTGACCCGTCTTTCTGAAATTTAACAGGATTATTCCCAATGGACTTTAGGCTTAAACCAGTTTGTAATTTCGGTTTTCAGTTTATGAGTTATATACATTCTTATATACAGTGTCCCGTATCAGTAAAACACTATACAGGTTACAAATGGAGTTTCACAAGAATCCTATGCATAATTTTAATGGTTTGAAGTTTCCAGGAATTTAAGGTCTTAGTATTGTATGCTATTCTTGATAGAAAACCTCTGTATATGCCAAGAATTTGTTTTCATATTGCAGATATGTTGGCCGTGGGCTACATTAATGGTATTATTGTCTTTGGTTTTAGGATTATCATTGCTGCCAGCACAGTTGAGAAAGAAAGATCAAGAAGGCTTAGTACTTCTGTAGTAAATCAAGTTGTACAGGAGGCACTAGCTTTTAAATCACCACCAAGGACACGAGGTGGCAAAAGAGGGCGCATTTATTACTGCACTCAGGTTCTTGTTTTATGCAGGATGCATTTTATGTTTTTTGGTGATTAATATATCTCTTGCATTCTTGTTGATCATACTCCTGGCAAGCGACACCCTCGCAAACTTTGGATGCTAGTGTCAACGAAATTTTGATATTTTTTGTTGTTATGAACAGAAAGCATGATCTGTTAAGACCTGGAAAAGCACAGTTTTCTACTGCTATTAGGTTTTAGATGATTCAGTGCTAAAAATTGACTCTATTAACTTTATTCCTTGCGTGCCTATCCTGAGGACAGTATCTGTTCTTTCAAACTTGCATGTGATTGACTACAAACCAGTATTTGTTTTTTTTTATGAACATGACAATTATGTGCATTACTTTGTATTCATTTGCAGGCAGCTATTAGGCCACCAACATTTGTGTTCTTTGTCAATGATGCAAAACTTTTCCCAGAGACGTACCGCCGTTATATGGAGAAGCAACTGCGTTCAGATGCTGGGTTTCTGGGAACTCCAATTCGGCTTCTTTGGTCTAACAGGAGGAAAACAGAGAAAGAGGAAGGTCAGTTCTGATCTTGTCTGTTTAATGGATGCATGTATCAATATATCTTTTTGGGAGATGGAAAGTGATAAATGTTTGTGAGTTCATGTGGTCTATCTATAATCATGTGTACGGTTTTTGTTGACTTAATGACTTGTTTTCTCTTTTTGTGGATTTTTTGTTGTTGAGTTTTTTGTGAATTGCAGAAATTAACCCGTACTATGTGCTTGTTTCTGTTTTGTACAAATATGCAAATGAAATAACTTTCTGCCCACATGATACGCAGATGCGTATAAGAACTTTTTTGTATCAACTTTCCTGTCCCCCTTTTTAGATCCCTCTTGAACCCTTGATTATGTCCTCTTTCCTCCATGAATTTTCCATGTTCTTGTGATTTTTGAATGCCCAAGAAGACAAATAATCACTTTAAACGGCTGTAAATCATATATGTTCACAGGCAGAGCTGCAACGAGGACACAAGCAAATCTTGTGCCACGTGACAGAAAATTGGAGTTAGCTACATGAAGCATGTGAAATATAGTGTCATCTCAGAACTGGAAAGGAGTCTGTTCTGGAACAGCTTTATGCACCGCTGAAACTATTTATCAGAGGCTGATGTAAAATTTTCTCCAGTTTTATTAATTCTATCAACCCATGCGGCAAAGGCCTGTCATTGAATGTATATCCCCCAACTGTGATGGCTTAGAACTTGCAAGTTAAGCCTTTGAATTTACTTTTTTTGTTTGTTGGGTTTATGGGCCTTTTAATATACTTTGGATTCAATGTAAATAACTACTATGATATGAAGATCCAGCAGATTTTCTTGATAATTGGCACATGCCTGTTTTGTGTTAATGAATTAGATCTGCACTTGCATCTTGGGTTGGCCAGTAGGCCGTTTCTAATTTGTAAATATATGATGCCTGCAAGCTATTATATTATAAAGAACATCGCATTTCCTTGAGACTGAAAAATCAAATGAGGTCAAGTGCAATAAAAGTAGTTTGATTTGGGTGATGGATTACGTAAAGCCCAAGTTATCTTTGATTCATCGAACTATTAGATTTTTTTATAAGTGTTATACTGGCACGCTTGCATACAAGATAATCTCTTGGCCAATTTCTGAGGCTGCTGAGATTGGAGTAAATAAAGTTGGTACTAATATATGTATTTTTTATATATACATTAAGGCTTATTCACGCGTTTGCCTGCAGATAGGTAGAGTGGTGGTATCGCTGAAAAGGCAAGGCGTTGCAGTAAAGGCTACGTAGAATAAGAAAGATGAACTTGTGAAAAGATTGATGGAGAATTCTAAAATATATGAAGATACAATTCGAATAAACTCTTGAAACCGAGTAACGTGATATATTGTGGAGCGCCACCAAAACGGAGATCCACAATGAAAAAGCTTGCATCCATGAAATCTAAGTCCTTTTTCCAATGATCCCTGCTCAAAGTAACAAAACCAGACAATGGATTAGTATAAAACCACGCGAATGTCTATAAATTGTAAACTTTGAGAAATACAATGACAAATTTGGCTAAATTTTTTTCTTAGAGTGACCAAATTAAATTTTCGTACAAAACCCAGTAACCAAAAAGTATTTAATCCTAAAAAAAATATAAAGATGAGCAATTGTGTTTAGTTATAACACCATGTGACACGTTACCAATTCATTTAAATTATAACATGTGGTGACTCATAAGCTACATATTCTAAATTTGTGTGAATCGATAACGTCACGTCGGGATGCCATGTTCAGTTCCAATACTTTTGAAAACCCAAGCAATCAAATTCCATTGATCTAAAGTCTAAATTGTGGGTGAAATATGTTTCTTAAGTGGGGGAAAATTACCGCCTTTAGAGGTGTCCCCTTGTGCGTCTCCTCCATTGAGGGCCCGACCTTGGTGACGATAAGGGATGCCCACTAAATGGAAAGAACTAAGGGAAGCCCAATTTATAGGATGAGAAGACGTATTGGGGGAGAAGGACATGGGGGTTCTGCATTCAGTTTGGTTGCATGCATGAATATTTGTAGAAATAATGGAAGAGAACAAGAGGATGAAAAGGAAGCCATGAGGCAATGGGTGAGCAGACTGCAGTAGCATGTTAATTTCTTCTTGAATGTGCCTGGTTTTTGATAGATTTAGATTGTCTGCAGGTTTGTGTTTATATGTTGGAGCAAATCAGAGTGTTAGGACTTAGGAGCAATTAAAGCCAATGACAAAGAATTCGTATTTCTTTTTTTAATTTTAGCTTGAAATGAAACTTCAAAACGTCGCTTACAAACTGATAAAGTGGGAAACAACCACAGCCACATATTCTGAATTCTTCAAACCGATCAATACATCGAAGAGAGATTTTACCACAAAAGAAAACCGAAGCGAAGACCTCATTAATTGGGTGTACAAAGTCTATAACATACTTCAATGGCAGACTATAGAACTAGTAATGGTGCAGCGACTTGTGACTTTGTAAGCCTTGGCTTTTACATGTCATGATCATGTGCGTATTGCAGGCTACAACTTTTATATATGGAAATTTTTGTTTCTTGTAGGATCGGAAATGTCCTTTGTTGACAACAGCCCGAAATTTAACAGTTACTATCATTTCTTCCATATTGAAAATAGAATGTTGGCATATATATCAAGTTATATGTATTGCTTTCCTCCTACGCATGAAGCTGTGGAGTTACAATATGAGAACGGGGACATTACCATCTTAGCAGTTGCCCATTCCATGTGGGGTGAAAGGGCAATGTGCTTGTAAATAATGACTATCTTACGAATTACAACTTTTCAACACAAGAGAATTAAAAAAATCAAACGTTCCAAGTAGTTTGAACTATTAACCAAAAACGAAAAGTTCAACCAAACGCAGCATTGGCTCGTAGTCTTTGAATGTTTTGCATTTCAAACCTAAAAATTAATGCATCTAATTGACAGTCAACTATCTCAACAAGAAGTTCGCTGATTATGAGAGAAAAGACCTGTATCGTCTAATCCTATATCTGAAATATTTTCCATGACCATAATTATATTCAGGAAAATATGTGCTCAGCTTGACAATCGACATCTTTCGAGTCAATTAGACTTTAAAATAAGAGTTCCGGTCATCCCATGCAGCTCTTGAGAGCCATACAAGAGTTTTCCTAGCCGTCAAAGAGAGACTTCCGATACAGACTACAAGTTTTCCTAGCCGTCATAGGGAGACTTCAAATACAGACCTCATTGGCTCTCGAGAGCTGCATGGGAGGACCAGAACTCTTATTTTAAAGTCTAATTGACTCCAAATACCGTCGATTGTCAAGCTAAGCACATATTTTCCTGAATATAATTACAGTGTAGTGTTTTTTTTTTTTTTTTTTTTTTTTTTTTGGGCAATTACCATTTTCTCAGTTAGTTAGGAGATGTTCTGAGTCGTTCTATATATTGATGTATCGTTTTTAGGCCAGAAGAAAAAGAAAGACATTATGCTTTTTAGTTGCATTGCTTCAAACTCTTATAAATTTTCCCCATTATAAATACAAACCTGTGAAATCTAAATACACATAATATAAGCAAATACATCACAGAAACATGCAAGTAGAGAATATCCCTTACCACCAAATGGCTCGTGGCCTCCTTTTCTTCCTCTTATTGTCCTCCATTATGTCCACAAATTATGCATGCAATGAAACTCAACGTAGCTCTCTTCTTGTCCTTAGCTCTCACACTGTCTTCTCCTTCTTTGAACTGGACTTCCATTGATTGTTGCCATTGGGAGGGCATCACCTGTGATCACAACGGTTGGGTCACAGATTTGGACTTGCCCTCCAGATCAGGGCTCAATCTCAAAGGAGGTATTTTTCCCTCACTCGAAAATCTCACGCATCTCTCTCTTTTGAACCTCTCTCACAATTCACTCTACGGTTCGCTTGAACCCCGTTTCTTCTTGTCCTTAAATTGTCTTGAGATCCTTGATTTGAGCTATAACCGTCTGTTTGGAGAGCTACCACTTTTCATTCCACCCAGCACTCGCATGGTGGACTTGTCCAACAATAACTTCCATGGTGCGATTCCATCGTCATTTTTCCGACGAGCTAGGAATTTGACTAGTTTCAATGTCAGGAACAACACCTTCTCAGGTTCTATCCCATCCTCTATATGTCTTCATTCTTCTCCCCTGATTAGGCTGTTGGATTTTTCCATCAATAAATTCAGCAGCAATATTTCTGGTGGACTAGGGAAGTGTTTGAAACTACAGGTTTTTCGTGCTGGTTACAATAGGCTCTCTGGACCACTTCCAGAAGATATCTATAATGCTACCACACTTGAAGAAATCTCGTTACCTAGCAATGCGCTTCATGGAGACATTAGTGATGAAATTGTCAACCTCACCAACCTCACAATCCTTGAACTACATGTTAATCAATTCAGTGGCATGCTCCCGATGAATATGGGCAAGCTCTCCAAATTGAAACTCATTCTTCTTCATTTCAACAATCTAACTGGTTCTCTGCCCCCGTCTTGGCTGAATTGCACAAACCTTAGGGAATTGAACCTCGGATTCAACCATTTTGTAGGAAAGCTCTCCATGCTTGATTTCTCGAAACTTAGTCGCCTTACTAAACTTGACTTTATGAGTAATCAATTCACTGGTGCCTTCCCAATTAGCCTTTACTCATGCAAGTCCCTGACAGCACTTCGGCTGAGCTTAAATGACTTAGACGGACAAATACAGCCTGAGATTCTTTCACTGAAATCTTTGTCCTTCCTCTCACTTTCTGCGAGCAGATTGTCCAATATCACAAGGGTACTTAATATACTGATGGGCTGCAAAAGTCTGAAGGTTCTCATCCTTTCAAACAATTTTATAGGTGAAGAAATGCCAAATGGTGATGGCATCGTTGGTGTTGATGGATTCCAAAATCTTCGTATTTTGTCTTTCCGTGGTTGTCAGCTCACTGGTCACTTACCTGTATGGTTATCCAAAATAACAAAGCTAGAGGTCTTGGATTTGTCCTCTAATAGATTCACAGGCTCAGTTCCAACATGGTTGGGGAATTTTCCATGCCTCTTTCACATAAACTTGGGCAACAACCGAATTTCAGGTGAGCTTCCAAAGCAACTTTGCAAATTTCCAATGTTGGTGTCTGAACAAACTGCAGCTCAAGTAGATCATAATTATCTCCAATTGCCTTTCTTCGTCAAACCAGCAAGTGGTGCAGACTTTTTGCAGTACAGTTCCCTTTCTTTCTTTCCACCAGCTATACACCTACACAAAAATAGCATCAGTGGGATTATACCAACTGAGATCAGCCAATTGGTCCTTCTTCGTACATTAAATCTTGACGACAACAATTTCTCTGGAAACATTCCCGACAAAATATCCAACCTGAAAAAGTTGGAGACATTGGATCTTTCAATGAACCACTTGTCTGGAGAAATCCCACCATCATTGACGAGCCTTAATTTCTTGTCCTTTTTGAATGTCTCGTATAATAATCTCGAAGGGCCAATACCAAAAAGCACTCAGCTCCAAGGCTTTGACGTCTCTGCATTTGAGGGGAATCCGAAACTTTGTGGTGCCCCTCTTCGGAATGAGTGTCCTCTAATGCACCGTAATAGCCAAGATATGGAGAATGAGCCCCAACTTTTGTGGGTTCATACTTCGGTTGTGATTGGCTTCATCGTAGGACTTGGTGGATTTTGTGGTCCTTTAATGCTAAAAAAGACATGGAGAGATGCATATTTCCAATTCCTAAACAATGTACAAGATAGGCTCTGTGCGATGAGAAAAGTGCGTGCATGATAGGCTCTATGATCATAAGGATGCAGAGAAAGTTTAGAAACTTGTTTAAGTATTTTTATGTAGGTTCAGCTATTAATTGTTGGGGATGATTTCTTCTTGCCCTAAAATGTGGCTATTATTGAATTTATTAAAGGCTTAAAAGTCAAAATAGTCCCTGTGTTTTACCCATTAAGCCAATTTAGTCCCTATGTTTTTAAATTGGCTAATTTAGTCCCTATATTTACATATGTTAGTCAATATGTAGGACAATCTGTCAAATAAACATATGCATTGCACGTGGGTGGGCATAAAGGTATTTTAAAACAAAGCAAAACCCTCGCGACTCTATTCCTTGGAGACAATGACAATTGTCGTGGCATGTGTTCATGAGAATTGGGGTATCAAATTCAATCAGTTCCCTTGAATATCAATCAATTCACATGAGCCAGCAAAAAGATGGCAAGAAGACGAATCAAATCTGATAGAGGCTCAATCAACCCGGGTGAGTATTCTCGAGTTTGAATCCTATGCTTGTTTTCCTTTAGTGTTTCATTTTAGTGACTCGTTGGTACACATGTCTTGCTTATTAACTATTTTTTCGCTTTATTTACTTTCTTTACTGATGCAATGCTCGACGATGATAATTTCTATGATGATGCAGTTGATACACTAGAGACTTTCATCGGATGTGGTAAGTACAAAAAAAACACTTGGGTGGCAGATATACAAGTTAAGGATATGAACATGGAAGAAAACAATATAATTTAGATGCGTTACATTCAGCATCAAACTCTGATGAAGAAGGAAAGACTCGTAGATACAAAGAGTTTAATATTGATACTGATATGGACAACCCACAGTTCGATGTTGGGATGAAATTTCCAAGTAAAAAGGTCTTGAAACAGGCTGTACAAATTTATGGACCATTAAGGTCATATGAATGCAAGGTGGTGAAAAATGATAAGGCTCGGTTGTCTGCTAAGTGCAAAGAAGGTTGTAATTGAAAGTTGTAATCCTTATTGGGCTCCGGGCTGAAAATTTTAGGTGTAAACAGTAAAATGTTTAAGGAAGTAGCTTCCAACTACTCTTTGTAGAGATCATCGTTGTGTTCCAAACTTGAAACACTACTATCCCTTAAGGAGTCTTTTACTTCTTACTAGTTAGTTTGCAACCTTTACATAGAAATTTCCGTTCCATTGTCCATCCTTTCGTAATGAGAATATGTTCCTTTGGAGTTCTTTACCTTCTTCTTCTTGACTTCTTCTTTGACTTTAATAGTCTTGGTCCTACTCCCAATGTCTCTCTTGAGACTTTGCTTCAAATGTGATTCACAAGTTCAACAATTGGAGAGAGTGTGATTCACCTTGGTCAATGACACAAGGGAAAAATCTTGCACAAGTTTCCCATGTAGTGGAGTGCATAAGCTCTCCAACTTTCAATGATCTCAATCATTCTCAGTCTATGATGGATTGATGCCCTTTTGACCATCTAGGTCTTGACAAAATTACAGACAATTGAGAGGCGTCCGGGACTACTTCTCTTCTTCATAACTTGTTTACATGAAGAATTATGGCACTGGTAGTGTCCATGTAATGCTTCTCAATCGAGAGGAAGCATCTTGCCTGAATGTCCTTCTCAACATGTAATGTTTAAGTAAGAGTGTGAGAAGTGGACTAGCTCTCATACATTGCCGTACTAAGCCGGGAAACATAGGCCTCGCACGCTTTCTTTGTCAAGTGTTGGAATGCGTGTTTGCAGATATATTGAAATAAATATAACTTAACAAATTTAAATTAGATTGATTTTAAGTCTATTGATCCGAGTCTTTAAATCAATGACACCTCCCACTATTTTGACTAATTCCGCAATCCCTCAAAAGCGGAACTCTAGAGTATTCTATCTTGAAAACTTTTAGTGGGATAGGAGGCTCCTTATGCCTTGTTCACCACACCATAATAGGTTCTTGGGAATTGTCAAATAATAAAGAGAGAGTCATATTGGCCATATTTGTTGTGAATATTCGCAACATCTAATGTATAAAATAGACTCATTTTAAACATAAGTACTTTTCTTTGGGGACTCCCATATTTGAGTGCAAGCCTTTATTGCAATTTAATGAGAATCCACCATTGTGGAAGGCCATGACTAGGCATTCAAAGTGCAAATTGCTTCTCTACTTAATCTAGGGTTAATTGAGGGTTTTAAAGTCTCAACATATAAAAATTTAATCAAATTAAACTACTAGGCCTATAAACAAGGCCCTTGGATGATTATGGACTTTTACTGTGATCCAACATCGAGCCAAGATGTTGAATCCAGGTCTAAGGCAGGTGATTGATTTTATTATTTAACTAGTTAAGAACATACATGGTTTGTGGGCATTGGACCCAATTAAATTATAATTACAAAATTGATCTCCCTTCTTTCAGCTTTTCTTCTTGGGCCTCCATCTTCCTAATTTACATAACTATTTCAAAAGAAGAACTCAAAAGCCCAATGGGCCTTGAGGGAGTTACATAGTTGAGGGAAATGGAAATTTACATTGGAGATAGAGGGAGAAGAAGCATGCAAGCCTCTATCTAATAATTACTGTTTGGGCCAAAATTCTGCACGCCAACCCATTTTGTTAAAAGGCCCATGACAAAAAAAACCAATTGGGCTTTGTATCTATTTGAATTGGAAATCAACCCAAAATGCTGAAATAGCCTAGACCGTTTTTTAGGCAAATTACAAATATAGCCATGGTCTAAAAAATAATTACCATTATTGGCAATTAAAATATGACACACACAGCTTTGGATCAAAAGGCCCAACTTTTAAAAAACTCTCACCATCTAGTCTCAACCCTAAAAGCAAGTCAGCAGATTTTTTGTCTAAACAATGTTTTGTCAAAAGAACCCCACGTGACTTTCTGACTTTGGAAAAGTCAAAATTTTCAACTAACAGAGGAAGTGATAGGGAGTTAATGAAGACATGTCATACATAAGAACTTCTCCATTTTTTAGCCAGGGAAAGAAGATCAACTCCTCTCTCAATATGCAAAAAAGCTCTGCACCTAAGCAGGTTACATTTCCAAGAGAGAAGCAGGGAGCAAGGGAGTTGTTCACAAGAAAAAGCAAATGGACCATCATGGCATATTGTGTTTTTGCAAGGAACAAACAGAGAACAAGAATGGTTTTCTTTTAGTAAAAAGCAAGGAAAAGACCACCATGAAAACTAACTGTTGATGGTTCTTCTTTGCCAGAATAATAACTTCCCTTTTGTAGCATTGAAAAGGGAAAATCTTTTTGAAAGATCTGCCGCCCAGTATTAAAAGATTAAAAGCCCCACTCCGGCATTGTCTATAAATATGAGAGGAGGTGGATAGATTAAAGGACAGCCAAAAAAATCAATCAAGACAAAAACTCTCAAAGTCATACTGATAGATCCAAAAAAGATCAATTGATCTCAAAAAGCCTCTAGATATTGAAGCAATCAAAACTCTTTGATCCACAAGAAACAGGTCAGCTAGAATTCAAATCTCTGACTTTAGTTCAGTTGATAGAAACAGTTCTACAAAGCAAGATTTCTCTCGTTACAAATTTGGTTCAGTATAAGCCAAGTCAAGCAGAATCAGTTTTCACAATATGAAAAAACTCAACAAATTTATAGAAGGTCTTGATCAAGTAGAACAGGTACTATAGTGCAGGTCCAACTCAGTAATCATCAATCTAGCCACTTTTGCCCCTTTCAGACTGAAAAGGCCTCAATTTTGCCCATTCAACAAGCCTTCCAGGGTTTGAAATAGATCAAAGCTCTGCCAAACTCAAACATTGGTATCGATTTCCAATGAAACCTATCGTTGAAGGTGCTGACGATTCAATCCAGCATAAACACATCCAATCCAACCCAATTCAGAGGCAGCTACCCACGCAGAAATCGAATTCCAATATTCCGTTGTCTTTTTCATACTTGACATTTCTCTTTTAAGTTCTGTAATAGGCGTTCTGCTTAAATAGTTTGCTTTCTTTTTATTTATTCGGCCAGATCGCCAATTTTTGTACTGAGAAAAATTGTGAAGTCCTCACCAGTCTGAGAAAAGAACTTACTTAGGAGATATTCCTAACCTAAATTCACAATTGCTTGTTTAAAATCAGTAACTTGGGGCGCAAGTTATCTATTTTTTAGAAGTCTGCTAGGGTTTTAATGCTAGCAGTGGCACGATTGCACACAAAAAGAAAGTTGACTTGTTAACCACCAATGATTTTCAAGCCAATGGGGAACTTTACCCTACCATCACAAAATTAAATGAAAAACGGGTGAACAATTACAAACCAAATAATCTAACTAATTAGATTACTACTCATTTAATCAATCACATTCATTCTTTATGAATAGGCGGCCAATCACATAGCTCAATTATTGGATAAGCCCTAAGTCCATAATCACCCTTTATTTATTTAATCTAAGAGTTATTTACATTAATACCCCTTTAGGTTTTCGATTTTTTCACAAAACCCCATGAGGTTTCAGAAATTACACGAATACTCCCTGAGGTTTCAAAGGCTAACTTTGTCATTTTGGAGACATTTTTTATATATATAAAATCAATAATCTTTGGACAAAAGATCAACAAAAAGCGGTTTTGTGAAAACAATTTCAAACCTCAGGGGGTGTTCGTGTAATTTTCAAAGCCTCAAAGTGTTTTGTGAAAAAGCCGAAAACCTAAGGGGGTGTTAGTACAAATAACTCTATAATCTAATTAGATAATTCAGATGGGAAGCAAAGTAAACAACTTGTTATTGGATAATATGGGCTTAACTTCAATGGAGCATTTATTTCAAACAAATAAATGTTTTTCACAAAAAGGCGAATACATTTTGTCATTTAGTGAAATGGGGCAAAACCGCAATTAATTAAAATTTTGGGCAGAACTGTAATTTTTAGAAATTGCATAACGACCCCAAAAATTTGAAAATTGCATGAAGACCCCAAAATGGGTCTTCTCTTAGGGTGGGTTGGCCTAGGGTTATGTGTGTGTGTGTGTGGGTTCCTGAGAAGTTCGTGAGAAAATGGCATCACAATGGTGACATCATCTTGTGTACCATAAAGCATCTTCATTCTCATTGGTGCATTTAAAAAAGGAAGAGACAAAGGGAACAAAGGGTACAAGTTTGGTGGGATGTGTCATAATATGTTTTTGATTAACTCAAGAACACAATAAACATTTCATATCTTTCGGATATTTCAAAAATTCATACATAAATCTTAAAATCACGGAAAATTCATATTCATGCTTAGAATTTTAAAACAAAACAACCATATAAGTATTTTACACATTGACACATAATAGCAAGGCAAGCTCGAAAATGCCCTATGTCGCCACCCCCATAATGTCCTAAAGGAAATATGCATCTCATGTCTTTAAAATGAATTTAGCCGTAACACATAACAAAAACATTCATAATGGCGGAATTATTTTGCTTATTCCAGTTAAGCTAATCCTATTAAACCCAAGTATCTTGGATCTACTCTCCTTGAGCACAAAAGAAAAAAGAGAGAAAAAGGTTAAGCTGAAGCCTTTTCTTGGAAAACCAAGAATGATCACCTTTGTTGGAAAGGCCTTCTAACTTCCTCTTGATTCAAGCTCTTCAACCAAAGAATCTAAAGTAGAATTCCTCTACCTCACCACACCAAAATGGACTAGAGATGGAGAGAATGTCAACCAAGAGATTTGAGGTGCTAAACTTTCTCTTGGTTGGGCTGACTTTTAGCTAAGGAAGATGAGAAGGAGGATGTCCCACCTACACATCAACACTATAAACTTGGAGGCCAAAAACCCCAACTAGGTTTTGAGTCAAAGTGTGGCTTTTATAGAAAAGCACACAAGAGAGGAGAGAGAAAATATCTCCCCATGGCCGGCCAAGGTGGGAATGGGCGTCACTTGGATCCCTTGAATTTGTGTTGTCATACAACACTTATTCTTGGGCCCAATAGGCATTTGGGTTTTTTCCCTTTTTACCTTAAATCACAATACAATTCCAAATGTCAAAGTTAATTCCACATGTAACTCCTAATTATGAATTATAATTTAACTCCTAAATTACAATTAGGAAAAACTACATACAACCCCCTAAACTATAGGGTCATTTTCAAGTTCATACCCAATGTTAGAGACATTTACGAGTACATACTCAAACTCCCAGAAACTATATAATTTTCCCCCTCCGTTAGTCAAACCGTTAGTTAATCTGTTAAATTTTGATGTGACATTTGTCTGACCTACTTTTTTAATGACATGGACTTCCATGTAGACAAATAAATAATAAAAAATTCTTTCAAAAAAATTAAAATCATTAAAATTGAAAAAGAAAAAAAAAATCTCTCCATCACTCTCCTCCCAACCTTTCCCTAGCTCGACTAAGAGCATCTCCAACCGATGTGTTAGACGTGTCACATAGACATTTAACAGCTAGAAATGACATCTCACATCACTCCAACCGATATGTCAAAGCTGATATGGAATGAAGGCTGGAGGTTGAGATGTTATTTTTGACATCCCAAAAGCAAGATGTCAAATGAATATTTTATTATTTTTTCTTTTCTTTTCTTTTTAATTAAAAATAAATCAACACTAAAATGTAATAAAATAATAATTTAATTTGACATATCGGGTGGAGTGTAAAGCTGTGTAAGATGTCAAATTACCACATTAACCATCAAAATTAAATTTGATGTTTGATATTTGACATCTCCCTTGGAGATGCTCTTAGCTAGCCAACCCAAGACCCAAGCCACCCAAATCAGCACCCCAGTAGCCCAAACAACCACCCCAGCTAGCAAACCACCACCCACCACCTCATTCTCCCTCAGTACTCTCCTCCTATCCCCAACCAATACCAGAGACCTAGCCAATAGATCTGAGGAGGAGATTTACATGTCGTTGGAGATGTATGTCAGATTCGGCATATGGGTTCGCGACGACGTCATTTAGTTTTCGAGGTCGACGACGACCCATCGCCCCTCCCGATTGCTCATCGCACCTCCTGATCGCCCCGAAATCTCTCAGCCCAATGCCACCCCTTTTCTCCACATAGGCCCATCCCCTTTCCCTCCTCCCCTGAAATCTATTTGCCTCTCTCTCTCTCTCTCTCTCTCTCTCTCTCTCTCTTTTACATCTGGTTTGATCCAATTATGCTAACACACCCATATCCCTACCACCAAGCCCCATACCAAGATCTGCAAGTGGTTAAACTCCAGTTTGTGAAACAAATGTATTTGGACTAATATGGAGGAATCAAAGTCACGCCCTTGAAAAAATCAATAGCCCACTTTCAAAACATGACCAAGTTCTTGAAGCCTAAAGTTGCAGCAGTTGGGGATTTGAGGGTTGGGCTGTGTTGGTTAGGAGAGAAAGAGAAGGGAGGAAAGGTGACGGGGGTTGGGTTGGAACAAGATGGGTTGTATGGCTGGGATGGTTGGCCTAGGTAAGTTATTTGGGGATGTGAGTGGAGGAGATGGGTGGCAGTTTTGGTGGCTTGGGTGGTTGTTTTGGTGGCTGGAGTAGCTAGGTTCACTAGGTAGGGGGCTTGGAGCAGAGAATTTTTAATTTTTAATATGATTTTAACTTTTTATTAAAAGTAGAGAATTTTTAATTATATATTTGTCCACATGAAAGTCCACGTCAATTCAAAATAGGTCACACAAATGCCACATCAACATTTAATAGATTAACTAATAGTTTGGTTAATGGAGGGGGTAAATTGTAGGATTTCCGGGAGTTTGAGTATGTGCTCGTAAATGTCTCTAAAATTGAGTATGAACTTGAAAATGACCCTATAATTTAGGTGGGGACCGGGCTAGGGACACCTTAAGAGATGATATTTGGGCCTCCTCCATCAAGTCAAAGGGGGACACCACTACTCATGGTATTTTTACCCTCATCCACTTTATAACTTGGAAGGAATTGGACGTTCTTGTTGAAAATTAGTATTGCATGAGAGACCATAAATATAAGGTGACATGTCGAACCTGATCCTTTTTTCTACATTATGGGCAAGCTCGATCCCATACAATGAGCAGATCAGTTCGACCCATTGTATAAAGGGTAAGGTATGAGCCATGATTTGTAAGTTGGGCAGCTCGATCTGACTCAATATTCAAATTAATAAATTAATATGCTTAAACTAATATTAATTATGATTGTATTTAATATAAGTAAACAATTTGAAAGAATTAAGATTAAAATTAAAAAAATTAAAATGCAAAAATGATCCCTGTGTTTTAGATCGTTGGCAAATTTAGTCCATATGTTTTTAAATTTGGTCAATTTGTTCCTTATGTTTAGCATTGTTAGACAATATGATCAAATTTGTTAAAAAGGGATCTGCTTTTCCCACTTCTCTTTTGTCTACTTACACTCCCTTTTGTTTTTTTAAATACTTTTGTAATACCGTTTGTTCACCCGTTTTGTGTTTGCTCCTGTGATGGAAGGGTAAAGTTCCCCATTGCCTTGAAAACCATTGATTGGTCAGCGTGCCACTGCTAGTAATAACAATTCTAGCAGACTTCTTAAAATAGATAACTTGCGCCCAAAGTTACTGATTTCTAAACAAGCGATTGTGAATTTGGGTGAGGAATATCTCCCAAGTAAGTTCTTTTCCTGCCTCAGACTGGTGAGGACTTCATAATTTTATCTCAGTACAAAATTGATAGTTCTGGCCAGAATAAATGATAATAAGGTGGACTGTTTTAGGCAGAACTACCTTTTACAAAACTAGGAAGGAAAAAATCAACTCTAGAATGACAAAAAGAAAGCTAGAATTCCATTTCTACCTGTATGGAATTCTCGATCCGGTTGACTGGGTATGTCTGATCTGGATTGAACTTTCAACAACTTCAACTGCTAAGCTTCAGCTGTAAATCAATACCAAAGTTTAAGTTTGGTAGAGCTTTAATCTATTTTAAGCCCTGGAAGGCTTTTTGAACGGGCAGAACTACAACTTCTTTGGTGCAGGCAGGCGTATGGTGGATTGAGGATTCTGAGCCGGAACTGCACTATGGTACCTGTCCTGCTTGGTTAGGGCTCTCCATAAATTTGTTGAGGTTTTCATATTTGTGAAAACTCAAACTCTGCTTGTTTTGGCTTTTGCTGAACCAAATTTGTAATGAGAGTAATCTCGTTTTGAATGACTTATTTTTCTAAGTCTGAATTTGGAAGTTCTGATTTATAGCTAGCTTCTTCTGTGGTTTGAATGAGCTTTTGGTTGCTTCAGTTTGTTTGGGGGTTCTCAAGGATCAAGTGATCATTTTGAGTTCTTGTCTTGGGTTGAGTTTTTGATTGTTTGATTGATTGTTTTTTTGTGTGTTGTTTTTGCTCTGTTCACCCTCTCTTCTATTTATACGAAATGCTGGAGTTCTTATTCTTTTAATAATGGGCAGCAAGACTCAAAAGATCTTTCATTTTTAAATGCAAAGAAAGAAAGGGGTTTTATCAATTCTGGCAAATAAACCCTCAACATCAGTTCCTATGGCGCACTTCCTGTATTTTTGAAAGGAAACCTAGCCCTTCTTCCAATTCAACTGCCCTTTTAGCCCCAGAGTTTCAGAGAAGTCTTTTGCTAATGACCTGCTTTCATTTAATTCCCAATCAACTTTTTGTGATAGTTGAATTTGTTGACTTTTCCAAGTCAGATAGTCACGTGGGTTATGAGAATAGGCTCTCTAAAAGATCTTTGATGATTTTGCACTCTGGGTTTTGAGATCAGTGGTGAGCAGAAGCAGGGCCCCGTCTAATTTTTCTTTCAATTTTTTACTAACCTGCTTCAGTGGTTGATTGCTATTTTGTAAAAATCATGGGCCTTCTAATTTGGTTTTGGGCTTTCTCAAAGCCCAGTCCTCCGTCTTTTCTATTTCGTGGGCCTTTGTGAGAAGTGGGCTGTCGTGCGATTTCTTTTGGTCCAAACAATGCCCCCTTAAGTTTGAACCGTTTTAAAACGGTTTCAGACTTAATGATTGGCCATTCAATGATATGTGCCAGTTCCTGCCGTTGCACTAGCGCACGTCTGCGCTATTTGATTTGGACTTCGTGGGGAACTGGGTTTTAACAGCTAATTAAATCTGAATAAAACTCCCTTCTTTCTAACTTCCCATGATCTTCCTACCCAGTTTATAAAATTTGTCGAATCCTCATTACTGTTTCATCGAACCCTAGTTATGTCTCAGCTTTCTATTCCTTTCGAAACCCTCTATTCTTTTGATTCCGTTCCTTTCAATTCCCCCTTTTGTTTGTCTGATTTCAGAAAAGAGAAAGGAAAATGTCTTCCCCAAACACTCGCGCCAAGAGCTTCTCTTCTTCATATTCTCATTCCTATCTCACCGGAGATGGGGTCGATCAACATGGGATTGAGGTCCGTAGCAGGCTTCATCCATATGCATGGAAGAATTTGGATGAAAACATTCTTTATCTGTTCGAAAACACCCTTATCTTAGGTCCTCACTAGTTTGGCTCCGTGCCGAAAGAAATGGCGGACCTGCTTAAGGAAGATGTTAAGGCTCCTCTGTGCCTCCAAAGTCCCACGGCTCTGTCTTTTCATACTTGGGTCAGTAAGAACTTGAGTCGTTCATATCTTCGAGTGAAGTGAGGAACAGTGTAGTGAGGTGGTCTGATTGGATCGACAAACTTCTCCCAAGGCATGGAGCTTATTGGAAGAAGGTTGGGATTTACGACGCGATCCTTTTGTCTAGGAACTTTGTCAATAGGGACGAGAACTTGCTGCTACTGCCTTGTCAATCTGGAACTCTGCCAGAAACACCTTCGACTTTCGTTTAGGTCCCATGAGTCCAACCCTGCTAGATCTTGCTCAAATATTTGGGTTCAGGCCCCATGGGAGGCTTGTTTATGCTGTTGGTGACTACCATAGAGGAAAGAATTGAGAGAGATTGGCCAAACCCTTTACCATTCCTGCTACCACGATCAACCAAAACTGTTCATTCTCTAATTTTTTCAAGAAGTTTAGTACTGAAAAGGATAAGGATCAGCAACATATGTTATTCCTTCTATATTGGTTGAGCAGGTTCGTCTTTCCCAACCACTCCTCGATAGTTCTGCTGGAATACAAGAATTTGGCATAAGCTTTGCACAATCATGCTGATGTAGGACTTGGCCCCACAGATTCTGGCTCACCTGTACGAGAATCTTCACAGCGCCACTCTAGAGAGTCCTCTGAACATCTCTGCTCCTAGCGCGTCGGATGGTCAGTTAGGCGACGTCTATTTTCGGAACTAAGATTCCCGGACATTGTTCTGCCTAAAGATCAGTCATGGCAGCCCCTTGATGTTGTGACAGAGGTGCCTAAGCGCTTTATTGAAGAATATCTCATGTTTTTAGGCACTTTGCACCAAGAGGTTCTGCTGCGCATGGTAGGTAGTGCTTAGAAGATCATACCCTTGGTTCCAGTCCGACACGACTTTTCAACAAGGAGCGAAGAGGAGGTGGCAAAGATTGATTTGAGAAAAAGTTTACGAGTGTGGCGTTGCCCAGGACATGCCCTTGGTGGAGGGAAACCTTCCAACTATCATCAGGGGCGAAGTGTATCACCCCAATTTATGTGCCCGAGGCAACTTGGTTGTCCCGACTCATCCCTCTCAAATCCTATAGGAGCTGCAACCGTGCTACCTCATGGAGGGACTTAGATGATTTGGACGTGCACAAAGACTGCAGGTGTTCGGTGAACAAGATAAATAACAACGTGGATGCCTTCTACCCATCCTGGGAGACTAACTCTTGCAGCTCTGGTGAGTTTGATGCCTGGTGGAAAGCTTGCTTCACTGGTCTGCCCGATGCCAGCATTGTTGTGAAGACCTTGTTTGAAACTTGGGATGTTGGGACTGTCCTTGCAGAACCAGAAGCCAAAAAATTCATAGTGCAGATGGTCAAAGGCATCAATGCTCAAGTGATTGAAGGTAAAATTGCCAGTTCTGTTCCTTTGTTTTGGATTTCTGCATTTGAGTAGTTCCTTAACTCTATTCTGCCCGTTTATCTCAGATCCTTCTATGACAAGCAATCTTGGGGGCCAAAGTGTCCAGGCTGGGGAAGTAGTTGGTAAGTTGAATTCTGCCATTTAAGCTTGTTTCTTTGTTGGACTGTCTGCTAACCCTTTTCTCTCTTGTGCAGTTCCTTCTGTTATTGCTATTGGAGACTTGGAGCTTCCTTTTGGTGACGAGGAGGATGATTATGAGACTTTGGCAGAAGCTAGTGTTGAGATAACTCCTTCTACCCGAAAGAACAAAAGAAAGGAAGTCACCTGGCTCAAGACAGTGTTGTCCAGCTTGATCCCCTAGGTATAATTTTTAACTTTCAATTTGTCAATTTTCTGATCAGTTTTGCACTTAATTCTGACTTCCTTTCTTTGCGCGGCCGAAAGCTCCTTCATCCCTCCAAGGCGAAGAAGTGAGAAAGAAAGCTTTTAATGAGCTTGACGATAAGGAAGAGCAGCAGTTCTCTTGAGACCACAAATCGATGAAGAGCTGCGAGAGGCCTTTGAGGCCATGGAATATGAGAAGGAGAAGGAGAAGGAGATTTTGGAAGGAGAAAAAGAAAAGAAAAAAGATGGAGAAGAAGAGAAGAAGAAGTAGGTTTATAGCAAGAGATCCCTTCCTTTGGTATTTTTTCTAGCTTTGTATTGTATTCCTTCTGACTTGAGTTCTGTCTTTCTGTAGGAAGAAATTCCCACCGAAATAATAGCAGAGAGCATTGAGTCGATGAAGCGACAAGAGGCCCAAAGAACAGAGCGCACTTGAACTGGCTCTTTTTATGATGTAGAGCAGAACAATTTGCTGCTATTCCAGCATCTGAGGTAGTTCTCATTCTTTCTTAATTTTGTCTGTGTTCTACAACCCTTTCTTCCTCTAGCTTTCTAATTAATTGAGATTCCTTTCTTTCTAGGTGGAGGAGGCGCAGAACGACTGGGATGTTGGCTGTAGTGACCAGTCCTCTCAAGCCTCCCATTGTGGCTGTAAGTATCGCTGTGCCTTTAGTTTTCTTGCTCTTTTTCTTTTTTAACTCTCAGCATGGAGTTTCCTAAAGATCATTTTTTGCAGATACCTATCCACTATATTCCTAGTTCACCACTCGCCTCTTTTCTGATCCAGGATCTGGATGCTCAACCGACAGGCTAGAGCATCGGCTTTACTCGAGCAAGGCCAAGTCTAAAGCAGTGGATGAGGTAGCGGACATAGTGAAAATATGGCAGTCAACGGAGTTGGATTTGGATGAAAATAAAGAGGCCATAGATAAGCTGATGCAGATCTAGACTGCTGCATAGGCAGAATGTGGCTCCCAGGCCCAGTCTTGAGAGTAGCCTTGGCTTGACAAGAGACGTGCTAAATCTCCACAATTGCTATGAAGATCTCAAGCCCTCGTTCAAAGCTTCTGAATTCTGAAAAGCTACTCATGAAGCTGACCTTGCTGACTATCAGAAATAGAACGCAAAATTGGACATGATGGTTGCTGACTATTAGGAAACCAAGATAGCTACTGATAAACTGGAGAAGCACATTGAAGAACTTCATAAGCAGCTAGCTAGCTTGAGGGGCAAGCAGAACAAGCTTGGGGCTGGACTAGCCACCAAGACTAAGGCTACTTTTCTTGTACAGAACATGGTAGTTGCCTCTAGGCCAGCCTTGAGATTGCAGAGGCCTTTCTTCACCAAGGGATGCTTCTCCAGCAAGAAATTTCTACCAAGAAGGCCGGATTGCAAAAGACTCTTAGAAAACTAGGACTTCAAATTTCAAATTTCAAATGTAATAAAATTTTAGTCATAAGAAATGACTATATTTAATATAAAAGTTATTTTTGTGGAACTCTTTCTTGCACTTGCAATTCCTTTTGTCAAAATAATTAAAAAAAATAAACTCAAAAAGCGAAATAAAAGTGGTACTTCTGAAACAAAATTCAAACAACAGTTTTATTTCGTTCCCCCTCTATTCCATGATCTGTTTGTATAGCCTATGAATCCCACATAGTTGGATAGAATTTCTTCAACCATTTGCCATTAATTGGCGCAACATGAACGTCTCCACCTCGATCCTGCAATCTGTATGCCCCCATTTCGAGAATTTGCTTAATTATGAAGGGGTCTTCCCATGTAGGTGACCATTTTCCATATCCAGCTATGTGTGTTCCAAAGGGCATCTCCCTCTTCAAAACTCTTGTTTCTAACTCTCTTGTTGTAAGCCCTTGACACAGCCTGTTTTCCTGCTAAGAGTTTGTTGAGGGTATCAATCCTACTTGCATCCAATCCTTCCAGTTCTAGCAGCATGGCTTGAGAATAGTCTTCTCCAACCAGATTGTGTTGATGTGTAATTCTGAGGGACTGATAAGTCCATAAATATACTCATTTATGTACTCTTTTTACTTAGGTTTTGTAGGAGAATTAGATTTAAAAAGGGTTTATTACTTTACTTTTCTGATTTTCAGTTTTTCTGCGCTTTTAGAAGGTTTTTAAGGAAAAATCAACTTTTTGGAGAATTTTAGCGCAAGGACAATTGGAGATGAAAGCTAACATCTTGAAGTTCAATCTGTGATTTTTCTAGAATTTTCTACTAAGCCAATTGGTACAGTATTACAAGTAAAGTTAGCCCACGTGCAGACAGGACAGTTTCGTACATGTTACGTGAATGTGAAGAACGGAAGCCTTCCTGAATTTTCCAAGTTACGTGCTATATATGGTTGGAAAGATAAGACATTTATCTTTCTAAAATATATTTTTAATAATTTTTCTACAAGGTTGAAGATCCCCAAATCGTGTGAAAATTGGGCTGAGCTGTATTTCCCTGTGGAGTTAGGAATTGTGATTTTTACTTTCCTATTTGGATTCCTTGTTTACCAAGACTTCTTGGACGACTCTCAGTCAATTTTAGGGTTTATAACTTTGATATAAGTGATATAAAAGGCCAGCCAGGGCCCCGATACAGATGATTCACGTCCAAAAGGGATCAACCGCGTAAGAGGAGAAAGCTGCCAACGAGTTCTTTCTTTTCCTTTCTTCTTTTAAGTTTCAGTTCTTATGTATTTATTTTTGAGTTCATCCAAGAGCATGAGTAACTAATTTATTGTTAGTTAGGGCTTAATCTTGAAGCCCTAAACATGATTTCAATTCTATAAACAAGTTTGAATGGATTTTCAGTTTCTACAAGCGTGATGATTTCAGTTTCTCTATGTTATGTGAATTCTGATATTTTGTTTCTTTGAGTAGCTAACTTTGAAGCATGTATTGGAATTAAATTGTTGTAGAACATAGGTCAATTGCCATATTGAATGTGTTCTTGTTTGCAATGAATACTGGGGTTAAGAACTAGTTATGAGAAATCGATTCTTGAATTCCTAATAACAAATGCTATGTTTTAGGGTTTTTGTGACACTCATATTCTCTTTGATCTTAATGGATTCTTGATTGTTAATTTGAGTAAATGCCATACTAGATTTCAATTAAGAATACACGTATTGATGTAAATGCCATACACTTTACATGCACTTAAGAGAGAATCATACAACTCGAGTCAAATGCCATGATCTTGTTGTGAGTGTCGTCATCATATGCTTGCTAGAAATTGATTATCTATTGTTGTTTATGGATTGATTGATTGGTTAGAGGTGGATAGTGAGTCCTAGCTATTGTTCTTGATTGATTATAAACCAATTTCTCTTAAACTCTCATTTAAATTCTGTTTTGTTTTGTTTTCCTTATTTTGTTTTATTCACAAAATCAAATCAAAACCCCCCTTGGTGTTGGCGTGTGTGTGGAAGTCCTTGTGTTTTCGTTGCGTGACATTGATAAATATCTCTCTAGATTACAATCTCTGTGGGAATGACCTTTGCTTGCTTACTATACTATCATTTGATTTGTGCACTTGCAAGGTTTAAATATTGTTATTAAAAATTACCAACAGGGACTAAACTGCTATTTCCATAGGCAAAATTGCATCATGGTCCTAAGTCAGAGTATAAGGGGTTATGCCAGTTGCCTCTCTTTTTGAAGTTCTATATGCCCACAGGGTTTCTAATAACTTCTCATGCCGTTGCTTGGGATTTTTCTCAAGCATCTTCCTGATAATGTTGATGATCACCTTGTTACTTGATTATGCTTGTCCATTAGCCTGAGCATAATAAGGAGTGGATTGAAGTAGTTTAAACTTGAATGCTTCTGCCATATCTAGCATTTCTCCATATATGAAAGAAGATCCCCTGTCGGTTGTGATTGATTCTGGAATGCCAAACCTTTGTATGATCTGCTCTTCTATGAAAGTGATGATTTCTTGAGATGTATTAGATTTAACAGGCTTGGCTTCCACCCATTTGGTGAAATAGTCTGTAGCTACAATAATAAAACAGTGTTGTTTGCTACTGGCTGGATAAATCTTACCAATGAGATCCATTGTCCATCCTCTGAATGGCTATGGCTTAACTACTGGATTCATGGGAGCTGAAGGAGCTTGCTAGATTGGGCCATGCCTTTGACAAGCCTCGCACCCCTTGGAATAGTTAGTGCAATCCTTCATCATGGTTGGCCAGAAGTAGCCATACCTTCTAATTAACCAGCACATTTTCCTTCCTACTTGATGAGCTCCACAGATCCCTTCATGAGTTTCTCCCATGACCTTAATGTATTCTTTCTTTCCAAGGCACCTTAGAAGTACCTCATCCTTGCTTTTTTGGACCAAATCTCCATTCCACATAAGGTAATTCAAAGCCATGATCCTGACTCTTTTCTCATAAGGCAAGGTTTGATACTGCAAGTAATTTATGATGGGATTTCTCTAATCATCTTGAGTGATTATGGCATAATTGACATCTATCTCCATTCCTCTGGTCAGAACAGATGGTAGACTTTTCTTTCCCACCTTGATGATCCTTTGCACACAGTCTTCAGGCATTTGTATACTTGTTGCTACCTGAGCCAATTTATTGGCTGCAAAGTTTTCTTCTTTTGGGATATGCTCCCAAGTAGCTTCTCTGAATTCTGTTAGAAGGTTTCGGCTGCATAGACAGCTAAAGAAGGACTTAGGCACTTGTATTTTCCAGCAATCTGTTTCAACACAAGCATAGAATCTCCCAAAATTTTCAGATTGGATTCCTAATTCCACCAGCATTTCTAGGCCAATGTCTGATCTCTAATGGTGCACTAGAAATCTAACTGGAAAGAATAACAATGTCTGATCCCTAATGGTTCTTCCAAAACAATTCCTGCCCCTGAAGCTACATCAGTTTTTGATCCATCAAAGTATAGCTTCCAAGGTGTGAGGTGAACTGAATAGATAAGATTGTTAAGGCAAATATGAGCTCTAGTCAGCATATTTGCGTTTTGCTATGTCCAAAGAGTCCATGTTTTCAATCTCTTCTCCTGGATGATCGGCTAGGAAGTCTGCATTACTGTCATTCGATAGCTTTATGAGGAACATATCTGAAAGCAAATTCTGTCAAAGCCAGAGTCCATTTTCCAATTATGCCTCTCAACATTGGCCTTGTCAGCATGTATTTGATTAAGTCTATCTTGGAAATGATGTAAATGGTGAATGGCAGCATGTAGTGTCTGAGTTTCACAGCAGTGAAATATAAGGCTAAGCAAAGCCTTTCAATTGTAGAATATTTCCTTTCTACTTCTGTCAGAGTTCTGCTGAGATAGTAGACTACCTGCTCCTTCTCTTCTTTGTTATCTTGAACTAACAAACTCCCAATGGACACTTCTGATGCAGAAACATAGAGTTTGAGTGGTCTGCCTCTCTTTGGTGGGGATAGAACTGGCGGATTTGATAGGTAATTCTTGATTTCCTCAAAAGCATATTGATGCTGTTCTTCCCATTTAAATGTCTGTTCCTGCTTTAATCATAGCAAAGAGGAGAAGGGCTGGATTTTTCTTGCAGAATTGGATATGAATCTCCTTAGAAAATTAATTTTTCCTAGGAGACTCTGCAACTCTTTCTTGCTATGAGGTGGTAGAGCTTCTATGATGGATTTAGCTTTATTTTTGTCAACCTCTATGCCCCTTTGGTGGACCAAGAAACCTAAGAAATTTCCTGCCTGAACTCCAAAAACACATTTTTTGGGATTCATTTTCAACTTATGTTGTCTCATTCTTAGGAATGCCTTTCTTAGATTTGATACATAATCTCCCTTGTCTGGGGATTTAATCGCCACATCATCTATGTATACCTCTAGAGAATGCCCTATCATATGTTGGAAGACAGAATTCATTGCTCTTTGATAAGTGGCTCATGCATTTCTTAAGCCAGAAGGCATTACAGTGTACTCAAAAGCACCTATATGTCCTGGGCACATCAAAGCTGTCTTGTGGATGTCTTCTTCTGCCACCATAATCTGATTATATCCTGCATTGCCATCCATAAAAGATAGCATTTGGTTATGAGCAGCTCCATCCATTAGCAAATCTTCCATTGGCATAGGATATTCATCTTTGGGTGATGCTTCATTCAGATTCCTGTAATCCTCACAGATCCTAACTGCCCTTGTTTTTCTTTTCAGAACTGGTACAATATTGGCTAGCCTTTCAGCATAAATGGTTGGCCTAATGAATCCTGCTTTGAGCAACCTTTCTATTTCTTCCTTGACCTTTATTTATGTGTCCATATATATCCTTCTTATGGCCTGTTTGACTGGAAGGTAACCCTCTTTAATTGGCAGCTTGTGTTCCACTAGTTTTCTGTCTAATCCAGGCATCTCATGATAATGCCAAGCAAAACAGTATCTAAAATTATGCAAAAGTGCAATGATTTCACTCTTGAGTGGTACTTCCAGTAGCGCACTAATGAAAATGGGTCTTGGATCTTCTTCTGTCCCTAAGTTTATCTTTCGTAATGGATCTTCCACTTCTGGCAAAGAGTCATCCAGTGCTGCTGGTGCAAAATCTAGTACTTCCTCTTGTAAACCCTCTTCTTCTTGTTCTTCCGTGCTCTCATTGGTGAATTCTGCCATATTAACTGCTGGATTATGCATGAAGAGCTTCATTTCTTCCCAATATATCAACAATCTTTATGTAATGGATCGGATTGTTGCAGCTCGATCCTTTTCCTGTTGATTGGGACTAAACATCAGAGTTTTGGAGGTTTAGAACAAAAGGTCTATTCCAGTCTTCTAGAGAACTGGCTAAACCATCTTCAATGAGTCTCTGGGCCATGACACCATGGGGGCGGCCGTTCTGGTTGACTTCAAGGAAAGTGAAAGGTCCAAGGTCATCATGATAATACCTTCCCTCAAAACACATGGCAGAGGGGAGAAATGGTCGTGGATCGGCCTCTACTATCTCCATGTAACCCTCTTCATTCCATAGGGCTAGTTGCTGATGCAGAGTGGAAGGAACACATAAGCTTTGATGAATCCAGTCCCTACTAAGTAATGCATTGTATGTGGTAGAAGTGGTGTCCACCACAAAGAATCCAATCTTTAGCTCTTTGGTTCTAACTATAACATCCACATCCAGGATTCCATAAGTTTTAGTGATACCCCCAGCAAAGTTGGTGACAGCTTAAGCGTGTTGGAATAAAATCCTTCTCTGTTCTGCCCATCTTGCTCAGCAATCTGTGGGGTAAAAGATTAATGGCTGCACCTTCATCTACCATCACTTTGGGAATAGGAATATCCCCAAAGTTTGCTGTTATGAACAGAGGTTTGAGGTGATTGGCCATCTCCTTGGTTGGTTTGGAGAAATAGAGCTGTTGTACAACCAAATTTATGGCGGTTCCGTCTGCCTTGGCAATAGGTGTTAGCTGTTCTGGCACCTCATCTACCTCTGCTAGCCTGCACTCAAAGCTTTCCTGAAAAAACACGTCTCCTTCTAGAGTGCTTTCTTGTCATCCCTGTTCTTGAGGAAGGTGCGTATTGTCTTTTAACCCTCCTCTTACGAGTTACTGGTCAAGCTGCAGAGTTGGTGCTCGCTTTTCCAACATAATATCATCTGCCTTCTATGATGGTTGCCAAAGGTTTGTCATTTCCGGGCACCCTGATTGGTATCTCTTTCTTTGGCTGCTCTGCCATTCTTTTGTTGCGTTGAGCAGGCCTTAGATAGTCATTCTGCGGCTCTGTCTTTAGATAGAGCCAAGCGGCCTTGTTGGTATGATGTTCCAATCCTGTCAAAAACGCTAGGTGTGGGTTGATTCTGTCTGTCCAGAATCACTTCTAGCTTACTCTTACACTTGCACTTGCTGCACAATACTACCCCAGCCGAGATAGTTGCCTTGGGCCTCGACTAGCCTCCTCGTGACTCTTACGCCCTTGCTAGAGCTAGCATTGCGGGTTTGTTTCTTTTCTATTTTGGCCAATTTAAGTTAACCATGTTGACTTGAGGCTGGAGAAAGGGATCTGTTGTAACTGATGGAGGTTTCTCCACCAGCTTTAACCTTCATCTTTATTATTCCCTCCCAGTATGACATCTTTGAAAACAACACAACTATTGGTGGAATGGTTCCAAGAGTTGTGCCATCTGCAATATTGTCTGCCTTTGAGTTCCTCTGACTTGGGCAACCTGTGGGGTATCTCTATTGCTTTTTGTAGCAGCATTTCATCAAACAGAGCATCAACCTTGGTTAGATCGAAGGAATATACCTTGTTCTAGGTTGGTTTGTTTGGAACGAACCCTCTTGTGAATGGTAGTGGCTTCTGGTCCTTTGGGGGCTTTGTAAGGGCTTTGCAACTGATTGGATATTTTAACTTTGCCATTTCTGCCACTGCAATTTCTCTTTCCTCCGAGCCTTCTGTGTCTTCTTTTGATTCCACCTTAACTAGATAGACGGAAGAGGAAGGGGTCTTGTAGTATTTGCCTTTGGAAGAGTTCCTCTTCTGTTGTTCTTCCCTGAGCCGCTCCTCATATTTAAATGCTTTCTCTGCCAGTTCTGCCAGATCTCCAAATAGCATCCCATCAAATCTTTTTCTCATAGAGATTTTAAGGGCAGTTTCATCTTAAGTTTTCTAAACTTGGTTATGAAGTCTTGGGCAGGCTCATCTTCACTCTGTTTGAGGGCAGCAAAATCACTGATGGTGACTTCTGGCTGGATCCTGAAATAGTAGTCATGGAAAACATTTTCCATTTGTTCCAAGGTTTGAACAGAATTAGCTGGTAGGCTAGTGTACCAAGTGAAAGCTTATCCAGAGAGAGAATTCCCAAAAAGCCTTAGCTTTAACAGAGGGTTATTTTCTATGGCTATGCACTGGACAGAGAACCTGCCTATGTGCTCAACTAATGAAGCATGGGGATCTTCTTCGTTGAACAAGGTAAAGTTTGGGACCTTGAAACTCGGGGACAGAGGTATCTTATCAATGTAAGCTGGATATGGCTCAGTAGGTGGGCCTTTCTCCTCTTCTGGCTTTTGGCTCCATTATCTCCCTGATCATTCTCTGTAGTGCCCCCATGTCATTCAAAGCATTGACAGGGTGTAGATTTCGTCCCTGTTCTAGCTAGCCGTGGTCAATCCTGTGCTCCATCATGTATGGCCTCGCAGAACTTCCTCCTTGTGTTCTTTCTCTTCTTCAAAATCTGGATGATTCCTCCAGTTTACCCCCGGTCTGTTCCTGTCATTGTTGGCAAATGGATTGATTCCCCCTCTGCCTCTTCTGCCTCTCGTCGGTGGAGGGAATGGATTGGGATCCATCCTTCGGGTCAGTAGGGTAGCACAGTGGTGCCTCGAGGCAGAAGTGCCAAGGGTTGGTCACGTTGGGCCATGGGCTGGGAATAGGCCGAGGTTCGGATGATTCTCGTTGGACCTAAACCGTGCAGGGCCTTTTGGTTGGACTGGGGCCTCATGTTCTTGGATAGGAAGGGCTCCTCCTCTTTGTCCAGCTTGGATCTCTCCATGTCCCGGTATTCCAGCCATCTGTGCTATGAGAGGGTTCTCCTTGTATGGCCATGCCAATCTGGTTGAGGGCCATAAGGGAGGTTTAGCTGCTGGATTACAACATCTTGGTTTGGAATTACAGCCATGGCAGCCTCACGGTCCTTCTGAACTACCTGTTAACTTGCCATTACATCATGGTTGCCATATTGTTCGAGTATCCTGGCTCCTTTGTCTTTGTAGCTTTACAGGCCGAATACTGACTTCTGATCTGATTCAAACTCTGGCCGGTCCCGGAACACTGCTTCGCATCGCCATGGTGAGTGTCTGGCATCACTTTCCTCCGACTCGAGTCCTTCTCGGAGAGCTACCTGATCTCTTTCCATGGCATGGCGTGGATTCTGGCTAGAGCTTCCAATATTCATATACTATTAGAAAATTTCTGTTGGAGTATGTATACTGAGAAGTCCCACTAGGTGTGCCAAATTGTTCACCCGTTTTGTGTTTGCTCCTATGATGGAAGGGTAAAGTTCCTCATTGCCTTGAAAACCATTGAGTGGTCAACAAGTCAACTTTCTTTAGTGTGCTAGCGTGCCACTACTAGCAATAACAATTCTAGTAGACTTCTTAAAATAGATAACTGGCGCCCCAAGTTCCCCATTGCCTTGAATTTGGGTGAGGAATATCTCCCAAGTAAGTTCTTTTCTTGCCTCAGACTGGTGAGGACTTCATAATTTTATCTCAGTCCAAAATTGATAGTTCTTGCCAGAATAAATGATAAAGCTGAAAAGAGCCAGGAATATGCCCCTGTAGACAAGGGGAAAAGTAAAGTCATTTTTATTTTTGGGAAAAGGAAGGCAAGAGCTTTTGGTAAAAGGAGGTACAAAACTGCATAAAGAATACACATTTTAAAGAAGACCAAAGATCCAATATAGTAATTGAGGGACTATTTGAGAATGAACTTGTTGAAGCAATTGTAGAAAATAGCAAATTATCAAGATGTCTTCCAATGAAGACAAGAAAAGCAAGGAAAAGGACCACAGTTTGTGATGATGAGGAGTTAGCAGACAGACTTGACTCTAATTTTGTAGACCTTAACTTCAGTTGTGATGATAATGATGATGATATTGATTTTGATGAATGGGTGGACAAACATACTGAGTGGGTTAGAGAGTCATTGGTGCTATTTTCATAAGTCTAAAAAGATTGGGACCTAAAATGAGACTTGTATGAATCTCTAGCTTTTATTCTTCCTTCCGCTTTATTTGATTTGATATTAGATATGCATATGCTAGATGATTTGTTTTCTCATAGCTTCATGGAATTTTAAAAATCCCTACACAATAAATTCCCTTCATAATGTTTCTCCAAATTTCCTCCTCAAAGAATATTCGCGGATGATCTTCTTGAAATTTGATTCTCTTCTTCCTTGATCCCTACAAAATAAATGGTCTTAAGAAGATGCGGCTTTAACTGAAAGGAAAATCCCTAGCTGCCGCCTCTTTTTGGGGTCGATGGGCACCATTCCTACTTCATCCCATTTTATCTCCTCTCATTTCCTTCCTTTTCCCTTTGGATTCTTTGTTATTTGTTTTTTTTTTTGTTTTGTGATGTAGAAGTAGTCGTCGTGATACGTTGTCGTCATCATTATATAGTTGTCGTCTTTTGGCCCATGCATGCAAGGATTTGGCTCCAGTTGTCAGCCTTTAATATAGATTTAGAGCTAAGAAGCGGGGATGATGACGGGTTGTGTTGGATTTGGGTTTAGCCGGTGTGGCACTATGGGCTTAGCTGATATGGTGCTATGACTCTCTTCGGGTCTCCCAAGAGGAGATGAGGTCTTGTTTCTTAGTTTGTTTAAGTCTAATAATTCTCATGAACTCTTTAGGAGTTTGATATGGTTTGTTTTTTTATTTATGATATTTTATTTCCTTTTGCCTTTTGGCTTTTGATACGGACTTGCAGGGGAGACCAAGGTTGGCCTCTTAACTTGAAGAAATTTCCGAAGAAAGATCTTCATAGTAGGAACATTCATCGGTTGCAAAGCCCACGAATGTTCAAACGAGAATTATCAGGGAAGCCTTGGAGACCACTTGAGGCTGGTTTCCTCCGCCGTATCAATAAAGCCATTGGCATCAAATCGTCGCTTTCCAGAAAAATCAATGCCACTATCGATCATATACTCATCTCCATCTTCAATTCCCACATGCTACCTTTTCCCACTCCGATCTGACCCGCCGAGTTGCCCATCATGTCTCTTTCTATGAGGACCAGCAACGTCCCAAAATACTTTACGATGTCGTCGACCTCCATGGATCCTACAGGACAAAACCCCTTGCACGGATATGAGGGCTAGATCTGCTCAAAAGGCCAAGAAAGATGTGACAAATGCCTAGATAGCCACTAATAGCTGCACGCGGAGTGGAAGATCCCACCGCAGAATAGAGACCCCACAAGACAACTGAAAGTAACACGAAGAAAGCCATCCTACTGCACAAATCCTAGCGGCTGTTGCAAGACCAAGAAGCAAACCCTAGATGTTTTTACTCTCCTCGGAAGTGAAAGAGCAAACCCCGGAGCAACATGAAATTAGTAGTTAATTACCAAAAATCATGTAAGTGTAAACTGGGAAAACAAAAGGGAGAAGGTCCCCCAATTTTTGTAGGTACCCGGTACACCAACCAATAGAAATAAGATCGTGTAATAATTTATTTTTAGCCTTAAAATTGCAGTAACTTTTAACTCAGTTAGCTTTTTAACTCTGTCAGCCTTTTAACTCTGTCCTTCCATTAGGCTTTTGCTGCATATGGGTCGAAATTGTACAAATCATTTTCTGCATATAGGTCGAAATTGGTTTTCTACATGTCTCTCCAACAGGAGCACAAATCATCTATTGATTTGGTTTTCTACAAAATCTATGGGTACAACATGATTTGGTTTTCTGCAGAAAGCCAATTTAACTCTGTCTCTCAACATTTTTTATTTCGCAGCAAATTTATCAAACTCTTGTTAAAATCCAAAGCACAATCTGAACAAAAGAGAGAATTGAGGAAGATTGGGGTCGAAATGGTGGGTTTTTCATATGGGTTTTGAGGAAGTTAAGGAGGTGGGTGTGGTTAGAAGTTGGGGAGAGAGTGAGGGTTAGGTGAGGAGTCGATAGGGTTTTGGGTGTGCTTGGAAATGTTAGCTAGAACTTTCTGGATCCTTCAGTTTCAAATTGGTCTCCATAAATCTGTCATGCGTGAACTTTCTAGGATCATGGAAGCCAATTTCATTATTCTGATGTTCATTAACATCTATTGTGCCATTCTGTAAATAACCTTTAGCCCTGGGTTGTTCCCCCCTATAATTTTTGGCATCGCCATCTCTATCTAACATATTTGAATGAGCAGATGATTTGAAACCACCAGGATTGATCTGTTCAAATACTAGAGCTGGTGGAATCTGCATGTGATGGATTATGCCCATTAGGTTCCTGATTAACTCTTAGGAAGATACCATCCATATAATTATCGTTCTCCTTTCTTTTAGGGACTTTATTGAAAGCATATTTATTTTTCCACATTAATGATGCAGGAGGTCGACCAAAGGCAACATTATTTCTCTGTCTTTGAAGCTCTTTAACTTTTTTCTCCACAGGTTTGTTATACATAGAAGCTTTCCCAGGTCCTTTGATTTGGAATGGGTTAAGATCGGCAAAAAGGTTCTTTGAGTCCTCCGAGTTGTTTTGAGTATATGGAACTACATTTACATTCATTCTCGTCACACCTTCAACTGTGTGTGCCCCACAACTCCCACTATAATTTTCGAAGGCTGATGAGGGAAGATGATATCTGGACTTTCTTGCCAACTATGCAGACGAATTTCTAGTTTATGGTGTTGATGTTGAAGGGAAAAGTACTAGTTTATGATTCTATGAGTGTTATTTGTCTTCGCTCCCTTACTCAATATATCATAAGACATTCGCATCAAACTATTCCGACGCAAAGTCACTGATGATTTATCACTTACTTGTAAAGATTCTCCATGCTCATTTGCATCCCATCCTTTCTTTGCTTCTTTTGTCCACCGCTTCAATATGTACTGAGATGGTATCTTAGTAACCTCTTTTACATTCAACACCCTTAGAGCATGACAACATAATAAACCCATAGATTCAAACATCTTGCAACTGCATTAGACATTGAAATTTAAAGAGTGAAATTGGACAACATGCACTCTTTTGTGACCCTCCTCATTAAGCTCAAAAGTTTGGAGTGTTCCATCACTTCCAATTTGACGCATTCTTACTACTAAACTATCAATAACCTCAGTGTCGAATAATTTAAAAAAATTTCTCGTGTAGACATTAGCAGATGAAGGAGAGTCCACTTTTTTTGGCAGCTGTGGAAGGTAATCCCTGATTGCATCGAAAAGTTTCTTCCAACTCTCGTGACCTCATACCATTTGTTTGTTTATCATAATGATGCACAAATTCAGTAAGCCTCATTGTTTTAGTACACATATGATGAAAAACATTATTCATACTCTCACTCCTTTGAGAAGCTTTGATCCTGACAGTGAAAGTATCTAGCCTAAACACTGGACACCACTTTTCACAAAGTTGATATAAGGTCTTAAGCCATGTGTTATCTGCAAGGTCAAACTTTGAAACCATTTCATTCCAAGTACACTCAAATTCAGACTCTGTCTAACCTCCTTCAAGACACTTGTTGAATAACTTTCTAAACTCTGGAATGGCATAGTAACTTGCCAACTTTAGTGTTGCATTTCTTGATATGTGCCATGTGCATGAACGATGACATGTTCGAAGAAAAACTGTGGAGATGGCATTTTCCATTGCCTGACATTGATCAATATAAATGGTCACAGGTTTTCGATTTCCCATGGATTCTAAGAATGTCTCAAACAACCACCAAAATGTAGGAATCTTTTCATCCAATAAAAAAGCACAGCCAAACAACACATTATGCCAATGATGGTTAACCCCTACAAAAGGATCATAAATCAAGTTGTACCTGTTGGTTCGATATGTAGTATCAAATACAATCACGTCCCCAAAGCACTCATAATCAAGTCTGGACCTTCCATCCCTCCAAAAAAAGTTTGTCATTCGGTTTTCTTGATTTACTTGCACTGTGTAAAAGAACATTGGATCTTCAACTTGATTGCGCTTGAAAAGATTGATCAAGCCTTGAGCATTGCCTACTTCAAGTAGATTCATTTTTTCCCTACTGACAAAATTGTAGCAATCTATCTTTGTAAATCCAACATTTTGAGATCCGCATACTTCTTTTGCTAAATACGAGTATGTATTTGAAGTTCTTATACCTGCACTCACCATGGTTTTAATCACACCCTTATGAGATTCTGAAATTTTACGATTTGATCACAAAAATTGTCTTTCATCTGGTCTTGCAAGCTTATGATTGTGATTAGGATCAAAGGTAGAAACTTTCCACACATCACCTTCCAATGAAAATCGAATTCTGGCTTTGCACCCTGTTCTGGTCTCTAGTCTATCAATTGCTTTGTCTTTACAAGGGTCACTATCTTCTCTAAAACCTTCTTTTGAACACACAAAATTAAGTTGTCTCAAACTCCATATTTGTTATATCTTTTTTGTTTTCTTCGAATGCTAAAACCAATGCTTGCACCATACTCATTATAGAGATCATAAGCTTCTTCCTCGTTGTACACAATCTTCCCATACAAATTTTCATCGAAAGATTCTTCAAGATTCCCAAACGTTGGATTTTTTTTCTTGATCGTTGCTTTTGGTGTTTTCTTCATCACTTCCAAGATCAATCACTACATCATTCAACGAAAGAAATAATTTTTGTGAGATGATAATGAATGACTATAGGAAGAAATAATTTTCGTAGCATGTAACACAAAAATAAATTTAAAAAATCGATAAATTGAGTAGATTAGAAGGTAATATAACATATTAATGATAATAACTGTAGGAAGCAGTAAAAAGAAAGAAAATATTTATCCAAACAAAGCTGCACAAACCACTGATATATGATTTTTTTTTCTACTGTACAAATATGTTGTAATAGTAATTTAAAATGTAATTAAAGAAACACCTGTACCAGATTAAAAAAATTCAATTTAAAAAAAAAAAAAAAAACAAACAAACAAATTAAAAAACGATGCTGGAGCAAAGCCAATGCATATGATGTTTTGGGGGGCAACCCCAATGTTAAAAGAACCTGGAGCAAAGCCAATATAATAATCCAATGAGCCAACACTCATGAAACAGTAACTCAAAAGTAACCTGAGCAAAGCCAACATAAATATATATATATATGTATACTACATGTTGACTCAAAAGTAACTCGAACTACAATTTAATAATCCAATGAAACCAAAAAATAAAAAATAAAAAAATAATCCAGTGAAACCAAAACTCATGCCCTAGTAGTTAACTTTCGATGGCCTCCTCGTGATTTACTTGTATTGCTCTAGGGACCTCCCCTGTTTTCTGTTTGTTGTTCCTTTGCCTTTTCGGGCTTTCCAACAAAGTATTTTCATACCCAAAAAAAACAGTCTTGAAAACTAAAAAAGTAAAGGTATGTGGAGTAGGGTGCAGGTCATCACCTTTTTCTTTGTCCATGGATTGAGTAGCTAACAACGTACAGCAGGCTTGTGTATCTCACTGCAGAAGGGTTATTGTCAGAGAAAAATTGTATCTTTAGGGTTTTGTTTGAAAAATTGATAAATAAAAAATTAAAAGATTCTCGATTGCAGCAAAAGGCAGACGGAGTTAAAAAGCTAACGGAGTTAAAAGTTACTGTAATTTTAAAACTAAAAATAAATTATTACACGTGTCTTATTTCTATTGGTGGGTACACCAGCCAGCCGGTGTATCGGGTATCTACAAAAATTTCTCCCCAAAATGTGATATTTTGGCATTTCCCATAACGATATTTTGGCACAAGACGAAATCAGGCCTAAACAAATAATATGAGAAAAAGTTGTGTTTTACATTAGCCGAAAGATAAAAGCTGAAATTACAGAATATAAAAGTACTTAAAATCTAGTTTTTAAGCTCTCTGCATCCTTACGATCACAGAGCCTATCATATATCATGCACGCACTTTTCTCATCGCATAGATCCTACCTTGTACATTGTTTAGGAATTGGAAATATGCATCTCTCCATGTCTTCTTAAGCATTAAAGGACCACAAAATCCACCAAATCCTACGATGAAGCCAAGCACAACAGAAATATGAAACCATGGAATTTGATGCTCAGTCTCCACGTCTTGGCTGTTACCGTTAATTAGTGGACAATCATTCCAAAGAGGGGCACCACAAAGTTTTGGATTCCCCTCATATGCAGAGACATCAAAGCCTTGGAGCTGAGTGCCTTTTGGTATTGGCCCTTCGAGATTATTATACGATACGTTCAAAGAGGACAAGAAATTAAGGCTTGTCAATGATGCGGGGATTTCTCCAGACAAGTGGTTCATTGAAAGATCCAACGTCTCCAACATTTTCAGGCTGGAGATTTCGTCTGGAATGTTTCCACCGACATTGTTGTCGCTAAGATCTAATGTACGAAGAAGGATCAATTGTCTGATCTCGGTTGGTATACTCCCATTGATGCTATTATTGTATAGGTATATTGCTGGTGGAAAGAAAGAGAGAGAACTGTACTGCAAAATGTATGCATCACTTGCAGGTTTGACGAAGAAAGGTAGTTCAAGATATGTATGCTCTACTTGAGCTGCAGTTTGTTCAGATACCAACATTGGTAATTCGCAGAATTGCTTTGGAAGTTCACCTGAAATTCGGTTGTTGCCCAAGTTTATGTGAAAAAGGCTTGGAGAAGTCCCCAACCAACTCGGAATTGAGCCTGTGATTCTGTTAAAGGACATATCCAAGACCTCTAGCATCTTTAGTTTGGATAACCATACAGGTAATGAACCAGTGAGCTCACAACCACGAAAAGACAAAATGCCAAGATTTTGGAATCCATCAACATCAACCATGCCATCACCATTTGGCATTTCTTCACCTACAAAATTGTTTGAAAGTATAAGCACTTTGAGACATTTGCAGCGCATCAATATGTTCATTGCCCCTGTGATATTGGACATTCTGCTCCCAGAAAGCGAGAGGAAGGACAGGGATTTCAATGAAAGAATCTCAGGCTCTATTCGTCCATCTAAGTCATTTAAGCTCAGTCGAAGTGCTTTCAGGGACTTGCATGAGTAAAGGCTAGTTGGGAAGACACCAGTGAAGTGATTACTCACAACGTCAAGTTTACTGAGGCGACTGAGTTTGGAGAAATCAAGCACGGAGAGGTTTCCTTCTAAATTGTTTGATCCGAGGTTCAATTGTTCAAGGTTTGTGCAATTCACCAAAGAAGGGGGCAGGGAACCTTTTAGATTGTTGGAATGAAGAAGCATGAATTTCAATTTGGAGAGCTTCCCAATATTCATCGGGAGCATGCCACTGAATTGATTGAGATAGAGGTCAAGGATTGTAAGGTTGGTGAGGTTGACAATTTCCTCCTTAATGTCTCCACTAATCGCATTACTAGGTAATGTTATTTCTTCAAGTGTGGTAGCATTATAGATATCTTCTGGAAGTGATCCTGAGAGGTTATTGTAACCAGCACGAAAAACTTGCAATTTGGCACACTTCCCTAGTCCAGCAGGAATATTGTTGCTGAATTCATTGAAGGAAAAATCCAACAGCCTGATCAGGGGAGAAGAATGAAGACAAATAGAGGATGGGATAGAACCTGAGAAGGTGTTGTTCCTGACACTAAAACTAGTCAAATTCCTAGCTTGTCGGAAGAATGAAGATGGAATTGCACCATGGAAGTGATTGTTGGACAAGTCCACCATGCGAGTGTTGGATGGTATAAAAGACAAGAGCTCTCCGAAAAAAAGATTAGAACTCAAGTCAAGGATCTCAAGACGATTCAAGGATAAGAAGAAACCGGATTCAAGTGAACCATAGAGTGAATTGTGAGAGAGATTCAAGTAGGTGAGATGAGTGAGATTTTCAATTGAGGGAAAAACACCTCCTTTGAGATTGAGCCCTGATCTGGAGGGTAAGTCCAAATGTGTGACCCAACCGTCGTGATCACAGCTGATGCCCTCCCAATGGCAACAATCAATGGAAGTCCAGTTCAAAGAAGGAGAAGACAGTGAGAGGGCAAAGGACAAAAGAGAGCTGCTTTGAGATTGATTGCAAGCATGATTTGTGGATAAAATGGAAGAGAAAAAGAGGATGAAAAGGAGGCCATGAGCCATTTGGTGGTAGGGGATCTTCAATACTTGCATGTTTCGTGGTGTATTTGCCATTTGCCCACCGGTTTGTGTTTAGGTTAAATAGAGAAAATTTATAAGAGTTAGAAGCAATGCAACTAACAAGCGTACTTTCTTTCTTTTTCTTTTGCCCTCACCGAACGTCTCCTACAAACTGAGAAAGTGGTAAAAATACCAACCGCGCAATATAAATTTACAAATTTTCCTAGGCCCCACACCGAACATCTCCTGCAAACTGAGAAAGTGGTAAAAAAACCAATCACTACGTCAAAGAGAGACTTCCAATGCAAACTTCATTGGCTTTCACTCGTGAAGCAGAAAAACTTATATGAAACGGCGATAACACTATTTTGTTATCCTCGTTATACTTAAGTGTTTCTCCTCAAAAAGAGAACTGGATGGGAGGAACGAAACTCTTATTTTAAAGTTTAATTGACTCCAAATACTGTCGTTGTCAAGCTAGAGTCAAATAATAGTGGAGCACATATATTTTTTCAAAGCCAATTCTGGTAACACTTCTGACCAAGATGTGTGGCCAATACCTCCCATATTGCTCAACCAAAACATGGCCAAACTTACTAGCTCATAACCCGTCAGATTGCATGTGTTCGAAATGCAACTTCCATTGCTCAAATGAAGTTGGCTCCTACATGAAAGTTGTTCTCACGGATGTCCACCATATAACGTATTCAAATTTGGGAGCAATCGAACTGGTGTAGCCTTCTTCGACTGTCAAATACTAAAACACGTTCGGAGAGAATTTTAATGGGATGTTCACCAACCTTTATTGGCTTGGGTTCACACAGAAAAAAATATTAAAATAAAGAAAGAGGGTTTGGCAGCAACATTGATGTTTAGAAAACAATTAAATATTGTTTGTGGAGTGGAAAGCAAATGTAGCAATAGTACCTCAACTTACACCTGATTTGTATTTTGGTGATTGAATTTGCAAGTTAGCAGTATTTAGTCATGGTGTCTACTCGGTTCGAATTTTCCGTCATTTTGTGGGGTTAAAAATGACTTTTAACCATATTTTGAAGCTTACATCACTCTTAACTATTTTGGGCAGTGTATTCAATTAGAAGTTTAAAGGATTTTAAATAAGTTTAAAGGTCCATGTGTATTCAATCACGATTTTATAGAAATGCATAAAATTTTGAGTGTATTCAATCTGGACTTTTTAAAGTCCATTCACATTTAGAGGTATTCAATCATGACTTTAAAATACTCCATGATTAAAAAAGTCGAAAGCATGCATAGAGTGAAACAATACGGTGGCCACATTAAAACCTTCCCGGGGAACAAGGTGGATTCGATTGATTTTATACTTTTTTGCAGTACAAGCGATAGTCTAAATTCACACACATAAATAAAATACCATGGGAGTATGAACTTGAGACCTCTGGTATGCAATCAAGGTTCTTTTCCACTAGACTACACCCTGTTGATCGATTGATTTTAGACTTAGTGTAGGCCATGACAAATCTTTGCTCTCCCCCAAAGATTTTGATAGATATAATTTTTTATACTCTCAATATATGATTTCACCACCTTTACTACCACCATCTTGTCATAACCACCAAACTTCACCATTGTGTCACCACCACCACCATTGCCACCTTGCCACCGCCACTACCACCCCAGCCATGCCACCGCCACCGCCGCCACCACCGCCACCATTGATGCCATCACCACCCCTCCACCATTTTCTCCAATACTTGATATGATCATTACCACCACTCTTCCCATCACCATTGATGCCTCTACCATCTCCACCTTCACTGTCTTTACCACCATCTCAAACATCAAACATCAAACATAATGATCCATCACTATTTCGAATCTATAGAAATTTATAAAAATCTATCAAACTCAAGATATCTTGCAATTTTGGAAAGCGAGAGAGAGGAAGAAGAGAATGAAGGGTGGCAAAGGAAGACAGTGCGAAGTAGGGGGATTGTGTTATTTTTTTCAATTTTTTTTTTCTTGTTTTTTTAAAAAAATGTATTTGAAATGGTATTCCCACTGTAAAAAAAAATAAAAATAAAATAAAGAGAGAATCTTTTTACAAAAATGTAATCAAGTGTAGCACCTGCATTAGATTATAAAAAGGCCATTTGGAATTTAAGGTAAATTTCAGTGGGGGCTGCAAAGGTAAAAGAGTTGAGAAGGGTGGAAAAAAAGCACCACTCAAAAAAGACGGTTTTACCCTTGATTTTAACCAAAACAAAAATAGCATAAACGATGCCAAAACTAATACTACTAACGGAAGTGGAGTTCAAGAACTACCAAAACCATTTTGCGAATTCAAGAACCAAATACAAATAGGATATAAATTCAGCGACTATTGCTACAATTAAGCCAAATATTTTTCATCATGGAACTTATCGTTAATTTTCTCATCCTTGATCAAAGTGGAATTATCTTCAATAAGCAAGTCAATTTTCATGATTTCATCAATTGGGACCACATATTGTTCTTGCGTGACTATGTGCCGCATATGCAGTTAAAAAGAGGAGGGTGGACTTGGTTGACTATGTGCTGCAGATGCCTTCCACAACGCAATAATAAACATGCAGTGATTTATTTATTTATTTTTTATTTTTTTTGTTTAATTCCACAGACACAAGGGCGGACCAATTCTGAAAGGAACTTTTTTTGTTGTCTTTGTCATTTTACTTTTATTTATTTTTTATATTACTCCATTTACTTAAGTTTACAATGTAAATAAGGAAGTACCCCCCATTTGGATTCAAATAAAAATACTAGAGCGGTCCAAATACGATTTAGGCTAAAAATGATGGCATTTCAAATCATAGATTTGAAAATCCGCCAAAAAATTATTTGAGAAAATGATTACCTTTTATACTTAATCAATATTTTTACATAAAATAACTTTTCATCTATAATATGAATGCATGAAAGAACCCGAGGTCAATCTAGGTAAAAAATCTTAGATGTTCAATCCACTATAGTGTTAAATGGTTTATGTTAAAACTTATTGAAAATTAGTCTATGGAGCTATAAACTAGCTTGATTTATATGATTTAATGTTTACCTAGAAAGACTATAGAAATTGTAAGTACTCACTAAATTTTAAAGCTAATAACTTTAGCCCCACCCGTTGTGTTTCAATCAAGATGAAATCAATTTTGTGTACCTTTTAGTTTTCATGGCCTCACAAAAATGGACTGGACTTCCAGCCCGTCTCCCTCCCGTGTTTAATACAAATAATCGAGAAAATCAGATGTTTATACCAAAATGAACAGCCAATGAGCATCGGACACGTGGACCAAACTAGAACTGTGGGAGCCTTCGGCATCTAGCTTCAGATCTGTGCCTAACGATAGCACAACTAGGGCAACTTCACCCCCAGGGACACGTGGCAGTCCCACAATTGATGTCCACAGTCCCACATCGAAACTCTAAACAAATTGCACACCTCCCAAGGCCTGTAAAAAAGGACAACTATCCCTCACATCCCTGCCGAGCCTCTCTCACCGATCGTAAGCCCATGGCCTTTCGTCCAGTGGGGATCTGGACTTGATTGGCCCGATGTTGCAAGGTAAGGGCCAAGTCAAATATGCTGTTGTCGCCGTAGATTGCTTCACCAAGTGGGTAAAGGCCGAACCCTTGGCTACGATAATGGCAGCCAAAATGAAAGATTTCATCTGGATGAACATTTGCTGCCGATTCGGAATCCCCTACGCAATTATCATCGATAATGGCAGGCAATTCGATTCGACTCCTTTAGGCGCTTCGCACTCGCCTCAAGATCAATCTATTCTTCACTTCGCCAACTCACCCCCAATCGAATGGTCAGGTCAAAGCGATGAACAAAATTTTCAAGAAGCTATTGAAACGGCAGCTTGACAAAGCCAAAGGAGCCTGGCCGAAGAAGCTTCCAGAGACGTTATGGGCCATCCGGACATCCTACCGAACGGCAATCGGGAAACACCGTTCTCCATGGCTTTTGGCTCGGAAGCGGTAGTCCCAGTGGAAATCGGAGAACCCTCCTACAGAACAGAAACTTTCTCCCCAAAGGCGAATGAAGAGGCACTCGCCTTGAGCCTCGACCTGATCGAAGAACGCCGAGCGCAAGCCAACCTTCGGAACGAAGCTTACAAGCAGCGCGTCTCTCGGTACTACGACTCCAGTGGTCAGATCTCGCTCGTTCCGAGTCGGAGATTGGGTCATGCGAAAAGTTTCTCTGGCAACTAAGGATCCCAAGGAAGGAACCCTCGGACCTTCTGGGAAGGACCTTACGAGATCATCGGCATCCAGCAATCGGGGACTTATAGACTCATGGACTCCAACGGAAAGACCCTCGGTCATCCTTGGAACGTAGAGCATTTGAAATATTACTTTAAATGAAGTTACCTAGCTTACGGCATGTAGAAAACATTGTTAAAGCCTTCGGCTTATTCTTACTCACCGGCTACGGAAGTGTAGAGTTCCCTAGCCTACGGCAGGTTTTCAATTGTAAAACGAACTCCAAATGTATCTTTGCCTTCGGCAATTATTAATAAAAAGGCCTTCGACACTTATATTAACAACCTTCGGTGTGTTCATTTTTAAAAGATGCGGTAGAGACCATCGGTCGCAGTATACTACATTTTAAAATCCTTTTATTAGCCTTCGGAAATTAAGGTATTACGGTATTTTTCCCACCGAAAAAAGTTTAACTTGTCTTTTACTAAGCTTATTTAGCCCTCGGCACTTTAAAAGTTTACTTCAGAGTTACTGTTACTAGCCCTCGGCAGTAAAGTTTTAAGCCCTAAGTTGCTTACCGATTCAAGGTTCACATGAAATTTGAACTTATACTAGCCTACGGTAGTTAAGTCAATCATTCTGCCTTCGGCAGTTACTATGATTAATTTTGAATTTCGGAAGTTAGCTTGTACTAGCCTACGGAAGTTAAGTCAATCATACCGAAAGTGAAGCTACTTGACACTCAACTATAAAAATTAAAGTTGCTTGAATTAAAAGATGCCCTCGACATCAAGGTGTTCAGAACATATTGCCTTATGACAAATTACATTTAATAAAAACTTAAACAAGGCTCAAGCAGTAGTCTCCTCCTCGGTATCAGGGGCAACGGGCTCTTCCGGGGCGTCCTCCACTTCGTACTCTTCTATCATCCCCTAGAGCTCAACCAGATTTAGTTGACAATGAGAAGAAGCTTTTGGAGAAGATTATCATTGCAGAGCATACGAAACTTTCTGTCAGGCAGCGGCCTCCTCGGCCTCGGCAGCGGCCTCTTCGCCTTCGGCAGATCCTCCTCGGCATCGGCAAGAGCCTCTTCTAGGGCATCCTCCCCCTCGTAGTCCTCGATCATTTCTTCGATCATGCCTTCAGGAAGAGGGAGAGGATCGGCAATGAAGTTGAGGTTGAGCTTTTTCGGGGTTGTACCGCTTGAAACGGTAGAGCAGATTCGCCATTTCCGAGCCCACTTCCTTGTCAAGCAAGGTAGTGAACTCAAGACCGAACAGTACCCCCGGATTGCCTCTGGATGGCAGCCTCGATCTTCGAAGCTCTGGCCCGCTCCTACTCCTCAAAGGCCACCGGATCGCCTCCTTCGACTCCAAAGCCTCCTTTGCTCGCTAGCTGCGCCGACTCCAGTGGCTGCCGACATTTCACCGAGCTTGGCTTGATAAACTTTAACCTGCTGTTCGGCAGCCTGCATGTCCTTCGCCAAGTTCGCATGAGCTTAGATAGCCTTGCCAGCCTCGGCAACCCTAGCCCTGCCGTCTTCATAACCCTTCTTTGCCTTTTCGGCAGCATTGATAGCTCCTTTGACTCACAGCCACATGTCCATTGAAGCCTGAAGAGCAAAGGAAAATGTCAAGACAAGGATAGAAACAAACGGTAAGAAAGACTTAGAATGGTTAGCGCTTACCGAAGCTTGAAGACGGAAGGCACGGCCAGCCTCCTCCCGAATGAGCTTTTTCGGCAGGTCCTTGATCTCGGACAGCTCCATTTGTGAACCGAGGATCATGTGATTCATTAAACTGGACCGTCTTCGACGGACAGGCAAGAGTGACAGTTCGCAAGCGCCTCGTCCGTCTTTAGCAAATAAGATGGCTCGGCTGTCGCCCGCGCACTTTGGAAAGGGATGGGCCTCGGATCGACGGTGAATGGCCTTTACTAGTAGCTTTGGAGGAGGTACCTCGGTAGGCACACCTCGGCCGGGAGACAGACCGGCCGCCGTCGCTCCGGCATGCGCGATTCAACGCTTCATCCGTGACGGCGCTCGTTGAGGGTTAGGTCATTGGGATCGACTCTCCCGATGACGTGGGTACCGCTGCCGGCCCTTTTCTTCTTCCCCGATGCCGAGCATCGCGCCGCTGAGGACTCGTTCATCCTTTTCGCCTCAGCAGCCCTCCTCTCTTCACACTACAAAACCCAGACCGGTCAGATTTCTCATTATGGCAATAAAATGTGTCAAAATAGACAAGTACACTTACTCTCAGCAGGGTTGACAAGTTGAGCCTTGATGAAATTAGGGGTGAAGAGGAACTTGGGTAAATTCTCTCCGCGGTAGGGACCTTCACCTTACCCTTTCGATCCGCGAATCTCCACTTGCGTGGCGCTCTGTTTTAATTTGCCTGCACACAAAAAGAAACGGAATTAAAACTCCTAAGGGACGATACACTCTAGGAGGCCTACCGAATGGTACAATGGCCTACCGGCTATTTGGAAGGTAGTGGGAATGTGAAACGGACGGGATGTCCGAGGGCGACTCCCATCACCGAACGAAGCACCCGCTTTTCCTCCACGTCCTTCTAGGAGGTTGGCACGGCACACAAAATGGCGCGCTCGATAGCCTTCAGCGGTTAGCTGAACCCAACCCCATGGTTGGCAGACTTCGACTTTGTGATGCTGTCAGATGGGAGAACTGTTCGCACGAAGGTGCTCCCTCACCAGCCATGCCAAGGCCGTGACCATACCCATTAATGCTACCCAGAAGTTGGGGTTGAACTAGCCGGAAGCATAGCCTATCTGCACCAAGATCCTCTGAATGGCGGGCTGCAAAGGAAGCCTCACTCCTTGCCGAAGTATGTCCGTGAAAAAGACAACTTCGTCATCCTTCGGCTTGCTTAGAGATTCGGTAGGCGTTGGGATCCTCATCCCTACCAAATCTGGTATGAAATACTCGGCACGGAATTTCGCAATCTCCCTCTCGGTAATCCTGTTGGGCTCCAAATAATCTACGCCGAATAGAAGCTCCTTCGAACTCCCATCGGCACCCTAGGATTTCGGGATATACTACCGATACCCTCGGCCGAGGAGATGGTTCGGCAGTGACTCTCCACAGCCAAGTGGAGGCCTATGATCGGCGACTAGCGCTCGTGTCCCAGCGAGCTTGACCAACGTGGCGACCGTCGCTATAGACAATAGCCAACGGTACCGGTGCAGTCATTAGCCCTTCCCGATGCCCTGTAGGAAAGGAGCTGGGCCCTCACCAAGTATCTCATCATCGGTATCACTTCCGTCCCCAGACGGGGCCAGCCGCTTCACCGCCGGAGTCAAAGAGACCGTCCGATGACTCCTCACCGAACGCATCGGACTCACGCTCGGAAAATGACTCACTATCAGACATCTACAAAAACAAGGAAAAAGGAAACTAAGGCTCATGCCATATACTATCCTACCGATCCTTACATCACTACCTATGGCGACTAGACTACCGAATGGAACCCTATGGTCAGTCTAGTTCAAACCAAGGAATGACGTAACTCTAAGTTAGATAAGAGAGTAAATTGAGGGTGCCGAACGGTACCTTAAATCAAACTCTGGAAGAGGACCACGAACTGTGCTTCAGATCGTCTTGACGGAAATCGATTTTCTTGCCGTTCGTAACGCCGAAATCTCTGGTTTACCGTTAGCCTCGTCGGAAATCGCCAATCCCGGAAGCTCTCATCGAAAATCGCCTCAACAGAGCTCTCGCTTCTCACAAAAATGCAAAGTGATTTCGCCTGGGGTCACCCCTATTTATAGGAGAGGGGTCGCAACGGTATACCTCGAAAAACCAAACGGCACATTAATGCGCCGCTCCATGATTACACTTGCCACGTGTCGCTCATCCTATGGGGATCGACGGCAAGCAAGGCACGGAAGACGGCGCCCAGATATCTTTTCACACATCCACTCGACGCGACCTTCGACTTCCCGACGTCAATCTCGAATGAACAAGAACGAGATGGCCGAAGTTGAGCCCTCCACCAACTGGATTTCCGAGCGGTAGGACAACATTTCCTTCCGAAGACAACTTCAAGTCCCCTTCCGAGAACTCTCGCAAGAGAACTTGGGGGACTCCTGTTTATACCAAAATGAACAGCCAATGAGCATCGGACACGTGGACCAAACTAGAACTATGGGAGCCTTCGGCACCTAGCTTCAGATACCGTGCCTACCGATAGCACGACTAGGGCAACTTCACCCCCAGGGACACGTGGCAGTCCCACAATTGATGTCCACAGTCCCACATCGAAACTCTAAACAAATTGCACACCTCCCAAGGCCTATAAAATAGGACAACTATCCCAGCTTGGAGGTAATCAATCAGAACTTATGGCATACTGCATATTGATCTGTAGTTCAAACTTACTAAATCCGTACTTACTTAAGCATCGGAGAGCCTTCCAAGTCAACAAGTCCATCACACCCAAGGAGGCCTTGCGATTTGTATTGTATTGTTGTAAGTGTTTCCCACTTTCTCCGTTAGTGAGTGATGTTTTACCTTCTTATCAAAGTTTCGACATTTTTCCAATTCCATCATCACATTTGTGGTGGTTAATAAATTTAGTCATATTCCTTAATTATGTCAATTTGAGTGCATGTGATGCGTGCTTTGCAACATGAGGGACGAAAACTAAAGTTGGGTCATAATCGAAGAACCATTATAATTTAGCCAAAATTTTAAAATAAGGTATATGCAGAAATATAATTAGGGGGTGAAAATAGCAGCACTCAATTGAAATTACGGTCAACAAAATTGTTTTCAAACCTAACTCCAATAACTAAAAATATTTTTTTACACTTAAAGTAATTGCCCCCAACCCACTCTCCAACTTGCTGCTTCTACAAACAAACCAGTAGCATAAAAATTATATACAATCATGCTGTCTGTCGGCAATATAAATTTTCCAAAAAGACATGGCGAATTCACGAAGAAACATGCTAGTGCAGTTTCATCACCCAATCCAACATGGCTGCTTCATTTTCATCCTTTTATTCTCTTCCATTATTTCTATCAATATTCATGCATGCAATTCCACTCTGTCTTCTCCTCCTTCTTTTAATCGATCTGACCAAGCCCCTAAGCTATTCGGGATCACCGCTATACATGGTATTCAGGTCTTCGTTCGGATAACCCTATCTAACAAAGGGAACACCGCCGGTGGTGGTATGTTTCCCTCACTTCGGAAACACATCTCACCCACATTCACTTTATTATTAACAGAGTAAGATGTTATTTAGTTTTATTGTTTTAATTGGAATTCAATTAAGTCTAATTTTTATTCTACTCTAGCAGGGATCATAGCATAATGGCAATTCAATGCTTGGAAGGAGCTAATCTTTTCTGCAATTGACAGTTTACCAGGTTGCTCGACCGCGCGGTTTCAACCTTCAAGACTTGATTTTAATTAGTTTTTTTTTAAAATATTTTATTTTATGAAGTTTAGATTTTAATTGTTTATTTCATATTATGTTTCACCAAAATAAATAAATAAAGATGCTTAAAGTATGTTCTGCTAAAATTTCTCAAAGTCTCAAATGTGATATAATAATTTATTTGGAAGAAAATAAAGATATTGGTATCCCAATTGGAAGTGACATAAATTTATGACGAGAATGTAGCAATTGAAACAAATGAAGAATGGGGGTCAAAAAGAATCGAAAATGATTGAATCTAGAATCATGGATGCTTAGCCAACCAAGGTACCTTGCTGTCCTTGAGTGCAAATGCGACATCGTCGCTGAAAGACAAACATAAAATCATATGAGGTCACAGAATAGCCCAAGGTTTTCTTCTGATGGTAATGCAGTTGCTATCAACTTTATTGACCACATAACTAGAACACATATCTTTGGTTTGTCATAGAAACTGTCGAAATATCAAGAACAATCCGATCCCTCATACACTCATTCTAGTTTGGGTGAATTCTTTTGTGTGGGCTGGCTTGATCGGTTGAGTAGGGGCACTGATATTTTATATGCATCTGCCTAGGAGTCTCTCCCATCAAGAAAAACTCTTAAGTAGTCCTTATTGCATTAGGAAATAAAAATCCTAGTCCATATTAATTAGGAATCCCTTTGGCCCATGTATTTAACTTAAACACTTATACAAGGCTACATGCCGAGTAGTAATTGAGTCCTTGATCAATATTGAGCCCGAGACAACCCTATGATGATTAGAAGACCACTTAAGTAGGTCATTAGAATAATCCAACGTCTTACATTCTCCCACTTGGTCAAATAATCATCAAGGTTCCAAAGTTGATCACTCTATGGCCATGTAGAACTCAACATCACTCTATTCCTAAATCAAGCCACTGTCAAAAATATGAACTCACATGGAACTGTCGGAACACATTGAATTTATAACATCGATCCAAGGTTCTTAGAACCACACATAAGCTTGCAAAATCATATAAGGCTCCCATCAAGACTAGGACGTACAATGATCATGACAAAACTTAATTTGTGTTTACAAAGGTCACTTTCATTCATAAGCCCTTCCTTAAGAGATTACCAAGATCTCTCCTTAATGACACTGGCATGAATTCATGTCTTATGCAATGACTGTAGCTAGCTATACTACATGATGACATGTAACTGGATTCATTTGTCAAAGAATAGTAAACATAAAACTGCAGTCACGTAATCCAATTAAAGAACTTAACCAAACAGCAATACACAAAATAATTAAACTGTCTCCAAGAAAACTAATGAAATTGAGTGTAATAAAACTTAGCTCCCACTAATTCTACATATCAAAACTTACAGAACCATAATTGTAACAAGTATGAAACAACCTTATTCAGTGAATCAATGAACCACTGGAAATGTTCTTTCTTTTACCTTATCCCTTACAAGCATGAAACAAAATCCAAATGCTTATTATCAATCACAAAATTCAATTGAAAAGGCAAAAGTCATTGATTAACCACTGACGATTTGAACAAAAGTGCATGAAATAATAAGAACATATACGTAAAACAAACTTTGTTCTTATTAGCCTTAAAATCCTTAATGCAAAAATAGATTGTTAAGTGATTAATCAGAAACATCCAAATTACTAAATACATCCTCAAAGAAGATCATTAAACGCTCCCAATCATCAAAACATATATTTTGCATGTTACAAAAATAGATCAATACCGTATAAAATGAATTAATACATTATAAAACTTAATCACAATCCAATCCTTAGATCTCAAATTTAATTTATTCAATTCTTTCTCAAACAACACTTTACATGTAAGTTGCACGTAGATGAGAAAAACAAAAACTGTAATGGAAGCATTCAACTTTAGTCCACTTGTATCTTAAACACCAATTCAATTTTCTTTAACCAATACAAGTAAGCATGGTAAGAATTTTAGAACCCAAAATAAACAGCCAGTCATCCAAAATATTGGTCAGAAAAATATAGGTGCACAAGGAAAAACAAGAAAAGCACAAAACCGACAATGTGTTGATCCCATACATAGTTTTTATTAGTGTAGAACTTCATTTTGCCATGTAACAAGAAATAAATTCCACATATGCTCAAAACTTTATGAGTTTATATAATTATAAAACCAAGATAATGAGTGTGAAGCCCAAAACCTTACATCAATTCTCCCACTTGGGCAAACACTCTCCACTTTAGGCGCACGCGCGCGCACACACACAAATCTTTATTATATTCGGGATCACTGCTAAACATGGTATTCAGGCTTCGTTCGGGTCCTCAAGGAACATATGTACATGTACACACCGCCGGTGGTGGTATGTTTCCCTCACTTCGGAAACACATCTCACCCACATTCACTTTATTATTAACAGGGTTAGATGTTATTTAGTTTTATTGTTTTAATTGGAATTTAATTAAGTCTAATTTTTATTCCACTCTAGCAGGGATCATAGCATAATGGCAATTCAATGCTTGGAAGGAACTAGTCTTTTCTGCAATTGACAGTTTACCAGGTTTCTCGCGTGCACGGTTTCAACTTTCAAGACTTCATTTTAATTAGATAAGTTTAGATTTTAATTGGTTTATTTCATATAATGCTAAGTTCATACCATCAGTTATATGTTTCACCAAAATAAATAAAGATGCTTAAAGTGTGTTCTGCTAAAATTTCTGTCTCAAATGTGATACAATAATTTATTAGGAAGAAAATAAAGATGTTGGTATCTCAATTGGAAGTGACATAAATTTATGACGAGAAGGTAGCAATTGAAACAAATGAAGAATGAGGGTCAAAACTGTTCTTTTGAAAGAAGAATCGAAAATGATTGAATCTAGAAGAATCATAGATACTTGGCCAACCAAGGTAGCTCCTTGCTGTCCTTGAGTGCAAATGAGACATCGTCGCTGAAAGACAGACATAAAATCATATGAGGTCACAGAATAGTCCAAGGTTTTCTTCTGATGGTAAATGCAGTTGCATGAAAGGGTGAATCATCAAAGCCAAAGTTCAAAGTAGCTGGATTAAACAGAATTCTAATAGATATCACAAGTTTTGGGAGAGGGATGATGTCAAGAGCTGGACAGAAAACTAACCTTGGAAAATTGAGCTGCAGCTTCTGCAACCTGTGCTTTGCTCCTGATTCACATAAAACAATTCTGCACTCCCCAAGCTTACAACTGCCAAAAATGTACAATTCAGACAACTCCAGAAATTAACCTCTAATTGTTCTCACTAACTATTCTCCAGAAAGGCAATTGCAGACACAAATAACAGCACTCGAAAATGGACATCATAAGCCATTTAAAAATGCAACCTGACATCTGCGTCAAAGAAATCTTAAAATAGAGAGGACCATCACCTAAAATAGTATGTGCAAAGTACAAAAGAAATGAAAGCAGTCATTTTATTTAACACTCAACATTTTCTTAGTCAAAAGCCAAAACTAGTGCCGCTCTTCAGTTTCATAACACTCCCATTTGACAAGACAATAAGGACCAGAGGAGATCAATAGACTATGTTTCTACACATGTATATAGCAAGTTATTAGTATCAACGCTTGTCTTACCCAATTTTTAATAGCATGTCATGTCCGGGAAATGCTTCTCCGTTGCTTGTACAGAGGCATGAGACTGTCATTGCCAACTGCAAGGAAAAACATAACTTCAATGAAAACACTAGTACATATCAATTAATCTTAAAATTCCAGCGCTAGATACAGTGAAGGCATCAAAGAAACTGGTGAACCAAAATAAAAATAATCTGGTTTGTAGTTGAGATGCAGTATAGCAGTGAAGAACAATAAGTATTCTTTTAGTCAGTATTTCAATGCAAGCCTGCAGCCCAAAAATAATCACCTCCAGTGTGAAATACTATTCTTTAAACCGAAGTTACTCTGAATGTACGATACAAAAAAAGTAAATGCACACATTGTTCAGAAAAAAGCTTGAGAAGTTCACCTTTTCAAAAGTAGTTTCCCCCATTCCTGTTTTGTAGAGTTCATACACCATGGCAGTCAAAAATATTTTACTCATCCTGGAAGAAGTTTTCATCACCTGCCAGGAAAAAACAAAGAAAAGAATTAGCATTAATATATCTCTGAAGAAGGTAGAGAGAATTTTTATTTAATATTTTTTTTTGTTCTTTCAGATACAACATAGATAAACAAAACTTCCTTTCAACCAAATTACAATTTATGCAGCTAAAGTTGTATGGAGTTGAATGCTACTTGCGCAGAAATTCACTACTTTAAACCAGCATCAGATAATTTGGGTCCTGAAAGCCATTTTTTCCCATGCTACTCCTTTTAAGAATGGCACTTATAAGATTCAGCAAACTCCGACACCATTTTCATCTTTGTTACTCGACCATAAAACTATGTAGCTATCTGGATCTCATGTATTTCACATATTAGGAATGCATATTAATGTAGTAATCACTGCATCATATGCCTCACTCAAGAGTATTGATTACCGCATCTAAGATGTAAAATACCATTTAAATAAAATAAGTTTCACCAGCAGAAATCATTTTTCATCATGACTGTAAGATATAATCTGACTCACTTGAATATGAGGTGCCTGGAACATTTCTTGTATGGCTGCTTCAACCTCTGCCATTCCAACAAGTGATTTTCCTGCAAAGTGGGTACATATAAATCCTGTAAGTGACAAGAATTAAAGCTTCAAAGCAAGATAATAACGCTTCTAAACAAAGCAAGCACATAGAGTTTAAGCTAAATGAGATGTTGGTGCTTAATAATACCAATGTAGTAACAGAGTATTCCTTTTGAAACTTCAGGATACAGGAAAGAAGAGAAGTTGACAATTCTAATTCCTTGGTTGACCAAAAAAGAATACTGGTTTAAAGGCTGCTTAATTTTCATTTTTTCAAATAAAAGAAAATGAAACAAAACCAATACCAAAAACAGAACAAAAAAACAAAACTTGTATTATTTGGTATTTAAACCAGATCTTCCATGACACAAACTCTCATTATGGGACCAGTTGATTCTTTGCCAATGAAAGGCCATGTTTTTTTTTTTTTCTGACAAAAGTGATATTCTAAACTACTCTAATGATGCTTAAGTTGCTAGATTGTGAATTTGGATAACATACTCAGACAAGAACCAACCTAATTAATGGCCTAAATTCAGAGTCTTGCAACATAAGCATTTTACGTTGCCAGATTGTCTGGCAAGAGAACATTTCTCTACGAAGTATAGTTTAAAGCTTGCTTTGACAGAACGCATTCTGGATTTTTCAAGTAATCCTAAAATGTAAAATGTTTCACTACTATAAAACTGAAAACAAAAGTAAAAAACCAAAAGTTACAAACTAGAATCAATATGATGTTAAATAACAAATCAAAATAATGCATCAATAGTCTACACCATGATGTTAAATAAAGATGCAACTGGGCAAGTTGGCACCATATCAGAACGAAGTGTCAATATTCTGAGGAAGTCCCAATATGGAGCCATGTCAGAATTCCCTTGAGAAGGAGCTTGTATATTTATAAAACCAAATTATTCAAACCTCAATATCAAGTGATGTTCATGGAAGGTTAACTTATATACTCTATGTTCTGTTGATGTGGTCAGTGGAAACTAGAAGCCAAGATTAGTCATTAATCTGAACTAAATTACAGCAATCAATCGTAAGAAATAGCTAAAAAGTGTGAAATATGACTAACAGAAAACATCTTTCCCACAGGTGCATGACCATTGACAGAAATAAAACCAAACAAAAATATTTCTGTCTACTAGATAATTCCAGCAATTGAAACTTAAGGTGATACAGTTTCAATGAAGTGGAAGGAGAATAGGACAGATTACCAAAATATTAACAAAATAAGGATAGTTCAAATCAAGTTTCCAACTTTAAAGGGGTTGTGTTTGAAGTATACCTTCAGAAGCATTATTAGAATTTGAGATTAGCTTCTTAAGTCGATAATCTGTGATTTCTGCTGCACGCCTGCATATCTCCAATGCCCGTCGGGCGTCTCCTGAAATAGCTGCTACCTGAATATATGTTCAAATACTTTCAGAGATGGAGTTTCCAATGCGCTCATCCACTATGGCGCTCATCCACTATGGCCAACTAATAACTATTAGAAAAAAGACAAAAGAAAATCAATTTTATGATGAAACAGTTAACATACAGCTAACCTTTCTTGAAGCATATTCTATAGCTTGTTCTTTAAAGGCATTAATTCCTTTAAGACGACTAGAAACTATCTCTTGAAGCTGTTGGTAATTATAGGGGCCAAAGCAAAGCCTTTCGATTCCCATACGACTTGAAATACGAGGAAGCAACTTCTCAGGAAGATCCATGGTATTTGCTATGCCTGAACATGTATTTCATTACAAACAGTTAATGATGCAATCATTAACAATCTCATAGTCATCATCATTGTTTTTTCTATTTCGTTATGAGATAAAAGAACACAAAAATCATTTGACGAGGATGCCTACTGAAAATAAATAAAAGCATACCTATTACAACTAACTTTGAGTGTGGTTTAGTAGGCCAGTCAAGAATGTTGTATAGAACCTGAAACCAAAAAAGCACTACAAGTATGTAATTTTGACTATTTCAAGATCATGGGTAGTAACAACTAATTATATATAACACAAAACTGGAATAGTTATATATAAAAAATAGTCACATCATAAAATGCAGAAGCTACCAACTGATATAAGAAAAAATGGTTACCGACTGGTTTCTGGTCAGAAGAAGATCAAGTTCATCAATGAGAAGAATGCAAGGCTTGTCATCCTCTTTGCCAATTTTCTTTCCTTCAGAAAATCGTTCATTTAGCAAGTGGAGAGCCTTCTTCCAACTAACTCTGTGCCCACTTAATGCTTCATATATAACCTGTGCAAACACGTGTTACAAGGCAGCAATGCATGCCATCATGACAAGCATAGAACATCAAATATAAATATGTGTTTACCCTATAAATATTCTCTGGTGATGCCAACTTTAGACCATTTATCTCCACAAAAGAGTAGGGTCTTATACTTCCTGCATCAACTTCAGTTCTTAGATTCCTCATTACTGCTAGTACACTCATTGTCTGCAGTTACACAGATATTACAAAAGGAATAAATAAAACTCATTTTATCCATGAAAAGTACATAAATTAAATTTACAGCCTATCTGAAACAATGTAGCTACCTATTTATAAACACAACCACAGACCGTACCTTGCCAGTTCCAGGAACACCATGAATGTACAGGCAACGCCCCAGACATTTATCATCAGAGATGGCATCTTTGATAAATGCAGTTATCTCCAACATTTCTCTGCACACAAGCAGGTCTCCATGATTACAATGTTAAAGTAACGCAGATCAAGAAAACCTTTAATGAACTGATTCTCACATACTTATCCCTGCAAGGTAAAGACTTTGGCAATGATGCCAACAGAAGTGCTGCCTTTGCTCTTTCAAGATCAGTCTGCTTGTGGCATCTTACATGCTCTGGGATTTTCTTAACTCCTATCTTCTGAAGTCCAAAGAACCGCCCCTTCTGTGAATTCTGTAGATACAGAATTGACTAGTTCAATTTGGGGAAGTAAACAAACTAAAGCCACAAGTATGAGATAGAATTAGAAGATAGTGTCCATACTGCAGCAAACTCATGACCTCTAGATGGTTTGGCTAGTATATTTTTTATGCTCTCCTCGTCATAGTCCATTTCTTCTTCTGTATCAGAGTCTGGGTCTTTGCTAAGTTTCCAATCTTCATCACTTTCAGCTCCATCATCATCCTACCAAATAGTTAAAACCCCATAAATTCAACTCAATTTAATCCATTTGAAATTTTTGAAGAATTTTCAAATGCTGAGTCTCATTTCCTGAAACACTTACCTCTTCACCATTATCAATTTCAGCAAGACGCTTGAAACTGTGCCAATGAATATCATATTCATATTCACACAAATAAACATCATCCCCTTCATTCGCTTTGGAATATTCTTTGGGATTCATGACAAAACAATGTCGAAGAATAGACTCCATCTGTAAATATATGAAATATTACAGTTATGAACTGAAGGATGGCAAGATATACTTCTTTTCACCATAATATCTTATCCAAAACTGAGAGAATATTAAGCAGCAGAACAAGAGTTGAAAAGTATTTAACTACATTAGTGATTAGGTATATAAAAAGGACCATATTAGCTTAAAGCTAAAATTTTGTGAAAATCCTCAACCACATCCAAAGTCAAAACTGAACCTAAAGTCATACAGAATAAGAGGATCACTTCAAACAAAAGAAAACAAAGGGTGGAGAATAGAAAAAATAATCCCTTACAGACTGGATTACATTTAACGCAATTTTCCCTAAAGAGACTACCAGTTTTTCTTTTCCTTGTTTCTTTCTTTTTCTTTTTGCCTTGTTTTTAGCAAAGCACGAATCATGGATTCTGAAACAGAGTTTGTTAGGCTGAAAACCCCTAGTTAAAGGCCAAATGGTTTATAGAGTCCTCACATTGAATGCTTGAAATGATTGGCAGCAATCGCATGAACTTAAGGTGAATAACTTCACTTATTTTGCTGGAAATATGGCCAGCAAATGGTAAATTCATGACAAGCAATTTTGGTGTAAGAGGAAGTATATATTTATTTGTAAAATCACAACAAGCATTCCCCTACAGGGTGTTATTCCTTGAAATTAGAACAATGTTAAAAGGCACAAATAGTATCCAAATGCGAAGGACCAATGCTGCATCATTCAACTTATAACTCAACTCCTTCAGAACTAAGAATTAATCCTAAGTTATTGGGGTTGGCTAAATATGTTTTTGTTAACTTCATTTTGCTTCTTTTTTTACCCTTATGCTAAAAATATGCCATGAATGTTTTTGGCTTGGTTGCTCTAATTAACAATTGCAAGGGTTCACTACATTTTTTTTAGAAGAATTGCAAGGATCCTTTACTAGAAAATACAAAACGAACAATTGAATAAAACAAGTAGGATGTCTAGCTATCTCTTCATGTGATGCTGATTTCTTTCATGCGGAAAAAAAAACAAGGTCCTGTCGTGAACAAATTTATTCAAACAGAAAGTGAACATTTCTATGGGATAAAGCAACCACAGCTATATTACCATTTATTCTTCTAATAGACAAATAATCAAGATTAGATGTCATCTATCACCTCAATGTCAGCAAAATCATTTGTGCGATAAATTTCTCGCCTCAAATTATGAGGTTGTCTTCCAGCCACCGTCTCTTCCGGGATTATATACCAACGTACCCGACACCAATAGATACCATCTACTTCTTTCCATACACTGCACAAATTCAAAAGCACAAACCAAGGCCACGTACATTACAACCAAAATAACAGCACACTTATACCATTTACAAAATTAAACCAAATTAAACATCTACCTTTCAATGTGGGCAGCCCATAAATCGCTCGAGAGAAGCTTCTCCCTCAATGTTCTAACCCTTTTCTTCCCTTCTGGTGGTGTCGGAATCTTGACTTCCCTTCCCAATTTGCGAGCATCACAAAACCCACATATCCAATCTCCTTCAGGAACCTCCTTCAATGGAGGTTTCAAGCATTTCAAATGGAACCCACCTAAACAATCATCACACTCGATCATTACAGCTTTCCCAGACTTAAAGCACACCCTACATTCATCCACTTCAACCAATTCGTCATCCGAGCTTGCATCCTCTCTCCTCCTCACATAAACATTATCCCCGACCTCAAATTCACCCCCATCATACACAACCTTCTTATAATAAACCCGTCTCCTTGATACTGCCTTGTTCTTCTCAAAGTTGACATTTTTCGAGGCCCTCGAGCGTGTAACTACCTTGCTCTCCTCGTCCCTCTTCCTCTTCTTAGTCTCAGATTGCCCTGGCGTCTCTGGAAAGAATGCAACTTCAACCTCAGTCAAATTTCCCTCCTCTTTACGCTTCGATTTCTTGCCCTTCCCAGCAGATTTTGGGGTTTTTGGAATTTCCCCAATTTCCCCCTTTCTTCGTGTTTTGGGCGAATCATTTTGCTGGGAGTTCAATGCTCCAGCCGTCGCATCTTTTCTCAAGGTTTTCTTCGTCGAATCGTCGAAGAGTTTCTGAGGGGAGGTGGAATCGGAGTGTAGCGAGGCTTGGCGCGCCGACCGGCGAGGAGTGGTCAGGGTTTGTGGAGTTGGAGGAGTGAGAGAAGGCGAGGGTTTGGCGTTGAAACGCTTGGATTTCTTAGGGGATTGCAGGCCTCTCTTGGGAGTCTCTGCCATCATTGCTCCAAGCGTGCAGAGAGAATGGTAACGTAATTACAGAAGAGAAGAGTAGAGAAACCGGCCAAAACCTAGGTTTCACAACGGAACCCTGAACGCAAAAATCGATCCAATCCTACCCAACAGGCAGCTAGAGCTTGAAGAATAGGTGAGAAACCATACCTGGTTCGACGGAGAAGCTCGCCGGAAACGCGGTGGCGATGCCGGGAAAAACCGGAGAAAACCAGTCGTCACCGCCGGCAGGATTCGAGTTTTCCGGCCGGTAAACTGGTGGGTTTGGACGGTGAGGTCGAGCCGGTTCGAACAAGACCAGCGCCGGCCCTTGCCGTGACGTGAGCAGAAAGAATCGAAGAGAGAGAGAGATCGGAGTCGAGAATGAGGAGAGAGCGCGCACAGAGAGAGGGAAAAATCTGGTTTTTAAAAAACAATTTCGGAAAATTATGATTTTGCCCCTACTTGAATTTTAATCATATCTCACTCATTACAACTCGGATTTGAGTCTACTACGTGTTTACGACTCATCTCGATGTGCTTTACGCAGCGATCCAATTGATATTTCCAAATTCCTTCTCAATTAAAAAGTCAACTTTAATACTAATAAAATATTCCAGAAACAAAATGGTCTTTTACCTGAAAAAGTTAATAATTAAAAATTTATTTAGGACCGGTTTTCTAGAGACATAAAAACTGGTGGGAAATTGCAATGGCGGGAAACTGGAAGAACTGATCTGATACAGTGTTTATTGAAGGTTTGGTGGGTGACTCCTAGAGAGTCCAACTGGCGTGCTTAGCCCATTTATCAAAAATAGTTATGGGCTGGATAGTAATAAGATAATCATTTTCCTTACAAATCTCAGTCCTTGAGGGGAGCTTCGCCCCCAGAATTCTATAATGAGGACATTATACATGGCCTTAGATGAGGCCCTATTTTGTAAAGATGTGTATTTTTGAAGTATATGTATTAATAATTTGAGCCCAACTTGTGTGCTTAGCCCATTTATCTAGGGGCGTTTCTCAGTTGCGGAGTCCAATAATGTGGATTCGTTATGGAATTGAATTTTTGATCGTGCGATTTTCATCCTGAGTTCACTCTTCTCTCTCTCCTCTCTCCTTTTTTTTTTATTATTATTTTTTCTTTCCTTTCCTTATATCTTCTCTCCTTCTTTTTTTCTTCTTTCCCTCTGCCAGTTTTCTTCTTTCTCGTCATCTGGTGATTTTTTTCTTCTTCTCTCTTGTGGCTAGTTGGCTTTATTTTTTTTTTCTTTCTCTCCGGCAACACTAATTTTTTATAGGGAGTTTCACTAAAACACCCAAAATGGGGGCTGAAATTATAAAAAAAACCCAACACCCAAAACACTTTATAAACACACCCAAAATTCATCATTACACACACTCAAAATCCATTGATAAACACACTCAAAAAATATACAATTGTTGATTTTGGGTGTGTTTCTATATTTAAATAGTGTTTGAGTTTTTTTATAAATACATGTCTAAGATTGGATTTATTTATAAATTTGTATTTTTTATATTGTTATCTGAAGAGAGAAGTGCCCTGGATAAAAAGAACACCACGAGGTCATCTCCTATAATTCTACCATCAACAGATATCAAGGAAGCAATCGCATATTCTTTAATACATGCAGACCACTGTATTTACTCTAGAGACAGGGTCGACCCTGACTTTTGGGTGGCCCTAGGCTAGAAATGAAAATGAGGCTCATTTCTCTTTCATTATCTTGAATATAATAAACTAACATGGAAAAAAAATATACAATTAACTACAATTTGGATAAATAAACACGGCTCCAATATTGGCCATATAATCGCTGCCCCAATTTGAAAATAAACAAGAATGAGGATATAAATAATTTGCACTCTTTCATATTTCCTCACTAAATAATCTACTAACAAGAATTTTTGGATAAATAAAAGAATTTCTAGTCCCTATTTGCTTTCTTTCATTGATTGCTACTTTTAGCAATGAAATACTTTTTAGAAATTAAATACTTAAATACATGCAATTGATGTTCATCTATTACATAATTTTCATTTGGACTCTTTAGAAACACTTGTAATCAGATTTAGGGGCTCCAAATGCCAAACTATTGAAATTATTCTCCTCTAAAATCATATTCTTCATCAACTTGATACATATAATATATATATATATAATTTGGGGCCCTACAAATGCAAGGACCATGGCCATCGCCCTCCTTGCCCACCCTCAGGGCGGCACTGTGCAAGTGCTATGGTTTTTGTCAATAGCCAAACTCAAGAAATTTTGACAAAATAAAGAGAACATAACAAGCATAACAGATACTTTTCTTTTTCTTTCTTTTTTCTATTAAAAAAAAAACCAAGCATATTGGATGGGATAACTTTTTCATAATTCATATATGTGCAACAACAGTGTAGGAGTTGCGAATTATTAGAATTTATAGTAGCAGAACAAACGTGATACAACTAGCTAAGAGTCTCTTCCCTTCAATAGATCTTTAGTTAGAAGAAAAAGAATATTGTTATTTCAACACCTCTTCTTTTCCTTTCTGTTTGAAGTGGAAGAAGAAGAAGAAAGGAACTACTTGAAACTTTTACTGTTTGAAGGAAAAACACGATTAAAAATTCCTTATGACATTGGAAGAGACATGCGTGCCAAGTTTCTATTTGCTGCTTGGTGCACAAGTAAGCTAATGCAGAGAAATCTAATGCAAGAAGAAAAACTTCGAATATTTAATATTTTTGCGACAAAACACAAATATTCTTGTAGTTCATTATCTATGAAAATATCTTGAGATACCAAGACTTATCCTATTTGGGAAAGGAACAACAAAACACAGAGAAACCAAAGGGATATAGATGACGCTTGATATTGCAATATCAAGTAAATAATAGGTTCATAGAAAATGAGACTTTGAAATGAAAAATTAATTGTTTTTCTATGTTTGATAAGTCCGGACATGAAAAATAAAAAGGCATTAAAAAACTCTTCTTCGATAAAGTAAGGGCAAAGGGGAAGCCTAAACAAATATCACAAGAAGGAGAAAGCAATAAAATGGTTGGTCGGCTGAGGCTTTATTTGTGTCCTTAAATTATTAGCCCACGTTCAATGTGAGATTATGGGAAGAGCTCTTTGTATTTATTTGCACGATTGTCGGGGGCTCAAATATTTTTATATTAATTTTTTTCAGTATTTATCCTCCCCATAATACTTTTAAGGTTTTTTAGGTTTTAGACATAAAAAAAATTTCACTTTTGGAAAAAGCCAAAGTTTTTAAAAAAAGACAAAAACCACTCAACTTTCAAATCAAAGACATGCAAATGTATTGGATTCCTTAGGAAATTTAAAAATAAATAAGGGCATTTTTGTCCATTTTTGCTTCTTTTAAAAATTTTCTCTCTCCTTTTGCTTTTTCCAAAATGTCCCTAAATGCATATCCTCCCCACAAAACTTGGAGATATGACAACACAAATCCTTCCCGTATAAGATTTAGCTTCCAGTTGCCCTAATACTCCTATATATATAGGAATGGAAGGGAGATGACTCTCACAAAACCCCAAGAAACTCATTACAGAATCACCCCAACACCCTCTCTCTGCCAACCAGCCTACATACTCATTTTCTTTCCATTCCAAGAAACCAAGATCATCTTTAATCTTCTCTTCTCCACAAAAGTCGAAGAGGAACCTGCTACATAGCTTATATATGGCACCTTGTGAGTCTGCTGTTAATCTTCCAGTTGGTTTTAAATTTCGTCCAAGAGATGATCAGTTATTGGGATATTATCTTCTTAACAAGGTTCGTGGCACATCCTTCATGTATGACAATGTTATTCCAGAAATGGATCTTTATGGTAAGATAGAGCCATGGGATGTATGGCATGAATATGGTGGACACAACTTAGCCAAAGGTGAAGACCTTTATTTCTTCACCAAATTGAAGAGCCTGAGTGATAAGGACTCCCGCGCGGCTCGCACGATAGGGTCCGGGACATGGAAAGGTGAGAACTCAGGGACCACAGTCAGTGATCCGGAGAATAAGGAGAACGATTTAGGTATATGGAAAAGGTTTCATTATGAAAACCCTAAATCTGTTCAAGACGGTTGCTGGATTATGCACGAGTACAGCCTTCACCCTTCATTGGTGAAGCCCAAACCAAACTCAACCAATCAGTTTGTGCTATGCCGGATTCGAAAGAATGACAGGGGGAAGAGAAAGTTGAGAACTGTAGAAGAGGATAATGAAACTGACACTCCCGTACAATCTCAAAATAAGAGGCAAAGGCCGCAACAAGTGACTAGCTTTGAGGAACTTATTGGTGATTGCACTCCCATGTCTGAGGCTACTGGAGTTGCTGGGAGTGTTTCATACTTGCCAACTGGACTCACTCAATCTCAGCCGGACAGCTCTTTTGCATACCCAATAACTGTGGTCTCTTCCCAAGCCAGGTCAAACTATACTGATGACGTCAGCCAATTTCATGGTGGCGGTGATGGCGATGCCCTAATGAGCGATTTCTCACATTCGGACACCGCACAACCATTCACGGAACAAGCCTTGGGATCGTACGCAGTTTGTAACCAAGAGAGGGCGTCAGATGTTCATGAGACTCAACAAGGCCTGGTCCTCACTGACAATAATATTGGATATTGGCCTAGTCCATTTGGTAGTGAAGAAGACCAAGTCAATGCGTTCGACTTCTCGATTGATTATGATTTACTAAACCACTTGATCGACTGTGATGATGATAATGATGGTCCGCAACAATCTTCCACAGCACAATTTATGGGAATGGGAATGGAGAACACTACTACTGCAAGTAGTGAAGCTAATATGGCCATCATAGATTGACCAATTAAGTCATGTACATGTACCAAGTTTACAATCAATTAATCTTTTTCTTCATTGGGTTGAAATTAGATTAAATTTATGTATGTTTCTACAAGGAATATAGAAAATGCAGGTTCTTTGGTTTTTTCTCTTTTTAAAGGTTGTTGTTGAAGTTTTTGAGATCAAAAGCCTTGTTGGAGCTCTGGAAACAAAAGTTATTTTATATCAGGAGGATTTATTTTACTCTGGAGTTATCAAAGGACTGGTCCCATTACTCAGGAATAGGTCAAAGTGTCACAATAATTAGGTTCGTATTGTTTCACTGAAAAAGTCATGGTTTTGTTGAATATATATATATACAGAGAGCTATTGAGGATCCTCAAATATATATATATTGTATTTCACTAATTGATTTTATACATACTCATTCAAAGATCATTTCTACAAAAAATTACTTGAATCCGATATCATTTGACCACTCATTTAAGTTATAGAAATTTTAGTACTTTCTTGAAGCATCGTGTTCATTGATTTTGTAAGATACAATTGAATATCGAAACGGTTTCTGATTTGTCTAATTTTTTGTAAGAATGATCTATGAATGAAGACCTTAAAAATAGATGGTTTGGATCATTAATTGTAGGGTTAAAGGGCGTTCAAATAAAATTATTTGAGGGATCCCTCAATAGAAGGGGATTGTATATATATATATATATATATATATATATATATATTGAGGTTGAATCATTTAACACTATTATTACCCTTAATTATTAAAAAAAAAAAATTGAATTAATTTTTCTTTACGATGGTAGGAAGTTTTCTATACTGACCCTTTAACTTGAATGTTCAGTGTACAATGGAAGGGTTTGCATGTTCATGAAGATAAGCCAGACCTCCAAGAGTCTCGTCGTCCAGTCCAAATGATTTTGTAATTGATCATATAAGAGGAATATTTAGATTCATTTTCCTCAAAATTAAAAGAAGTTATAAGTTTTTATATTCCTTTATGAAAGAGCGTAAAATTAGATTTTACTAGCATACCCCAGAATGGTTTAAGGATAGTATTTATCCAGATAGAGCACAACATAGTATTATTATTTCTCATACTGCTTAGTCCAGCAGAAACAATAAAAACAGAGATCTCTACCAAGTAGGACATTCAAAAATACAGAGGAGCAATAATAGCTGAGCAACAATTGTTCAATGATGATCGTTTGAACCTCCTTAACCAATCCAACTTTGTCAAAATTTATTCAGAAACTACATCCAAGAGAGCAGATGACACATTTGAAATCAAGATAAGCACGACATGAGCAAAAGTTTTTTTTTATGAAATCTATAACCAGATAGCAGAACAAATTGAAGTAGAAGACAATGACAACTCATACTGGAATAGCTTATGAGAAGAAGAGCTACACAATATAGATAACATGTTGGAAGCATAAACTCCATGTGAAGCCAAAAGCATCATCATCTCACGTGAATAGATCATCTTAGCAAAAAGATGCAACATTAATCCGAAGACCATCAAAGCAAGAAAATCCAACTTTTTGGCTCCATACGGCGAGCCTAAAGCAAAGATTGTCTTGGCACTATAGGAAAAGCAAAAAAGGAATTCCTTAGAAAATCCAAAAATAAATAAGAGCATTAGTGTCCAAATACAAATTTTGGCTTCTTTTAAAATACTTCTCTTGCTTTTGACCTTTTTCAAAATGTCCCTAAATTTTTATTACCAATGAACATTTTAGGCGTCCACCAAATGAACACATAGGATTCGTGGTAGACGTTTTTGGAAAATGTGGTATACGTTTTTGGAATACATGCAAGTAAGACGGATCTTGTGATTGTATTGTATCAATTTAATTATGTTGTTTTGGAATGTACAAGTGGGCTATTGAGTTTAGATTTTGCCTAGGGAACACTACATTGTGCTGGATTTATAAGGGATGATGAAATTGACACTCATAACTTGATGATGGACAAACCGGATAGAGGAAGTCGATCTGGCAGAGTGAAAGAAATTGAAGGAGGTAGGTGGCTGCTTTGAAGAAGTACAAAAGCCTAAAACCAATCAATAATAAACACGTGTACTACATTGGTGTCATTTCATAACATGATAAGCAATTTCAGGGCCTGTTACACTTGCATCTTAATAAGCATGTGTACTACAACGAACTCATAACAACAGGTTGCATAACAAATCAAGGCATGTAACAGTTATAACACAAAATGCAAATTCAGTTCACAATATATTGGCCAACAACCAGAAACTAGAAACCGCAATAGAAAGTGAAGGCCAACTTCTGTTCACAAAATATTACAACATATTGGCCATCAACCAAAATAAGCAATTTCAGTTCATTTGGAAATTTTCAGTTCATTTGGAATCCAAGTATCTTTCAGAAAACTGCAAGTACATAAAATTACACAATCCCCTTGAAACTCTCTAAGAAGCTTGCTTCTCCTCTGTCCTTCTTCAGCGTGCCTCATACTGAACAACTGCAAAAACAAGCATTGAATAATGTTATATAGAATATGATAGAGTGATTGACATAATCAGCAAAGAAACACAAGACCAACACTTGTACTGGAAATTGGACTCACAGCACCATCAAAATGCTAGCCAAAAGGGATTCCACAGTGCTACATGAAGGACAGTACAATGCAATAGAAAGAAAAAAATATGATAGCAATACAACTTGTGTGTTCGTGTGTGTATGTCCTTTTTGTGTATTTCCAAAGATGACCATATTAATATAACTTCCGTAGTATAACACGGTGATGCCATACTATACGGCTAGCATAATTTAATGCTTTACATGAACAAAATGGCACACCAAACAATTGCCTTTAATCAATCAGTTTAACCCTCTAGGAAGAAGAACAATGAGCAGGGAACCAAAGACATATGCGCCTATTGTTTTATTTGCACAACAGATTGTGATTAGCCTACACCAAGATGCACCAATACTGCTAAACTAATCACTGACCTTAATTAGTAGCAATTCAAGACCAAACTCAATTAAAAGTGCATAATTGGGTGCAACGCTTTAATTGACTTTGCTCTAGTAATGCCACTAATTAAGTTCACTACCAACATTGTGCATCGTGGTGTAGACTAATCACAATCTGTTATGTGCACTAAAAAACAATATCGTCAAAGCCAGAACCCCAAAAACTAACTAAAAGTTCATTTTACTCTCACCAGTATCACCATTTGGCATCAACATAACTACTTTCCACAGAGCCTATAACTTTACTTACAAGTGATAGGCTCTGTTGAAAGTAATAACTTTTTCTTAGTGCTGCACAGATAACAGCTGCTAATTACCAAACATGAACGCACGAAATGTAAAGCATATCCACATCTTAAACTAAAAGGGTGGCAACCAGACGAACACACAGTGTTTTTAAGCGGGCTTTTAAAAATTCAACTCACAATACCATTCCAATCACCAAATTTATGTACTTTTCAATAGCAAGCAAGTGATGAATTGAATATGCACCTTTTCAAAAACAAAAAAAAAAAAAAAGTGAAAAAGAAAAATTGAGGAAAAAAAAGAAAATAAAAAGTTGATTTAAGAATCCCAATAAAGGATACATGGTGGTAAGGTAATATAACATCTTTAGAATGAGGATAAGCGACTTACTGCGACGAGTGCGCTTCTTGTATAAGATCCGGTAACCGCATTCGCGGCACTGAATCACATCGTTTGGCTTCAAGGGAATCTCCATCCCACAATCTACAGTAAACACAAACACTGATTTAGTATCAGAAATCCTTCTCTATTTCCTAGCCCGCCAACTTTCTCCAACAACAAACGCAAAATCAGTACCTCCACAGATGTAGTAGACTGGCTCTGGCTGCGGATCCATGAGATTACCTCCACAGTAGCCGAGCGAAGCAGATGAAGACGTCGGTGGCGGAGCAGAAGAAGAAGAGGGTTTCTCCTTTGGTCCAGGAAGAAGAGGGTTTAGGTCGAACTCGAAATTACTTATTACTCGGGAGAAATTTGGTGCTCACGGTTCTAGTATAGGACCCGTGGAAGGTACCAATAAAATGCTGCCATCTGCAAAACAAAATAAATAAATAAATTAGACCAGTCAGCCCAGTTCAGTTCATAGGGCTGGGAATCTGTACGTATATACTGAAACCGTACCAATTTTCGTGTCAAACTGTACTGTTTCATACTGTTTTATTTGGCCATTGGGCTTAATACGGTATCAATACCGTACCATATCACTCATTTATGACACACGAGCGGTACCGTATATTGCACACCGTATGCCATTGTATCGTACCGAATAATAACAAAAACACAAACATTACGCAAAATTTTCACTCTCGCATGCTCGACTCGATCTCTCACACCCAGACAGACTCTCTCTCTCTCTCTCTCTCTCTCTCTCTCTCTCTCTCTCTCTCTCTCAGTTGCCTTCGATTGATCGAACCGGCCAAACCAAACCCTTCTTCTCATCTGGATCTTTATCTCTGTCTCACTCTCTCGATCTCTATCTCACTCAATCCTTCGATCTCTGTCTCACTCTCGATTCAATCAATGTTGAAGCCTTAAACTTTCGACTTTACCTCTCTTCTCTCTCTCTCCCTCTCTCTCTCTCTCTCTCTCTCTCTCTCCCCAAATCGACGAAGCTTGCTCATCCCGATTGTTCTCTCTGTTTGGAACCAAAAATGGTATCGTTTCATACCAATATGATCCGATATCCCAAAATCATAACCCCACCACCTACTGTCTCGTACCCAACCAAACCGTTCCCAACCCTAGTTCATAGTGTTTTAAAAATCAAGCCGGGTGGGGGAGATTTCTAGGAAAAGTCAAGGGCAAGTACATGATCCTTGAACTTTAAAAATTTCTGATCGAGGACTGGCCTAGAATGGTATAGTTAATTTTTAGTTAATACCTAATATAATGTAGCTATGTATGATTATAATGTAATATAATCAATAACTATATAATATAATATACAATCCTCTTTTATTGAAAGATCCCTCAAATAAAAGGACACCTTTTAGGGTCCCATGCGAATTTTTTTTTCAATGATCCAAACCATCTATTTTTAAAGTCTACATTCATAGGTCATCCTTACAAAAAATTAGACAAATCAGAAATCACTTCGCTGGATTATTGGCTCTGGCAGCTGCTCAAGATTGGTCCCTTCACCAGCTAGATGTAAACAACGCTTTCCTTCATGGTGATATCCATGAAGAAATTTATATGTCTCTACCTCCTGGTCTTCAACCACAGAGGGAGAACTTGGTTTGTCGCCTACAAGTCATTGTATGGTTTAAATCAAGCTTCTCATCAATGGTTTGCCAAGTTCTCTACAGCTATTCAAGCTACCGGATATGTTCAGTCCAAAGCAAACTACTTGTTGTTCACATGTTAGAATGGAAAGTCCTTTACCGCCATGTTGATATATGTTGACAATATTCTTATTACGGGTAATGATCTCAAGGCTATATCTACTCTTAAGCAATATCTGTGTAGTCGTTTCCGAATTAAAGATTTGGGTGATTTGAAATATTTTCTGTGCATTGAAGTCTCTCTTCAAAGAGAGGAATTTTTATCTCATAGCGGAAATACACTTTGGAAATTCAAAAGGATGTTGGAATTTTGGGTGCTAAACTTGTGAACTTTCCCATAGAGCAAAACATAAAGCTATCAGATGTAGACGAATTGCTTAGAGATCCATCTCAATATAGGCGACTTGTGGGACACCTAATTCATTTAACTATTACTCAGCCGGATATCATGTATTTAGTACATGTATTAAGCCGATTCATGCATGCACCACGCAAACCACATATGGAAGCTGCCTTACGTATGCTGCTTTATTTGAAAGGTGCTTTAGGATTGGGTTTGTTTTTCTCTTCTCAAAATGATTTGTCTTTGCGAGCATTTTGTGATTCGGATTAGGCTGGCTGTCCAATGACTTGTAGATCCACTATGGGTTATTGTGTTTTTTAGGATCTTCACTTATTTCTTGGCGAACAAAGAGGCAAAAAACAGTCACTTTCTTCAAGAGAAACCGAATATAGAGCCATGATAGGTACATGTTGTGAGTTATCCTGGTTACATTCATTGTTGAAGGATTTACGAACATTGCATTTGAAATGGGCGTTGCTACATTGTGATAACAAAGCAGCCTTACATATAGCAGACAATCATGTTTTCCATGAGAGAACCATGCATATAGAAATGGGTTGCCACTTTATTCAGGACAAAATACAGGATGATTCGGTTGTAACCAAGTTTGTTACTTCGGCAAATCAGCTTGCGGATTTGTTCACTAAATCATTGGGAAATGAAGCTTTCTTTACCATGATTCGCAAGTTGGGAGTTCTCAACATTCACTCTTCAACTTGAAAGGGAGTGTTAAGAAGGTCAATGATATTCTAATGTTCACAGAATGGATTAGGAAACAAATATGTATTATGTGTTGTAAAATATTTCTTTTTCTATTGTAATTTAGATTCCTAGAATAGCTTAGCATAATTATAGGAAATCTCTTGTATAAAGTTACATTCTTTGATTCAATGAAAATCATTCAGGCAAATCTCTTTCTTCCCTATTTTACATTGCCAGCCTAGTTCAACAACAAAGACTCCAAAGCCACAACAATTCCTTAGGAAACTTGAATGTGTGTGCGCTTGTGTCTCTGTTTTTCCTTCTTGTCTTACATTGTGTATTTATAGGCGCCTCAACTAGTTCTTTTCCTTTCTAACTCCTATTTGATAAGGGAATCTGGAAAAAAACAAGGAAACCTAAAAAGAATATACTTGCTTCTGATTGAGTGATAGGACCCGCTTGAATTCCTCGGAACCCGAGATGAATCTGTGGAAATTCCGACATCACCCCGATGTCGGGCCCACTTCGGCAGAGTCTCCCCTATGAATTGAACTTTGCCCAAAATTTCAACCTGCACAAAAACACAATTTAATATCCCAACAGGCAGCATGCACAAAATAGTCTCATGCAATTGACCTAATCAGCCTCCGGCCTTCAAACAATTCGTAACCAAACTACCAACAAGGTTCTTAAGCCAAAAATACCTTAAACAGGGCAAATATAAATTCAAACACACTTATGAATGCCGAATGCACTTCCCATCATCTAACTCCCCAAATATCCAACATATGAGGTTTTAACCTCCTAATACAATCACGAGTAGTTTAAGGCCTCAGCCCAAATCATATAACAATCCAAAACGGATTTCAAACCTAACTGAACCACAATCACACAATAACCAGATTCACTTAGTCCAACAGACAAGCCTCATTTTCGTCCGAGTTTCAGGGATCAACAATAGGTCAGCACCACCCTCAATAAAACAATATAAGTAAAGTTTAGCTGCGGCTGCACCTAGGCACTACCCTAAGCTGTCTACGTACCCTTACTAAGGGATCAAGCCACACGTAATTATTTCCCTAAAACCCTTTACTTTAAGTCACAACTCACTGAACATAATCTTTAATTTATCTCCCTAATAATCACATAATATCCTCATATGCCCGAACATCCAGCGCCACGTATGTAGGGTGCATCAACACGTCAGAAAATCGAACGCCACGTGTGATCTCTCATCTCATATCACATAGTCTCCCCATACGCTAGAACATCCAACGCCACGTATGAGGCTGTCAACACGCCGGAAAATCCAACGCCACATGTGACCTCTCATCTCATATCACATAATCTCCCCATACGCCGGAACATCCAACGCCACCTATGAGGTCTGTCAACACGCCGGAAAATCCAGCGCCACGTGTGACCTCTCATCTCATATCATATAATCTTCATATACGTCGAAACATCCAACGCCACATATGGGGTCTGTCAACACGCCGGAAAATCCAGCGCTACGTGTGACCTCTCATCTCATATCACATAATCTCCCCATACGCCGGAACATCCAGCGCCACGTATGAGGTCTGTCAACACGCCTGAAAATCCTACGGCGCATGCGACCTCTCATCTCATATCACATAATCTCCCCATATGCCGAAACATCCAACGCCACGTATGGGGTCTGTCAACATGCCGGAAAATCCAATGCCATGTGTGACCTCTCATCTCACATCACATAATCTCCCTATACGCCCGAACATCCAGCGCCACGTATGGGGTCTGTCAACAAGCCGAGAAATCCAGCGCCACGTGTGACCTCTCATCTCATATCACATAATCTCCCCATACTCCGGAACATCCAATGCCACGTATGGGGTCTGTCAACACGCCGGAAAATCCTATGCCGCGGCGACCTCTCATCTCATATCACATAATCTCCCAATACGCTGGAACATCCAACGCCACGTATAGGGTTTGTCAACAAGCCGAAAAATCCTATGCCGCGTGCGACCTCTCATCTCATAGCATGGTACTCACACAGTGTAATTAAACATCTTTATATCTTTAATGTATATATATATATATATATATAGCTTTCCCCCAATAAATAATAATAATATTCATTTCCATTTTCCCCTAGTTTAAGACAATAACTAATACCATAATCCCACCATATCAACATAACTCAACTAACACTCAGCACCTGTCCCTATGGTCATTTTAATCCTCCTATGAAGGTAAGACTACCCCGAAAGACCCACGGTCAACCAAGGGTCAAGCTACCCAAACTTGGTCAAACGGCCCACGACCTCCAAATTCCAATCCGAAAGTTCCCATGGGTCCTACAAGGTTTATGACACACATCCTGCAAGTTTGGTCCAGATCGAACGGTCGGATCACTCACGATCTCACGATCGAACGGTTATTGTAAACCTAGCCCTAGGGTTGGCATTTTCAGAGTATCCAGGACTCCATTTTACTATTCTATACGATCCTAGAAATGCCTAGATCAACATATATAGAAATGGAGTCGTTCTAACGGTCTAAACATGTCAAACCCGGATAACGCACAATAGGAGAAATCCGTTTGATACTCAAACGGTATCCAAATTGAAATCCGAGCACACCTACGTGCTCGTGAGGACCAGGAGATCACTTTAGGACCTAAAGACAGACCATTTTAGGGTGCCTTGAGAAATTTACGGTGGCCCAAAAAACTCTAAACCGCCAGCTAAGCTTCCTATCCTAGGTGTAAAACCCCATTTGGAGTCACTTTTATTCTTGGACATACCCGAAAAATAGCCGGAAGTGGCTGGAATAGCGATCCAAAAGCTAGCCGATTTTCAATTTGAAAATCAAACCATCAACACTCAAAATTAATGAAATCATACCCAACCATCAGCTAGAGCTCGGAAAATAGGTGAGAAACCATACCTTATTTGCCGGGTTGGTGGCCGGATGACGGAGAACGAAGTCGGAGAAATTCGAGTGAAAACCAGCCGTTTCTCTTCAATTTTTCGGTGAAATCATGGCGGCTGACGACGGGGCTTGGCTGAGGTTGGAAGAGGATGGCGGTCCGATCATTTTGGTACCGGCCTCGTCGGCTTTGGTGGTCCGACGAGAGCACGGCCAGCCAAAGCGTGGCATTTATTCTGCCGTTGCGAGAGAGGAGAGAGATGGGGACTGCGCAGAGGAGCGAGAGAGAGAGAGAGAGAGAGAGAGAGAGAGAGAGAAATCAGATTTTTATCAAACTCTTTTTGCCAAAATTACGATTATGCCACTGAGGGTATTTTGATCGTATCTCTCTCGTTACAACTCCGATTCGAGCCCACGACATGTCTATGGACTCATCTCGCCGTGATCTACGCAACAGTATTGTCTTAATTCCCAAATTCCTTACTGATAAAAAAGTCAACTTTAAAACTAATAAAATATTATGGGGGCAAAATGGTCTTTTATCTGAATAAATTAATATTTACCAATTTATTTAGGACCGGGTCGTTACACTGAGAATCCTAATTCTAATGGGTTGCTTGTACTGAAGATAATCAATAGTGAAGTTAGAGAGAAAGAAGATTATATTGGGAGCCATGGAAATTTTGGTCAAAGGAGCGATGGGAAATAGTTTTCATGCTCATGCATTTGTTTCCTTTGCTTGATGATAGATTCATATTTTGCATATATAATCTATCTCTATTTGCATTGTTTTCTTGTGAAATTGGTTAGTTTAATGTGTTTAGTGAAGATTTTGTAGGCAACCATTCCTAGCAAGGGTTTGGAGCTAAAACGATAACTTTGGAAGCTTAAAGGATCAAAATGGGTGGAATTAGCAACTCAACGAAATCTCAAGAATTCACTCTGTCATTTTATCAAACACCTGGAATGCATCTGTGCAAGTGTCAATTTATATCCACGACTGACCTCAGTGACCAGCTCCAGAAAGAGAGAGTTTGAGTTAATTACCATCACAGTGTAGTTGACGTCGTGTCAAAATGGTGTGGGATGCTTGTCGTCACCAGCAAATATTGAAGAATAGGAATCTGTTGTTTGTGCTTCTCCACTCGCAAGTGAGACCTTCTTTATGAAAGATAATTCCAATAAAAGGGTGCGGCATTTGTAGATGACGAACCCAAAGAGGCAAATGATGAATGCACATGGAAAGGAGTTCTAGTGGAATATTAATTGAAGAAAAGTTTAATTGTCGTGGATGCATCTAAAATGGAAGGCATCAACAACCCATGGGCCATCAGAAAGCTTTCTTGCCTAATAAGGAATGGACATCTAAGTCAAGCCAAAAGCAAAGCTCTAATAGCCCTGGAGTCAATGGAACACCAACAAAATCTATTTCACCTCCTTCTGATAATTCCAAGGTCTCAGAGTCAGTGGCACCATGTTTGAAAGTAGGGAAAATTCTGCGATGCCTCAATTTGTACAGTACAGCCGGCTATGCAATGGTTGAGTTTCCATGTTAAAAAAGATGGCTGAGATTCAATGACTTAGTAACCTGTTAAGCCATTTTTATTCAACACGTGAGTGGCATGTGAGGAAAGAGAAAGGCAGGTTTGGAGGATGAAGAAGACGTGCGCTCTCCTCTGTTGTTGCCCAAATCAAAAATTGTGAGAGCCCATCCAATCCTTAGCGCCTACAGCAACTCTTCTCTTTGATTGCCCAAATCCAATCCTTAGCACTTCCAGGAACTCTTCTCTCTGCTTGCCGACGAACTCTTGGCTCTACTTCGCTAGGAACTCTTCTCTCTCACTTTGCCAAATCCACCCTAAGCACGTCCAACTGTTGTCTATGCTTGGGCAAAACGCATCTGCAAAAAGGTAATGCTCACTGAATTGAGGTTCTCAACTCTTCTCTCTGCTTGCCCAAAACTCATATGCATTGTCTGCTATAGAATTTCAATTTCGCAGGGGAATGGATTTGTAATAACAAGTGGTTGTAAAGATTTTGAAGATCCTTGGCTGTTAACGACGACATTTGAGTTGGTGGCAAAAGAAAGTGTAAGAATGAGGCTTTGAAAGTATGGAAACATCAAGTAAGATTTCAAAGAACCCTTTTTTCTGGTTCAAGACTTGAATGTATTTTGGGTAATGAGTTAATGCAATTGCATGTTTTTTTGTTGCAAAACAGTTATACGTGGTGCAATTATTGACCTGAGTATGTGCAATTGCATGATATTATTCATTTGTGTTTTTTTAAGAGAAAGTATGTTAGCACATAGAGTATAATGTAATTTCAGTTTGAAATTATGTTTCTCAGGCATGGAGGGGTCTGGTAAGATGGACAGAGGTGTAGAGACATCAAATGGTGGTTGTATTGATTCAGGGGTATCTGGGTGGTTGTGAAAGGTCAAGTCACAGGGCACCGGCAACAGAAAGTGGGCATATGTCGGTCGAACATATGGTTAGTCAAAGTAGTGATGATAATGGTGTTGACATGATTGCACCGAGGAAAGAAGATGTTATGGGGAAAGAGTTTAAAATGATAGAAATAGCGGAAGAATATTATATGAGTTATGCAAAGGGCATTGGATTTAGCATGAGAAAAAACAAATTGGTTCGAAATTCGGAAGGGAAAGTATGTAGGAGACGGTGTTGTTGTTCTAAAGAAGGTTTGAGAAATGAGAAGTTTAATGATCGATTAGATAAAATTCGACCACCGAAGCCAATTACAAGAAAGAATTGTTTTGGCCATTTTTGGGTGGGTTATGAGAAGAAACATGATGTTTACGTCGTTACGAATTTTGAACCAGATCACAATCATCAACTAGTTACTCCACTTGAATCGCCCTATCTCCGATGTAACCGTGTCATTCGAAATTCCGATTTAGCCTTTTTTTGTCTTTGCACTATACATTAATTAGGTTTGCGTTTTTAAGCTATGTTTAGTTTGCCCACAGCCGGTCGGCATTTGCATTGCACACATGCAATTGTATGACGGTGATGCAAACCAAGAGTGACTGTGCGCAAACCTATAATAATGAAAATTGGATCATATTTTATTGTACATGCATAATTAGACCTATTTTTTTCTATAAATCGAAGGGTAAAATTAACCGAAATATAGAGCATCAGAAACGCTTTGAGTTAGGGCTGGCAATGGATCGTGTCGTGGATAAAATGCTCAACTCAAACCCGACCTATTTAATAAACGTGTCGTGTCTATTTTGAGTCATGTTAAATAGGTTTTTAAACATGTTAGCTGGTTAATAACATATTTAACAAATTATTAGGATTACTAAATTTGATTTCGTATCATGTAGTGTGAATCACATTCCAAAATATCCCCAATTTCGTAAACCAAAATGTGATTAACCATAATATTGAATAATACACATATGGTCCTAATAAAATTTGGAACTTGCTTTTCTTTGTCTTTGCGCTATACATTAATTAGGTTCACGTTTTTAAGCTTGCTTTAGTTTGCACACAGCCAGTCGGCGTTTGCATTGTAAACATGCAATTGCACGACGTTGATGCAATGTGAGAGTGAATGTGCGCAAACCCCTAAAAAGGAAAACTTGATCAAAAATTTTTTTTACTGGCATAATTAGACCTATTTTTGTGTACTATCAATTGAAGGCCGCAAAATGAACTGAAATATAGAGCATGAGAAATGGTAAGAGGCAATAAACTGAACATATTATATTACAAAACGGATCAATGATCCAAAAAAATGTAATCGTATCCATAATTTACTTGGTTTTCTTTCTCTTTGGGGTACGTGAACGAAGACTTTTCTCACCTTTGCCTTTTTTGTCTTTGGAGTGTTGTTCAGCATCCGAATTACCCTTAGCTGTAGCCCCGTCCTCATCGGCATCCTCATCCTCATCCTCATCCCCGTGTTCGATCCAAGCTTCGTCTTCATTCTCCTCTTCATCTTCCTATTCTTTTTCATATTCCTCTTCCTGTTCTTCTTCATATTCCACTTCCTGTTCTTCTTCATATTCCACTTCCTGTTCTTCTTCCTGTTCTTCTTCCTCTTCCTCATCTTCTTCATGCTCTTCTGGTATCACAATTTTGGTCTTTCCTTTTCTACCTATGTCATGTTTAAATGGAATTGGGTTTGGGCTTTATGGTTAAAATTGAATTGGGTTTGGGCTTTAGGTTAAAATGATATTGGGTTAGGCTTTATTGTTAAAATTGTATTGGGTTTGGGCTTTAGGGTTAAAATTCAATTGGGTTTGGGCTTTTGGGTTAATATCATATTGGGTTCGGCTTTATGGTTAAAATTGAATTGGGTTGGGCTTTAGGGTTAAAATGATATTGGGTTTGGGCTTTGTGGTTGAAATTCAAGGGTTTAGGGTTTATGGTTTACGATTTACGGTTAAAATTGAAGGGTTTGGGCTTTACAAATTGTATGAATTGGTTTTGGCCTATATGATTCAAATTCAATTGTTTAGGGTTTAGGGTTTGTGGTTTATGGTTAAAAGTTAAAATTGAAATGGGTTGGGCTTTACGGATCGTATGAATTGGGGTTAGGCTGTAGGGTTAAAATTAAAGGGTTAAGGCTTTAATTTAGGCTTGGGCTTTATGGTTAACATTAAATTGGGTTTGGGCTTTAGGGTTCAAAGTATGGTTTATGTTTAAAATTGTATTGGATTCAGGTTATACAATGTCCCCAAGCTTGGGTTTTAACATTTTTAACTGTTTCAAGTAGTATGTAATTGTTATATATAATTTTTAAAAGTAGCGATACTTTTACAAATAGTTACAATTTCAAATGTCCATTAATTAAGAAAAATATGTTTTTGATTAAGAAAAACACTCAAGGAAGTGTTTTTTGCAACAAAAAAGAAGGGTTATTTGAGGGAAGGATTTGTTGTAATTTTCAAATGTTGAGATAAATAAGTTTTGAATGAGTTTTTTCCATTTTTCCTATTGTAGATGCACAAATTGCAAGGAAGGTTCACATCACTGCATTGGTTACGGAAAAGGAGTATGGATACATCTGAAAAAACAAATAAAGGAAATTTGTACTGGATAATTTGTCTTTTTGCCAAAATCATGAGTTGCTTAGGTGAAATACAAATATGTTTTATTATTTGATTGTGTCTTCTGAGGGGTGGTGCCAAGTTTTGCGTTATTCTCTGTGAAAGGAAAATCTCTTTGAGAAACCAAAGGAAAATCTCTAGCCAAAAAGAGGAAATTTGGCGATCTTTGCATACATTATAAGAGTGAGCCGATGAGCCTTCTAGTAAAAATGACAAAGCTAGGTTGGTTGAGTAAAGTTGCCCGTTCTTCGGAAAAATGGGCCCAATTAACTTACTTTTTCAAACAAACGGGCTATTTGTTCACGCAAACATCAGGGGTTGCATTCATTTAGAAAAGTTGCCTATTCTTTCAAAAAAAAATGGGTCCAACTAACTTACTTTTTCAAACAAACGGGCTATTTGTTCACGCAAATGTAGAGGCTGTGTTCGTTGAGTAAAGTTACCTGTTCCTTGGAAAAATAGACCAAACTGACTTACTTTTTCAAACAAACGGGCTATTTGTTCACGCAAATGTACAGGTTGCGTTCATTGAGTAAAGTTGCCCGTTTTCCCAAAAAATGGGCCCAACTAACTTACATTTTCAAACAAACGAACTATTTGTTCACGCAAACGCAGAGGTTGTGTTCGTTGAGTAAAGTTGCCCGTTCTCAGGAAAATGGGCCAAACTAACTTACTTTTCAAACAAACGAGCTATTTGTTCACACAAACGCATGGGTTGCATTTGTTGAGTAAAGTTTCCCATTCTCGAGAAAAATTTGCTTAGCTAGCATACTTTTTTAAACAAACGAACTATTGTTTCACGCAAACGCAGAAATTGCGTTCGTTGAGTAAAGTTGCCCGTTCCCCTGAAAAATGATTCAATTAACTTATTTTCCAAACAAACGAGCTATTTGTTCACGCAAACGTATGGGTTATGTTCGTTGAGTAAAGTCCCCTATTTCCTGAAAAAAGATACCTCACTATCTTACTTTTTCTAACAAATGGGTTATTTGTTCACGCAAACGCAGGGGTTGCATTCGTTGAGTAAAGTTGCACGTTCCCCGGAAAAATAGTCTTAACTAACTTACTTTTTCAAACAAACGGGCTATGTATTCATGCAAACGCAATGGGTTGCATTCGTTGAGTAAATTTGCCCGTTCCCTAAAAAATGGGCATAACTAATTTACTTTTTCAAACAAACAGCTTATTTGTTCACGCGAACGCAGAGATTACGTTTGTTGAGTAAAGTTGCACGTTCCCCGGAAAAATAGTCTAAACTAACTTACTTTTTCAAACAAATGGGCTATTTGTTCACGCAAACGCAATGGGTTGCATTCATTGAGTAAAGTTGCCCGTTCCCTAAAAAATGGGCCCGACTAATTTACTTTTTCAAACAAACAGGCTATTTGTTCACGCGAATGCAGGGGTTATGTTCGTTGAGTAAAGTTGCATGTTCCCCAGAAAAATAGTCCTAACTAGCTTACTTTTTCAAACAAACAGGCTATTTGTTCACGCAAACGCAATGGGTTGCATTCGTTGAGTAAAGTTTCTCGTTCCCTAAAAAAATAGGCCCAACTAATTTACTTTTTCAAACAAATAGGCCATTTGTTCACGCGAAAGCAGAGGTTACATTGAGTAAAGTTGCTCGCTCCTCGGAAAAATGGGCTCAACTAACTTACTTTTTCAAACAAACGGGCTTTTTATTCATGCGAATGCAATGGTTCCCGTTCGTTGAGTAAAGTTGTCCGTTCCCCGGAAAAATGGGCCCAACTAACTAACTTTTTCAAACAAACAAGCTATTTGTTCACGCGAACGCAAGGGTTACGTTCATTGAGTAAAGTTACCCGTTTCCCGATAAATTGGACCAAGTAAAATACTTTATCAAACAAACGCATTATTTTTTCACTCGGACGCAGGGGTTGCGTTCGTTGAGGACGTTGCGTTCATTTGATAAATTTAAATGTTGGTATGTTCGGTAAGAAAAAATAAGAGTTCACGAGAAAGAAGAATACATGAATGGGTGTTTTGTTTTGAGTTGAAGAAATTATTATTATTATTTTTTAAGGAAAAAGCGTATGGGTATGAAAATTTTACACCAAAATTACGTATTTCAATGCCTATATTTGTCATTTTTGTTGATTTTTTTTTCCGATACTTAAAACGATAACGATATATTCCTCGAAATATCTGTAAACTGGAGGCCCGATATTATCTGCACGCCCGATATTTTAATACTTGGCTTTACCTTTGTGAAGGGCAGAATTTGGATTCATCACTATCCATGTTAAGGGTAATGATTAAAATATCGATCTCGAGTATAAGAACCTGAAAAACCATTTGAGTTCCAAAAACCTGAAAAAGTTTCACTTGCTTATTAAATCTACACTAGTTTGTGTACTTCAAGTAAGCAAGAGAGTGAAATTTGTTTGTACAAATGGTAATAATTGCATATATATGGTCAACTATTGCATAAATGGTATGCAATTGCATATCTTGGTTTACAAAAGTCATTAAAAATGAATTTTATTCTAGTTTAGGCTTTAAAGAGACTACGCAATTGCACGTCCCATGATACAAAAACTAGACCACGGTGTACAATTACCCTTTCCTCCATCTGTTTTATTTGCAATCAATCAACAACCAACATAACCAATGCTCTATATTCTTTGATGACTAAGATGAATGAATTTTTTTTACAATAAAATGAAATCTTATGCTACGATTAAAAAAATCTAATTTAATAGATCAGAGAACCTTATATTAATTTTTATTTTAAAAAAAGGACAAGGGAAAAATTGAAGGAAGAAAAATTCACAAAACCCAAACTTGTTGCTCTAAATAAATTAAAAAATAAGAGAGAAAAAATAAAGAAACAACAACCAAGAGAAGCCAGATACGTGGGAACTAAAATCTCCCTACCATATGCATGTGAATTGAAGTTGAATTTGAATGGTGAAGAGGTATTGTCTTTGTCCCCAATGTTGACCGTGAAGCTTTGGCCTGAAATTTTGTTGTACCACATGAAAGTGATGAGGAGCTGCTTCTGGGTGAGAGTTTGGCTCTGTCCACTCACTTCCCCTTTCTGTGTCTCTACAATTCTCACCAAGCAAGAGACCCTCAAAGAAGAATCCACAAAACAGCACACAATCCCTCATTCCAACATGACTTAAATCCACGCACACAGGCATGCACATAGTTCTTCTTCTAAACATTTCTACTCAACTTGCTAACTATTTCAATAACAAAAAGCTGAAGATTTAGTAGATGAAATGTACCAATTCATTTCCCAGAATTAGAAAACAATGCAATCAATACATGTCTTGACGCAGAAAAATGGTTTGGTACTTTCCCGCGTAACTTCGTGATTTAGTCCCTTCGGTATCGATGTCCTCGGTAGGGTGTGCGATCTGTAAGATAGCAAACACACGGTAAATCCTAGGGCACCGGTGTGATACCGGCCGAAGGCTCTCCGATGCTTTAGTAAGTACGGATTTAGTAAGTTTGAACTACAGATCAATAGGCGATGCCGTAAGTTCCGATTTATTACCTCCAAGCTGGGATGATTGTCCTCCTTTATAGGCCTTGGGAGGCGTGCGACTTGTTTAGAATTTCGATGTGGGACTCTGGACATCAATTGTGGGACTGCCACGCGTCCAGAGGGGCGAGGTTGCCCTAATGTTGCGATCGGTAGGTCTTCTACAAGGTACGCGTGCGAAGGCACCACATGGCCATGGTTTAGCCACGTGTTCGTCGTTCATTGGCTGCTCATTTTGGTATAAACAGAGTCCCCAAGTCCCCTTGTGAGAGTCTTCAGAAGGGGATTTGAAGTTGTCTTCGGAAAGAACCACACCCTACCGCTCGGTAACTCGATCTTTGGGGAAGGGGCCGACCTTGTCCCTTCCGGCATCATCATTCAAAGGCGACGCGTTGGTGAAGTCGAAGGTCGCGTCGAGCCGACGGGTGAAGGGACGTCCCGAGCGCCGACTTCCGTGCCTCGTGTACCATCTTACCCACGGATGAGCGACACGTGGCGCAAGTGATGATGGTGCGCGGCGCATTAATGTGCCGTTTGGTTTTTTGAGGAATACCGTTGCCACCCACCTTCCTATAAATAGGGATGACCCCGTAGATGAATCCACTTTGTGTCTAGTGAGAAGTGAGAGCTCTGTTTGAGGCGATTTTCCGACATGGGCTTTCGGCAATCAGCGATTTCCGGCATTTCGAACGGTAGGGAAGCATTCTGCGAGTGTTAACGGTAACGGCGATTTCCGGCGAGTGTTAACGCAGTAACGAGCGATTTCCGGCATTTCAACGGTAGGGAAGCATTCTGAAGAGCGATCGCCCTCGATTTCAGTACACACTAAGGTACTGTTCGGCACTCTTTCCTTTAATCTCCCGCATATTTTAAGATTTACGTCCTTCCTTGATTCGAACTAGACTGACCATAGGGTTCCATTCGGTAGTCTAGTCGCCATAGGTAGTGATGTAGGGATCGGTAGGGTAGCCTCCGGCATGGGCCTTAGTTTCCTTCTTTCCTGTTTTTGTAGATGTCTGATAGCGAGTCATTCTCCGAGCGCGAGCCCAATGCGTTCGATGAGGAGTCATCGGACGGTCTCTTGACTCCGACGGCAAAGCGGCAGGGCCCGATGCCAAGGGCGGGAGTGATACCGACGTCGAGATACTCGGCGAAGGGCGATTACATTCCAACACACGAGTCGGAAAGGGGTTAATGACCGCTCCCGTCCCGTTGTCCATCGTCTATAGTGACGGCCGCCACGTGGGCCTCGGTATGCGAAGCGAAGCGGTAGCCGTCGATCGAGACCTCCACCTCCGATCGTGGAGAGTCGGCAACCATTCCACCATCGGCCCTGTGGTATCGGTAGTGTACCCAGGCAACCTTAGGATGCCCATGGGGTGCCAAGGGAAAACCTATTCGATGTTGACTATCTCGGGCCGAACAAGATTACCGATCGGGAGATTGCCAAATTCGAGCTGAATACCGTATCCCGACTTGGTACGGATGAGGATCCCTACCCCACCGAATCCCTTAGTACACCAAGGACGGCGAGGTAGGCTTTTACCGACGCGTCCTTATGCAGGCGTTGGTGTCGTTGCAGCCGGCGGTGCAGAGGATCCTAGCCCGGATCGGCTACGCCTGGGCAATTCAACCCCAACTTCGGGTGGCCCTCATGGAGTGATAACGGCCTTTGGCATGGCGGTGAAGGAGCCCCTCCTATGAGCAGTTCTCCTACCTCTACAGTCACCAAGTCCAAGTGTGCCGATCACGGCGGATGGGTGCAGCGAATCGACGGGCTACCGATCGTGGCCGCCGTCGGTACCGACCTCGCGAAGTCGTGGAGGAATCGTGGTGCTCCTCTCGGCGATCGAATCGCTTTGGGACACCTATCCGATTCCACATTCCCACGACCTTCCAAATAGCCGTAGGACCACGCACCGCTCGGTACCCTCTCGGGTTCTCTGCTCACCGTAAGTGACCCTTTCTCGCTTCTTCTGCGAGGTAAGTTGAAGCAGCCGATCGCGACGCGAAGGGCGAGATCCAGATGGAGAGAGTGAGGAGGAAAGTCACCGCTGAGGAGAGGGTGTATCCGCAGTTCCTCTTCACCACCAACCTGATTCAGGCCCACCTGTCGATCCTGCCGAGAGTAAGTATACTTGTATCTTGTAAATTGTTTCTTTTCTTACCTTGTGGGTCTTACCGAACCCTCTATTCGCAGTGACGGAAGAGAGGAGAGCTGCCGAGGCTAAGAGGATGAACGAGTCCTCAAGCGCCGTCTCATGATGGGCTTCGGGGAAGAAAAGAAAAGCCGCCGCGAGGCTCGGCATCGGCAGACCAAGACCGGACCACGGTGACCGTCTCCGTCGGCTCAACACCGATTCCGCTCGGCCGAGGCGGCAGCGGTCGGCCCTCTCTCGCCGAGGCGCCTCCGAAGATCCTTCCTATCGAGCTGCGGCAAACGGCCCTTACCGCCGACTTGATGCCGAACCGCCCCAAAGTGCGGACGGCAAGCCGAGCCCACTCGGGCCATCTTCCCACCGGTGACAACGACGAGGAGCCCGCCGATCCCGTCACCCCGCCTCGTCCGCCGAAGACGCGGTTCGGTTTGCGAACCACATGATCCTTGGTTCACAAATGGAGCTGAATGAGATCGAGAGCTGCCAAGAAGCTCCTTCAAGAGGAGGCGGGTCGCGCCTTCCGCCTTCAAGCATCGGTTAGTCCCGAGTACTTCCGGACCGATTCGATCGTTTTTTATACTTTGGCTAACATGTCCTTTTGTTCTGCAGCCTCGATGGATATGTGGCTTTGCATGAAGCGGGCCATCAACGCCGCCTGAAAAGGCGAAGAAGGCCTACGAAGACGGCAGGCTGGGTTGCCGAGGCCGGCAAGGCTATCCAGACCATGCGAACTCGGTGAAGGATTTGTAGGTCGCCGAACGGCGGTCGGTATACGAGTCCAAGTTTGCGGACTGCGCCGCCTCGAGTCGGCGCATCTATCGGCAAAAGAGGCTATAGAGGCGAAGGATGCCGTGGTGGCTCTGGAGGAGTCGAGCGGGCCAAGGCATCGGAGATCGAGGCTGCCGCCCAGAGGCCATCCGAGTATCGCCACTCTCCCGATTTCTCCGTTCTTCTTGACAAGGAGGTGGGCGCAGAGATGGTGGATCTCATCTACCGATTCAAGCGGTACAATCCTGGGACGAAGCTCAACTTGAAGTTCACTGCCGATCCTCCTCCCTTCCGGCGCCGCGTAAGAGATGATCGAGGAGTGCGAGGGGGAAGATGCTCGGAGGTGCACGCCACCGGTGCCGAAGGCGGATGCCGAGGCCCTTCCTCCTGATCGCCTCCGTTTTATTTATTGTAATTGTAACGCCGAGGGCATTTTCTGTAATTTTGTTACATTATGATGTCGTTGGCATCTTTTTGTTTGGATTAATTGACGCCGTGGGCGTGTGTTTTCTTTTATAACAGTTGTGTTTTGATTTTAATTTAATCGCTTTGATTTTAATTCGCATCTTACTTCTGAATCGGTAATGTACTTAGGAAATTTTTCTGTTTAATGCCGAAGGCTCTCAAACAAAATCATTGGCCGTTGGCCAAGAAAGTTTCCTTTACGCACAGAATTCCAAGTGTCGGGATTGAAAACAATAAGCATGTTTGCCGATGGCAAAGTATCGGCCCGTAATTACCGAAAGCCTACAAAGGTAATAAAATTTACAAAGTTGTCCCATAGTCGGTAGGAGGATGTCGATGCCAAAAATGTGTATTTTATTGCGACCAATGGTCCCTACCGTATCCCTTTCCTTTTGAACAGAAAATTGGAGGGTTTGGAAGGTGCAACAAAGGTTCCGAATATATGAGCCGAAGGCCCTTTCATTGATAAACTCCCGAAGGCAAAAGTACAATTTGGAGTGCGTTTTACAATTTAAAACCTGCGTTGGCTAGGAAACGCTACAACGCCGAAGGCCCTTGGGACTCCTCCGTGACCCTGCCGTAGGCCAGGTGACATCATTTGAAATAGTACTTCAAATGCTCTACATTCCAAGGATGACCGAGGGTCTTTCCGTTGGAGTCTCTGAGTCGATAAGTCCTCGATCGCTGGATACCGATGATTTCGTAGGGTCCTTCCCAGGAAGGTCCGAGGGTTCCTTCCGTGGGATTCTTGGTTGCCAAAGAGACTTTCCGCATGACCCAATCTCCGATTCGGAAAGAGCGGGATCTGACCACTGGAGTCATAGTACCGAGAGACGCGTTGCTTGTAGGCCGTTCGAAGGTTAGCTGTGCTCGGCGTTCTTCGAGCAGTCGAGGCTCAAAGCAAGCGCTTCCTCATTCGCCGGTGCGAAGGTTTCGTCGTAGGAAGGCTCACCGATTTCCACTGGGACTACCGCCTCGAGCCGAAAGCCATAGAGAATGGTGTTTCCCGATCGCCATTCGGTAGGATGTTCGGATGGCCCATAGCGCCTCTGGAAGCTTTTCGGCGCCAGCTCTTTAGCTCTGTCAATTGCCGTGCTTCAACACTTCTTGACAATTTTATTCATGGCTTCGACCTGTCCGTTAGATTGGGGTGTCTTTGGCGAAGCAAAGAATAGGTTGATTTTGAGTCGGTCATGAATTCCTAAAGACTTCGAATCAAACCGCCTGCCGTTATCCGTGACGATGGCGTGGGGATGCCGAATCGGCACAAATGTTCGTCCCGAAATTTTTGACTCGGCTGCCGTTATTGTCGCTAGGGCTTTGGCTTCTACCCATTTGGTGAAGTAGTCTCACGGCAACGACAGCGTATTTGACTGACCCTTGCCCTCCGGCATCGGACCAGTAGGTCTAGTCCCCACTGGGCGAACGCCACGGGCTCACGATCGCGGCGGCTCGGCAGGAATATGAGGACACTACCGAACCGGCATTTGTCACACCTTCGACTAATGTGTTCGCATCCGGTGAAGAGTCGGCCGAAATAACCTGTCGGAAGACCTTGTGTCGAGCGATCGGGATCGAGTGGTCACCGCAGATTCCACCGTGGACCTCCCAAGAACGTAGTCCCCGCTCCTTGGTTAGGCATTTTAGATACGGCGTCGTGTAGCCTCGCTTAGAACATCGTCCGATGATCGTATCTTGCCGATCGTAACGGAGTTTCCGAGCTTGGGTCTTATCGGTAGGGAGGGTTCGGTTGTCGAAGACATAGATTGGAGACATCCATGTGTCTCGCATCAACGGTACACACCTCAACGGCGGTTGTACTCGGTGGGATAATATCTCCACCGGTACCTTCCTTCCGATCTCGTCATTTATTGCCGAAGCCAATCGTGAGAGCGCGTCGGCGTGGCTGTTTTCGACACGGGGATCTGCCGTATCTCGTAGGCCCGGAATTTCTGTAGTAGTTGGTGGCCGAGGTAGGTGACATGGAGGCATCCTTTGCTGCGCAAGTCTGCCGTTATCTAATTTACTATGAGCCGAGTCACTGTGAATACCGATCCGCCTCGCGCTCATGCTCTTGGCTAGCCGAAGGCCAGCCAGGAAGGCCTCATATTCTGCCTCGTTATTGGAGGTCCGGAAGTTGAATCGGAGGGCATACTCGATTTTGGTACCGTCCGGGGTGGTTAATACCAACCCGGCGCCACAGCCTTGCTGGTTTGCCGAGCCATCCACATGCAAGACCCAGAGAGGAACGGAAGTGTCGAAACGCTTCGGTATGTATTTTATCTGGTGCAAGAGGAATGGCGCCGGCGATGATGGCTCCAATAGCCTGGAGGTGTGAGCTCGGAGATGAAGTCGGCAACGGCTTGGCCTTTTCTGCAGCCTCGGTTTGAATGTATGTCAAATTCTCCCAACTCGATTGCCCATTTGACCAATCGGCGGATGTTTTCGGTTTTGGAGGACTGCCAAGAGGCCGTTCGTCTGAATTTCGTGGACACGAAGTAAGGGCGAGTCTTGGCGCCGAGACGACGGGCGGTGCTAGCTGCTCGAGGGTGGGTACTGCTCTGCGCTCTGGAGCACCTTGCGACATAAAAGATCGGTAGCTCCGCCTTCTCGCTTCCGTATCAACACCGAAGCTACGGCGGTCTTTGGATACCGAAGGTACGGAGGTAGTACCTCACCCGGGATCGATTTTGATAATGGTGCACGGCTCATGTAGCTCTTCAAGTTTTGAAACGCCTGGTCGCATTCGGGAGTCCATGCGATATGATGTTTGCCCCCTTTCAAAGCTTTGAAGAACGGTACGCATTTGTCGGTAGCCTTGGAGATGAAGCGTGTCGAGGCGGCGACACGTCCGTAAGGCTCACGAATGTCCTTTGCGTCTTGGCGTCTCCATGTCGATTATAGCTTTTATTTTCTCGGGATTGGCCTCGATACCCCTTTGACTGATCATGAACTCGAGAAATTTACGGAAGAGACACGAATCGCGCTTTGCGGGTTCAGCCTCATTCGGTAGTCCTTTAGAATACCAAACATGAGGGCCAAGTTTTCCAGGTGATCCTCTGCCGTTCGGCTTTTTACCAACATATCATCGACGTACACCTCCATGATGCCGCCGATGTATTTGGCAAAAATCCGGTTGACGAGCCGTTGGTAAGTTGCCCCCGCGTTCTTCAGGCCGAAAGGCATGACATTGTAATACAAACCGTGATCCGTGATGAATGCCGTATGCTCTCTATCGGCGGGTCCATGAAGATCTGGTTATATCACGAATCTGCGTCCATGAAGTGAGCGGCTCGTGTCCGGCGGTGGCATCGACGAGTGGTCGATCCTTAGTAAAATTGTCCTTCGGACAAGCCTTATTCAGTCGGTATAGTCGACACATTCGCCATCCTCCTCGGCCTTCCGAACCATGACCGAGTTTGCAAGCCAAGCAGGTACGTCGCTTCCTGATAAAGCCGATGGCTTCGAGCTTGTCAACTTCGGCATGCATTGCCTCGTACCGTTCGGCATCGTACGATCGGGGCTTTTGCCTGACAGGTTTGTGGGCGGTGGAAATGCTTGAGCTTGTGGCTGATGACATTAGGTGATATACCGGGCATATCGTCATAAGACCAAGCGAAGACTTCCGCTTGCTGCCGTAAGAAGTCGATGGCGAACTGTCTTCGGAGGTCGGGATCAAGATTGGTGCCGATCTTTACCCACCGATCGGGAACCCTCGTTCAGGATTACGGTCTCGAGCTCCTCGGCGGGCTGTGCCATCGGTGCCGGGTTTTCCTCCCGGGGGTCGTCAATGGGTTCGCTACCGTTCGGTAGTCCCTGCAAGGTCATGGCCTCCATGGGCGGTTTGCTAGCTACCGTCTTAAGGGCCGTGGCATAGCATGTCCGTGCGCTGAGCTAATCGCCCGAATGGCTCCGGTACCGTTGCGTGTTGGGAACTTCATCAGCAACATGTGGGGCGACAAGTGGACTTTGACCCTTGTGAGTGCCGTTCGTCCGATGATGACGTTGTATGCCGTTGGGCAATCGACAATGAGGAATTGGTCGTAGGTCATTATTTTCTGGGCGACGCCAAGGCGATGGCGGTGATGCTACCGACCGTTGGACGGATCTCCAAAAAGCTAAGTAGAGGTGTAATTTGCCGATTGACCATGCTTGTCGGCAATTCCGATCCCTTGAATGCATCGGCAAAATTACGTTCACCGAGCTTCTCAGTATCAATCGACCGACCCACATCGTAGTCGGCGATCTCGGCACGAATGATCATCGGGTCGTCGTGGGGGTAGATGATCCCCTCCTCCTCTTCTTCACAAAATGTGATGGGCTCCCATCCCACCTTCTGCAACTTACGCTCCGATCGTCGTCTATGCCGAAGACACGAGGCGATGGGCGGCACGCACATCTTGCTTTACCGAGCGGTTTGAGGGTCCCGCGAGTGAGACCACCGTGATCATGTGGATCATGTTGATCTGCCGATTCGCGATTCGGCTGGGGCTGTGGTGGCTGGCGAAGTCTTGATCCAACTTTCCTTCCCGAATCAAGCGCTCGACAATTTTCCTTAGGCGATCGATCTTGGTATTGTGGCTTTCTGCTGGTGGTATCGGCGAATTTGCCAAGATATCCGATTATCCCGCCGACCAGGCTTTCGGTTGATTGGCTTTGGGATCTGGTCGTGCTCGTTCATTAGAACGGTCTCGTAGGTTGTGTTCGCAAGGTGAAGACTTCTGAGCACGATCGTGATTGGTAGGGAGCTCGGTGGTCTTTACGACCGTACTTCCCGCGTCCCTTCTTTGAGTTTCTCGACGGCCGTCACGGTCGTCCTTCCGTTTGTGTCCTCGCCATCGAGTCATCGGTTCGGCCCGGATAACTTTGGTGGCGACTCCTCCTTCCGTGCGAAGGCCAGGTTTGGAATTGAAGTATTCGGCCTTCGCATGGACTGCCGCTGCTTCATCAACTCGTCGTCGTGTGCGGTTGCTCACATGCACGGAAGTGAGAGTACCGTAAGCCACTCTTGAAGGCGCCGTAGGGAGCCCTATCGTCCGTTCAGGACACCTCGAGTACTCGTGGTGAGCGTGCTGCATATTCGTGTAAGGGTTCGTTTTCCCTTTGCGAATCGTGTATGCAGATCATCGGCAGAGTACAAGCGGTCCGTCTGGATCATGAAGTGGTTGAGGAAAATTTGCTTGACTCATCAAAGGAGTTCACCGTCCCTGGTTCGAGGCGGTAGAACCGATTCGATCACGGCCGGTAAGGAAGACGGAAATAGCGGACATTGCCTCGTCATTGAGGCCCTTACACCCAACCGCCGATTGGAAGGAGTGAAGGTGCGTCAAGGGTCTTCCACACCGTATAGAAAGGTATGCGCAACGGCTGCACCTCCTCGTCCGTCCGGACTTCTTGATGCACGATCGAAACGGTCCCGGCCGAGTTTTCCCAATCGGGGACACAGGGTCGGGTTCGGTCATCCTCCATCTTCGGATTCTTTAAAAGAGTAAGCGGATGGCGGGGTCTCGGGACGCCGAATCAAGTCTTGGAAGCTCTCCTCGGACTTGGTGTTCGCGCTTTTGAGTACTCGGGAGCTTCGAGCGGTAGCTTGATTCGTTGCCCTGGGGACGTATTCATCATAGGACTCGGCGAATCAAACCTGAACCCTCCGAATGGGCGACTTATCCCGAGCCTCATCCGGAGTCCCCAAACGGCGTTTATTCGGATTGGGAACCTATCTTTCGGCATCCTTTTTATCATTTATCCGATGACGACAATCGGTATACACCTTCTTCGGTACGTGAGGTTGGTTCTGGGGTGGCGGGACCACGCTGTTTGGAGGGCGCAGCGTTGCCTTTGCCCCCTGCTTCCCTTCTTACGCCGACCGGGTCTGCGACTCTGGGAAGATTCGATGGTCTGAACGTTTTGTGTTTCCTGCTGGTTAAGCAACCGTTGGGTTTCGTCTACTTTGGACGAAAGGAGATTGTTACGTTCTTGGAGTTTAGCCATCTTCCTCCGAAGGGAGGTCATTTGAGCCAGGAGCTCTGCTTCGACCGTGGTGCGAAGCGTCGGAGGATTACCGAAAGGGTGCTAGGGTGCAGCGGGGGCTTGCTCCACTTGGCATACCGTACGGTAATCCGTCCTCTGAAAGGAACCGTGGTCCTGAAATGGTTCCCATTTGTTTTGTTTTTAGGAATTGTAGGTTGATTTTATCGTTTTCCCACAGATGGCGCCAAACTGTTGACGCAGAAAAATGGTTTGGTACTTTCCCGCATAACTTCGTGATTTAGTCCCTTCGGTATCTGATGTCCTCGGTAGGGTGTGCGATCTGTAAGATAGTAAACACACGGTAAATCCTAGGGCACCGGTGTGGTACCGGCCGAAGGCTCTCCGATGCTTTAGTAAGTACGGATTTAGTAAGTTTGAACTACAGATCAATAGGAAGTATGCCGTAAGTTCTGATTTATTACCTCCAAGCTGGGATGATTGTCCTCCTTTATAGGCCTTGGGAGGCGTGTGACTTGTTTAGAATTTCGATGTGGGACTCTGGACATCAATTGTGGGACTGCCACGCATCCAGAGGGGCGAGGTTGCCCTAATGTTGCGATCGGTAGGTCTTCTACCGAAGGTATGTGCCGAAGGCACCACATGGCCATGGTTTAGCCACGTGTTCGTCGTTCATTGGCTGTTCATTTTGGTATAAACAACATGAAAATGAAAACTAATCTATAAATTAGTAAAAAGGTCCCATTTGAGATGAAGGATTCATATTTTCCTCAACATGAACACACTAAATATTTCTCATACAAATTGACCAACTCACAATTCTCAAATTCCAATTTGATTGCTTTATGAATTTCCAATCCCAATACCTTAAATTTATCACAAAAGACAAAATGAACAAGCAATAGAGAGATAATAACATACGGGCAATAGGAATTGGAGAAGATGGCAATCTTGTTGAGTAGATGACGTTCTGTACGAACGCCGAATATCAGTGCCGCTGCCGCTGCTGCCGTGAACGCAGAACCACCCAACAACTTTAACGCATCTTCCCATGATGACACAACGATCGCTAGTCCCAAAGGCCGACGCAACTCTGAGACGATTCAAGCGAGTCCGATCCATCCTCTGCCACTGGTTTGAGCCGTCAAGACTATCCAGCTCCACAATATAGAGGAGTAGGATGAGCGACAGTTCAGAAAGAGTCTTTTTAATAAAATAATTAAAAAGCTGACCCATTCCATTGTTATCTATCACCTTACTGTCCAACCTTGCATTGGTCACTTTCCCCATTTCATGTCGTTCTTTTTTCCTGTAAATAATTTATTTTTAATCAAAAAACCATCATAATATTAAGCAACCATATTTCCAATTTTTAGATGTACGTGTAACTTACATGAAATTAAAAAATGCATCTCGGCCAACTCTTGATTGTTGCACATTACTCTCAGCCTTGCGCTTTCCTTTTGCTGATCCCCTTTTTTGAGCTTCCATAACCTGCACAAATTAAGTACACAACACTATCATGCAATTGTCTCTAGCGTCGAGAATTTGAATACTAATCCAAAGCCTAATACACTTTAAACCCCGTAAACACCACAAGATCACATTGCTTTATTTAAAAAAATATATGGGGACCTGGATTTGCATACAGTCTCTTAGTAATTGCATATACTGATATGCAATTGCACGACACTACTTGCAAGTGCATCAGCCCTCGATTATAACATTGCACAGATAATGCACACAACCCACCCATGCATTTCTCTATTGGGCCGGGATTCTCAATCATTTCAAATCCCAATCCAAATCTTAACCAATCCTAATATTACACTTTCGGAACACTTTACTCTCCATAACAAAATATTCAAAAACAAAGTCAAACCTACCTACCTACCACGAAATCACCTCACTTGTATAATTTAAAAACAAAACTATATACTGTAATTGCATTCAGGTGACTTGGATTTGCATACAGGCGATTAGTAATTGCATATAGACATATGCAATTGCATGACAGTAGTTAAAATTGCATGAACATTACAACCATGAATGTGAGATACCCGAATCACCTCACCACACTTTGAGAATGAGAAACCCACTTCATCTCATGAATGTCAGAACCCACTTCCTCTCTTGCCCCAAATTATCACCACAGAATTTCAATTAACAATAACATAAAACATAGTGTTAACTTACTTTGACAAGGAGGAAATACCAAATGCTTTCACAAGGGCTCAATTGCAGATGAGAAGAGTGCCAACAACCCACCAGTGACTAGAAAAACTCAATTCCAATTCCTATTATCAACCCAAAATGCTAAACCGTAAAATTATCACCAAAATCCAAATCCTAAAATAGGGGTTTTTTTTTACAATGATGACAAAGAAGAGGGAGATGTTGCAGACAGGAGGAAGACCACGAAAGAGGATGACTTTGAAGACCACGAAAAGGAGTTGAAGAAGATGACTTTGAAAATCACAAAGAAATCAGTTTGAACTTCAACCAAATGTTGTAGAGAGGAGGAAGACCACGAAGAGGATGACTTTGAAGACCAGAAATCAGCTTGAACTTCAACAGATGCATTTAGGGAATAAGACAACGTCCACAGTAAGGCGCGCGTGGTCGTTTAACTTGGTGACCTGCTTGTAAGGTTTCCCTTGTTTTTAAAAAACGCACGTGCCACACATGTGCTTGGCTGTACCGTACAGCCGAGGCACCTGAAGGTCTCAGAAAGTAGATGGATGGGCTTCGTTAATAGCGGCTGAACCCAATAACCTAAGCTTATTTTCCTATTTTTCTCTAAAAGCCCAATATGAGATTTCCTTCTTTGACTTGGAGATTTTATTTCCAAGCACATCCGCATATTTCTTTCTCCTTTTGGGATTGGGTTTTCTTACATTTTCCTATTTTTTCTCTATTACTCAAATCCTTCCTAAATAACTTATTCTTGGAGAAATCCCTTGGCCTATAAATACAAAGCTTTAACCTAATAGGACCATCATCTTTTCCACCATATCTTCCCATATATAACTTTTATACACCCAAAGAAATATCAGAGAGAGCCAAGAATTTGCTGCTGCATTACTTGGGGAGCTTTCGAAGATATTCCTGTGGAGATTCTGAAAATAAGTCCATCGGCCAAATCGATTTTATGACAATAATTCTATTGTTTATATTTTCTTCTGTCATGAACTAATTTCCCTTGCTAGGGCTACAATGTAGACTAATCATGAACACTTAATTTTTATAGTTTTATTAATTTCTGATTATTATCCCATGTTGAGTATTTGTTACTTTTCTTAATGATTTAAATATCTAGCTAATATTTAATTGATGATCCAAGTGGAGATTGAGAGGGGATATTTGGTGTTTGCTTCTTGTAACAAGTACCATGACTTGAATGAGTGCCCGAGAGGGACTAACATGACTCATACAGTTTTCTGGTAGGTTTTCATAGAACTTAATGGATTCTTGGTTTTCTAAATTCGTTGCTCAAGAGAGAATGAGTTGTTAATTAAGAATACTTTTGGTTGAGCCCGAGAGAGGATATCGAATGAATTAGGAGAAACCAACTGTCAACATGGATAGTAATTAGGGTTAATTGGCTATAAGAATTAAGTGGAATGGGTTATGGTGAAATAGGATGCTCAAGTGTCTCATCAAACTTGTTTTTCCATCGTTAATTAAATTGTTATTTTTTATAACTGTTTTAGTTTAATTAAATCAATCAATCTTCATAATTAACTATTCAAATAAACTTCTGCATTAATCATAATGGGTAATTAAAAGGAAATTACAGTCTTCGTGGGAACGACACTCTACTTATTTCTATATTACTTGTGTAGATTGTGCGCTTGCAATAATTTCACAACACTAGATTATTCTATACTTCTATTTTCTTGGGTTTTATCTTCTTTTTGGCCAAACTTAGGAAGTAGAGAAGGGATTCTCACCCATACTGTTAGTGGTGTCATATGGATAAGGCCGATCTGAGCATGGCCCGATTAAGTAAGGTCCGACACGACACAGTCCGTATCTTTGGACGGGCTAGGACAAGATAATGTGGTAATGAGCCGGGCTGGCCTAAAGCCCAATGAGTCGGCCCATTTAAAGTTCATTTATTAAATTATATTCATTTTAGAGAAAAATAATACATAATATTATTATATTTATATCTTAAATTGAAATCTATTTCTTTTCACTAATAATATATATTAAAATTTAATGTTTAATGTTTTCTTTATATATAAAATCATGATTTTTTTTTTCAAGTTTCAATTTTTAAAACCCAAATAAACTAGTCATTTTCTATTTAAATGTACTTTAATAAAGTTATTGGCTTCTTTTTCCAACAAATAATAAATCTATTGTTATATGCATAATTGTAAAAAATATTTAAATGAAGTTGTAAAAGGAATTACAAACAAAAAAAAAAAAAAAAAAAGCAATGCATAGATGTGGGCCCATATCCCATATGGGCTCGGGCGTGATTGATGATTTTCATAAATGAACGAGCCCAACACAACTCGTTTATTAAATTTGCCGATTCTTAACAGGCCAGGCCAGTATGATCCGTTTGACACATTTACATAGTATCAAGGTGTCATAGGGATTCGAATTTGACACCACTTATTAGCAAGTTAAAGCTCTTTTTCACTGAACTGAACTATGTCGTTGACTATTTGCTTGGTTGATTATTTTATTTTATTTTTTTTGGCAAGGATTCTTACCATCCATCTTCATCATGGTAATATCTTTCCCACTTTTCCCTTCTTACTTTTAAGAAAGTTACATGCTATTTAATTTTGAATATTAGGGACAATGTTTGATTTAAGTTTGGGGTAAGTAATCTCAAATTTGGTGTTTTGAAACAAAATTGAGGCTTTCTTAAGAACGTTTGATAACTATGTCAAATATCAATTTTTTTTTAAAGTGAAAATTAATTTTCAAAATCATCCTTATTTTTCTGAAGTTGCAGATTGTAACTCTAAGCAAAAGACGACGTTAATTGGGCATACTTCAAATTTACACTTTGTAATGAGAAGGTGCGTCTTAGTACAAAATCTTGGGTAGAAATTCCAATAAATCATGACTAATTTATAATGAGATTTTCTATTTAAACCCCACACTTCTTTTTGTTCACCCCAATACTTAAATCATTAAGTTGTAAGTTTTATTATTGTGTAAAAAGATAAAAACGGTCATCCAATTTAATAATTGACCATAGTACATCTATACAAACACCCCATTCACCCCACCACTCTTCATATTAAGTTTTAGAAAAATACAAACTCTTCTACATCATATTGCCAGAGACGTAGAACATTGAAGAGCATGTCTCTTTAAAATCTACATGGGAGCTAATGGAAAGACTTGTTAATTGTTTGATTGTAATGATCTTATTCTCTTCCCTTTGTTGATTGCTTTTGTTTTTTTGTTTTTTTATTTTTTTGTTTTCTTGTTTTTTTGTTTTTTTTTTTGTTTTTGTTTTAAATACCTAATGTTTTGGTAAAGCTGTTCTCTTTCTCTAGAAAATATTAAATTTCATATTTGGGTTTGTTTGTGTTTTTTTTTTCTGCTAGGAACAGTAATATTATTATAACTTCTGGCATTCCAATGTGCATCTAAAATCATAATCCTATTGCTGCAACTTCAATAGTTGGGTAATTTTTCTTGTTTCTTTTCCACTCTGATAAAAGCTTCAATGTCTCCACTGATGGCCGATTAGATGGCCTACTCCTAGTGCAAAGTGTAGCACCTCAAGTACCAGTTTTATCTCCTCTCGCATCGGAACGTTCGTACCAACGTCATTCTCATTGTAAATTTCTCTCATAACAACTTCCCTTGACTTACTATGTATGCTTGCTCCTGAATTCATCAACCTGCCATTGCTTAAAATTTGGGACATTTTGGAAAAAGCAAAAGGAGAGAGAAAAATTTTAAAAGAAGCAAAAATGGACAAAAATGCCCTTATTTATTTTTAGATTTCCTAAGGAATCCAATACATTTGCATGTCTTTGATTTGAAAGTTGAGTGGTTTTTTTGTCTTTTTTGAAAAAGCTTTGGCTTTTTCCAAAAGTGAAATTTTTTTTATGTCTAAAACCTAAAAAACCTTTAAAATTTCCAGCATGATCTCCCCAAAGCTGTATACATTCCTCCTCTAAGGGTAGCTTGTGGGGTTTAAATAGAATTTTTTTTTTCTTTCTTATTTTTTCAGATTGGGGTGTATTTAAGGGTAGTTTGGGAAGATAGTGAAGTTTTCTTAGAAATTGTGAAATTTTAAATTAAAAGTTGGGGTGAACTAAGAGAAGTGTGGGGTTTAAATAGAAAATCTCTTTATAATTTAGTATAAATAAATCTGTCAATCTGAGGGCTACAAACATATTTGCATTGTAAAAAAAAAATTTCCCTAATGAACTTATTCAATAGCCCACACCACACGACAAATCACATGATAGCGCTTCATGTAAATGTTGAAGAATAATAAAATTTTGTAACGACTTCAAGCGTTTGAAGCGGCTTCCAGTTCGCGTCTCAGCAAAACAAACACACGCACGCAGACAGTGTTCGTTCGTTATGATCCCCAAACGCTCTCTTTGTCTCCCATCGAATCTCTGTCTCCTCTTCCTCTCTAAACCCAAAGCCAGAATAGCATTAGCAGCCATGGCCATCCCAGCTGTACTCGCCATCGTTCCCATTGGCGTTCTTTTCATTCTCTCAGGCCTCATTGTTAATCTCATGCAGGTATGTCTCGCATTAATGATCAATCTCTCTCTCTCTCTCTGTCTCTCTCTGTCTCTCTGTCTCTCTCTGTCTCTCTCTCTCTCTCTCTCTCTCCATGCCTTTTGCTTCCATTTTTGCAATTTGGTGTTTCGGAAGAAATCCCATTTGATATTATTACCAATTGTGGCCCTTTGCTATGTGGTTATGTGCTTCTTTTCCTGACGGTGATTTTGATTGTTGCATGTAAATTGAATGACCCAATTGCATTTTAAACAGCAAGTAGAGATTTTTCTAACCTATTCTTTAGAGTGGTTTCTTAACAATTTATAACAACTTATAGGCAGGGAAATTAGCAATGCTGATTTATTGGTGCCGGTCTCAAAAATCGACTACAATTTGGGCCATGGTTTTCTGCAATGCCTCTGTTTCTTCGAGTAATGTAATCATAATAGTAAATTTCAAAAACAACGGTACAACGTTATATTTAGAGGACTCCTCATTAGTTGTTAACAATGCTTTAATTGAAGGGAGAAACAGGGAAGAGCTGCAAAATTGAATCATCAGTAAAGTAATGCCTTTAATAGGTGCTTACTCCCAAGATGAATGACATAAATTTTGGCTCAATAAATGGCATCCTTGTTCCATATATCGCTACCAAACCTTGACACCATATTGCACATACAAGAACGTTCAAGGACATACTGTTAAGTAATTTAATAAGAGACATATACCATGTTCTAAGTTCTTGGATGAGTATCAAATGGTTAATAAGAAATATGCCATTTACTTATATGCTCTAAACCTTTGTCTTTTAACCAATTGTTATATTAGAACATGGTGTATGTGCCTTAACACTCCTCATTTACTTACATTACATATCTTCCTTACAAAAACATGCATCAACTCTCCATACAACTGGACTTGCATGCCAAAACTTGGAATCCATTTTTCTCTCTAGTAAAGCTACGACATTAGAATGGACCTGCCACTGGTTTTCTTTATCATCTAATGAATGTTATCAAATCTCTCAATTACCTTCATAAAGCATTTCTTGCCCAAGTTTTCTAGTTTTGGTTAACTTAGTGCACATATCGTGAGTTTATTCATATACGCACTTTCAGGTAGTTTCTTTCATCCTTCTTCGTCCTATATCAAAGAAGTTGTATAGAAAGATCAACAAAGTAGTTGCAGAGTTGCTCTGGTTGGAACCCATATGGCTTATTGATTGGTGGGCAGGAATCAAGGTGTGATTCTTTCTTAAAATTGTTTATTCCTTTATGTCTTCAATGAAAATCTGCCATAGCACACATTTATAGTAATTGTTACCTTTTTCTAGAGAAATGCACGGGGTAAGATATGATGAAACCAATATATACACATCTGTAGCCAAATTGATAATCCCAAACTTTTAGGAGGCTTACAATTTGGGTTGGCTTATTGAGGAGAGTTTGATGGTAAGAATAAATTAAATATCGGCAAACATGAAAAGCTAAATCTTTGGGGTTATGCAAAAGCTAAATCTTTCAAGAAACATTGTAGCTTGAAAGTGAGCAGCAAAGGAGGAAAGTGGCATGCAACTTCAGGATTAAAAATCTTCTTCTCATCTAATTTGTCAATATGTCAATGTCAATTAAGTTCTATACTCTAATTTATAGAACGATTTTTCATTTTTACACACTCTGAATTGCATTAGATTACCACATATGCAGTGGAAACAAAACTGTTGCTATGTCACCACCATATTTACCTTGCGAACTTATAGGCATTCCTGTTTTGGATGGGTGTACTTGGGTTCAGATCCTAATTATGGTCTAACTAGTTGGAACTTCTGCTGCAGGTTGAGTTGTATGTAGATTCAGACACCTTTCAGTTAATGGGTGAGGTGACAATTATTAATGGGTTGTGTTCCATAATCTTTCAGTCATAGAGAGGAATTAAGATTTTGATGGAAAAAAAAGAAAAAAAAAAAGAAAGAAGAGAAATTGAGTTTTTTTTTTACGTTTACAAATCTCTCGTGTTGACTGGCTGTTGTCTTGTTTGTGGAATTTTCAGGTAAAGAACATGCACTTGTCATTTGCAATCACAGAAGTGACATTGATTGGCTTGTTGGATGGCTCATAGCTCAGGTGTTTATCTTTGTGAATTTATTTCTAGCAGTGTCACTTGTATGATGTTAAACATGCACACTAATCGTTGTCTGTGTTTTAAAAGCATATAATTTCCATATAATTGTCTGACTTCATGAAAAACAAGTTACCATCATCTCGTCTTCCTTTGTTGTCTTTCATCTGTTGACCTCATCAATATTTTCTGAATAACTCGTCCGAGTTCCAGAAAACTATCCTGCCCACTGTATCTTTTCTTTATTCTTTATTTCAAACCCCTCAACCTCTATGTCATGAAAATAGGATTACAGGTAGAGTTGGCAGAGTCAGGAATTTGATTATACCTGTTAACCATTGTGTTTCTTGAAAATCATGTTTTAATTTTTGTTCTTTCTAATTAACTGATTGAAATGAATCTATTAATAACAGCGCTCAGGTTGCCTCGGTAGTGCACTAGCCATCATGAAGAAAGAAGTAAAGTTCCTCCCAGTGAGTTTTCACTCAACATGTATCTTTCTATTCCTATTGAAATTAATGATGTTTTTTTTGGGTATGTTTTAACTTATGTATTGTCCTTTAATTTACTCATTTATTTAGTTTTGTATTGTGATAATCATTAAGGGTTAATGTGGTACATGCACGCAGGTCATAGGTTGGTCAATGTGGTTTTCTGAATATTTCTTCTTGGAAAGAAGATGGACTAAAGATGAAATTACATTGAAGGTATCTGTAAATGTGTTTATACGCATATGTTTGACAGTCTTCTTCTTTGTCATTTATAACTCATGGGGTTTCCCACTACAGTCAGGTTTTCAACAACTAGAGGATTTCCCCATGCCTTTTTGGTTGGCCCTCTTTGTAGAAGGAACACGATTTACGCAGGCAAAGCTAATGGTAGCTCAAGGGTTTGCTGCTTCAAGAGGGTTGCCTATTCCTAGGAATGTCTTGCTTCCACGTACAAAGGTAATAGTCTATTTACAATTTTTTTCATACCATTTTTCCTTCTTTTTAAGTCAAATTGGTGTCTGCTATATCCTATTTGAATTTTTTAAAACTAGATATTCCTTGTACATTGCCATTATGTCCTTTTTCCCATAATTTCATAATGCGACTCATCAACGTAATTTCCACAGTTTTGTGTATCCCCTTTATTTTAAAATTGTAGTACTTCTTCAGGGTTTTGTTTCATCAGTAAGTCAGATGCGCTCATTTGTTCCAGCAATTTATGATTGTACAGTAGCTGTTCCCAACAATCAGCCACCGCCTACATTGTTGAGAATATTTCGAGGGCAATCTTCTGTGGTAGGACAACAAAACTCTTTCTACATATGCTGATAAAGTTACTTGTTATTAGCTAACTAACATTTTTTTTAGTGCATCATTAGTTTCTTGTAGGGAACATTACACATTCTTACTTGTCATTGATCAGTTTTTAGCTGCACATCTCAATTGGTGGGGTACAGTGGAATTGCTTGATTGTTTTTCTCTTAAATAATGAACTGTTTTACTTAGTAACCTTTAAATCATCTTGCATGGAATCAACAGGGTTTCTTAGATATGGTTTGTATTTCTTTACTACTTTTGTTTTACTAATGTCCTAGTAATGAGGTAATCTGTTTGTAAACATAGTGCAAATTTTTAAGATAGCATTAAGTCAGAAAGTTTGAATCCAAGAATAAAATAGTGGAGACCATAGAAAATGTTACCAGGCCAAGGTTCAGGGATATACCAACCGTGCACATACATGACATGTGAAAATAGATCGTTAGCATATAACTATCATAGCCAAAGATGCTACCAGAATTTTATTTTTTAAAAGGAAGATACAAAGTACTCATGGATGAATAATTACGTGAGATTCTGTATAATGAACTGACAAATTGAGACCTAGAAAGTTTTATGCATGAAAAGCATGGACGTGCTTATGAGCAAGGGCTGTTCCCGCAGTGTTCCTTTGTTACTTAAGTTTCTATCTTTGGTGTCCTGTGTCCGTCTAAGTGTCCATTCTGGATAGACTTATGCTCATTTGAATGCTAAATAAAAACAAAGCAATATCATTTCAAATTATATATGGAAAATCTAGACAGGACAGCCATTTTGTAGAAGGGGACATTTCGTGCTAGATGAGCTGGATGTGCACTTGCATCCTTCTACACAGTGTGGGACTGAGGCTTCTCTCAGAAAACTGAGCGCACACTTGTCTTGAAAAATGAAATGGGGCCAATAGTCGTGGGAAAAAGGTCAGAAAATATGTTACTAAGTATAAGGAGTTTCTGATTCTTACAGGTAAAATTACAAATCAGGAGACATTCAATGCATGAATTGCCCGAAACGGCTGACGGAATTGGACAGTGGTGTAAAGATGTATTTGTTACCAAGGTATACTCATTAATACATTCTTTCTTTTCTTTTCTATTTTTAGATGAAATTCTCTTATGCTTGAAACTTTTAAGGGGTTGTCTGGAGGGAGAAGTAACCGGACACATAGCCCAGGTTAGCCCAAGAAAAAAGCAATAAGTAAGAATGATCGATATTTGGAGGTTTCTGAACTGATACAGCTCAGCTGATCTGAGAAAGATCAATACAATTGTGTGCAGCCAAGACATAGAAGTCCCATATCTCTCATATCTGGGTTTAAAGTACTTATCCTTCCGGGTATAGCTGCTTTTGCTTTGGTTCTCATGCATTTCCTTTCCCTTCTTTTTTCTCTCTTTTTTTTAAAATACAAGTGATATTGGGGGAAGGGGAAATCAAATGCATGACCTCGAGTGCAAGGGTGAATGCTCTTAACTGCTTGGGCCACAACCACTTGCTCATGCATTTCCTTTTTAATTGGCTCATAGGGCGCAGTAAATTGCAATCACACCGGCAGACCTAAACAGACCTTCATCATCATTTGACACTGCTCACTTTATAGCCCCCTAGTAACTGTATGTTTGATGCCTTTTTTTCTTTCTTTTTTCCAACTTTTCAACTACCAGGATGCTTTATTGGAGAAGTACTTTGCTAAAGGCACATTCAGTGACCAGCAACTTCAAAACATTGGCAGACCTATGAAGTCCTTAATTGTAAGATTTCACAATTGACCATCTAATCCTTTTGACCTCTTTTTCTCATTCTAATTCCATTTTCTTGTCACAATATATAGGTTGTGTTACTCTGGTCCTGCCTACTTGGCTATGGAATTTTCAAATTCGTTCCATGGTCTTCCCTCCTATCCTCATGGAAAGGCATTGCATTTTCAGCTACTTTCTTGGTCCTTATTGTAATTGTTATGCAAATCCTCATCCATTCATCTGAATCAGAGCGTTCGACACCGCTCAATATAACCCCACAAGACCAAACCAAGGAGAGACTCGTTCAGAAATGATCTTCTTATTTAATTATTAGTGCTAACAATTAGGCATGACAGTGATCTTCAAATGTGATTATAATTTTGTTGTTGTTTTGTTTTTAGGTTTCTTCATTTGAAATTGCCAAGCTTATTGTTCTCTTGTTGTAGCTTGGAAATGTCACACACACAAATTTAGGCAATATGCTTGTGTATTGTTGTAGCGGGACAGCTCTGTATTTATTTATTTATTTATTGATTCATTTATTGATTCATTGATTTATATATTTTTCTTTTCTACAATGGAGAGAATATAATCTAATCCTAAGATAATATAATCTAATCCTAATCCATTTCCCCACTCATCCTCATCACTTGAGCAATTGGAAGGACGTTTGAAGGAAATATTCAATGACTCGGGATTCGGTTATTATTATAAAAAAGAGTGGAATTATATTAATGCAAAGGGAAACAAAACAAGCGGTTCATACGATAATGGTTAAGAAGATTAGGTGAGCATCTCAACATATAAGGGTTTGGTCGTTAGGGAATAAATGGGTAGCCTACCCTCATCCCACCTAGGGCGATTAGAGGAAACCACAACTCCTAAGACCACTTCCAGCAGTGGAGGTTGGGCTCGGGCTGGTGCCATAAAAGTGTTTCCAGCAACAAAGACTGGCCCGGGCAGAAGGTAGACCCCAGCAGACTGGGATGGCTCGAGGGGGAGGCGCGCCCGAATTGGAGCCCAAGTTTTGGGGATGACGTCAGCGCGCTACAATGCCACCAATAGCCAAAGACCCAAAAGGAGTAAACAATCCTTAAAAAGGATATCAGAAATAAAATCCTGTTAAAATATAGAATATAGAATAGGGATAAATTTCAGCGGGCCAAGAATTAGATCAACGCGTTCCCAAGCAATTTCAACTTACGATCAATGGGAAGTTTGAAAATTACACTTATAAATGCTTCCCTAATGTACAGGTAAAGCCAGCATACAAAGATTAAATTTTTGCTGCTGTGTACATGATACGCCGTATTTTAACAGGATTGTGTGTACGGCAGTAGAGCTACTATGATGGTAGGACGTAGAAAGTGGGGCCCATCACCTATCTCTCTCTGCCCTTTTCTTCCCCAACCCCAATCTCTCGTCTCTCTCTAGCACTTCCTAGGGTGGGCGTTGGCCCCCTCCCGTCTCTCTCTAGCACTTTCTCACAAATATTCTTGATGCCCACTATTCTCTTTGCTTCTCTTTCATTCTCTTTCATTCTCATGTCTAAATTTCTTTTGAATTGCATGTATTTTGTTATCATAAAAGAGTGATAGGTTATTCATACAAAAAATAAAGAAAAAATAGAGAAGAGTGATAAAATTAGGAATTTTTTAAAAACTAGGTTGATTTGTCATAAAAGAAAGTGTTTGAATTATTAAAGATGCCCCCTCTTACTTAAATTTATGGCTCCGTCACACCAATCCCGTTTACCCCAACTCCAAAGACACTCCTCACTCCCCTGATTTTTCTATTATTTTATTTCATTTTTTAACTCTTTTTAGATTGATTAAGCTAAACGATGGAAAATAAGATTTTTGTATTTATATTTAAATATAAGCGACAGTCAACACTTTTTTGCTCATCACCTCGAATTAGTGGTGATGAGCATCACCATCATATTAATGGCCATTGAATGAGATGAAATTTTGAGATTCGTATAATAGGTAAATTAAATCACACTCATCCAACGACATCATAGTAATCCTCATCATATTAATGCTCACCTAATCTTCCCCAAAAATAAATAGTTGCCAAAGTTTCTCTTATACAAAGCAATATTACTTGAGAGAGAAAGAGGAGAAGGGGGAATCGAGTACAAGACCTCGGATGTAAAAGTCAATGTTCTAAATTGCTAGGGTTACAAACTGCTAATTTCAACGTAGTTAAACTGTTAAATTTAATACTCAAGACAGTAGACTAGACCAGTTTGGTTCGGCCAATGAAAATGCCCAACTCTGAAAATAAACCCTAATTGTGTTTGCATCAATTTGAGTTAATTAAGTTGGTACGCCAATAGAATGGGGCCTATAAGTTATCCCGCCAACCATACCGTAAAAGAAAATGAATCATTAGTTCATGCAACGAGTCCAAAAAGCAACATAGATAATTAACACGTCTAACGTGCATTGCCAAATTTCCAAACACATTCATATATATATATATATATATATATATATATATATGGGGACGGATTCGTGGCACCATGTTTTTGACACAAGTTTTGACACAATTTTTGAGCCATTAGATTATTCCACTTTTAATGGTTGAGATTAAATCTGACATGACAAATAGTTTTAATGTTTTAAATAAACAATCATTTATTTTATTTTATCTCTCATAAAAATAAAATAAAATAAATTTCTCTCTCCTCCCTTTTTTCTTGGAAACGTAATCTCTTTTCTTGGTAATATCCTTTTTTACTTGGTATATACCTCACTCTCTTTCCTGGGATCAGAAAAAAAAAACCTCCATCTTTTTTTCCCTCTCTCTCTCTCCAGTATGAATTCTCTACTCCATTTTTATTCCATTTTCATTTTTCTTAAAACTAATATGTTTTGAGGGATCCCTTAAATAGAAGCTCTCTGTATATTATATATGTAATTCAAGTAGTTATGTATTCAGTATCTTATTTGTGCATTTGTTCGTAGTCAACAATTCATTGGTTTTAAGTCTATTCATGCTTTCTTTTTGTTTTTAATTATGATTTGCATATGTTGTATGACAAGAAGCAATACATGAAGAATGCTATCGCTGCCAACTACAGTAGTCAAGAATTTATGGTTGCAATTTTTAAAACCGTCGTCCTCTTATCCTTATTCTAGACGATCCAATCGTAGAGTGATTTGGTGATTGAAAAAGCAGTCCCCGTGTTAGAGATGCAGTGATTTACAAACGGAGAAAATAAAATATTTTTTAGAGATGCAGTGCAAAAAGTTTATGCCGAACAATATAACCTTTATTGGTGTTTTGTCTGCTTGTAACCATTGTGGTCTGGTAGAGGAAGGGAAAAGATGGTTTAAAGGAATGGAGGGCTTTGGGCTTATCCCCCAAATTGAGCAATATGGTTGGATGGTTGATCTTTTGGGAAGGGCAGGATGCTTGGAGGAAGTCGACAAATTGATTGAGAGAATTCATAAGGTTGGTTTGCAGTTACCGAAGAGAGAGAGATGGAGGTTTTTTTTCTGATCCAGGAAAGAGAGAGAGAGAGAGGTATATACCAAGTAAAAAAGGATACTACTAAGAAAAGATATTACGTTTCCAAGAAAAAAGGGAGGAGAGAGAAATTTATTTTATTTTATTTTTATGAGAGAGAAAATAAAATTAATGATTGTTTATTTAAAACATTAAAACTATTTGTCATGTCAGATTTAATCTCAACCATTAAAAGTGGAATAATCTAATGGCCCAAAAATTGTGTCAAAACTTGTGTAAAAAACATGGTGCCACTGATCCGTCCCCTATATATATATATATATATAACTACAAGTATCCCTCTCTATTTTATAACACCCTCCACCTCCCTCCCACCCTCACACACAAACACACACACACACACACACTCTCTCTCTCTCTCTCGGGGTGTAATTGTAGGGATTGTGTGTTTTGGCCATGGAGCTTAAAGCTGTAGTTTTCTCAATTCCTTACGGTGTAGTCTTTGTTGCCCTTGGTCTCTTCGTCAATCTTCTCCAGGTACTTTCTATATCCTGAAATTGTTGATCCAGTCCTTTTTTTTTTTTTTTTTTTTTTGGTTCTTCCTCACCTAAAATAGCATTTAGCGACTATTTTCTATTAGTCACCCACCGCAAGGTTTTTGGGGATGACATTTTAATATAGCAATTATAATTTCATATAAACTTCGTCGGTACAATACTTTTTTTTGTTGGTCAAACTCACTTTCAAATACTTAAGCAGCAGCTATTATATATGATGTGAGTAGATTTGACATTGTGATGGAAGGTGGCATAGCTAATGGTTATACTTTTGTAGGCCATTTGCTTTCTTACTATTCGACCTTTGTCCAAGAGTGCATATAGAAAGATCAATGGAACAGTTGCATCACTTTTATGGTTGGTTCACATTTGCCTCTTGGAGTGGTGGGCAGGCCTTAAGGTGCTCTAATTAATTTGCATTATATAGTCATTTTGTTTTATACAATATATATATATATATAGTTATTACTCTCATCCGGAAATCCGCACATTATTATTATACGGATGTCATTGCAAACAGAAAGGAAAACATGGAGGGGTAGTAGAAAATATATGGTGTCTGCATGATCAAGGGTGGAGCTAGAATTATAAAGTTAGGGTGGCCAAAGTAGAAAATACAAGTATATAAAACATCTAAGTATTCAATACTTACATGTTTAGAGCTAAATATTTCTAATTGAGTCATGTCTAATTTGTTTTAAAGGAAATTTTAACTTAAATTCTAAGTTCTTTATAACAAATTCTATATATTATATTTAATATAATAGAGGAGTGATAAAAATATGGGGGCCGAGGCCACTCCAGGTCTAGGAGTGGCTCCCTCACTGCGCATGATAATAACGTCCGGGCATCCGAAATATATATATTGCAAAGGTTGTAGGATTAATTTGTAGCAAAAAAGAAATGTTGTAGGATCATATTTTTTACTTTCATATTAATACCGGACCGATCCTCTATATATGTTCAACTAATTAGAGAAAATTCAGTCCATGATGAGTTTAGCGTCGCTTTAATTATGTGTTGATGGATTATGATAATAAAGGTAATGTTTTCTCGTCAAAAAGTCTCATATGTATAAATTATCGGATTAACAATGGAACAAATACAAAATTTAAACAAGATTCCACTTTACCATCCCAATTGATTACGAATCCTAATTATGTAGCAAAAGAGTATGCTACATGAATATGTATTAGCACCACTCATCTGCAGAAGTTGACTACTTTACTTTTGATTACAGGTTAAACTATACACAGATTTGGAAACTTATCGACTAATGGGTAACTATAAATAAATTTTGTTTTTCGTGATGTTCTTCCACAATTTTATTGAGGGACACGTTGTGGGTCAAGTACGAATTTTATTTCAACAATCCGAACTGTCTATTTTTCAAGTCTTTATATCTTTGTAAAAAATTAGAGAAATTGAAAAGCATTAAGACACTTAGTTTGTGACCAACAAAATAGATGAAGATGGTGCTTCACAAAACACTAAAACGACAATCATTAATTGAGTGCTCAGTTTCGAACTCATGTGATTTTTATCTTTGAAGAAATACCTAAAAGATAGACAGTTCGGATTATTAAAATACACACACAGAGTGGCCCCATAAGGATATTTGAAAGACCCCTCAAAAGAATAATTTTCGGCTCCAGAAGAATTAATATGTTTGGGAAATTTACAGGCAAGGAGCATGCGCTTCTCATGCCCAACCACATGTGTGATGCAGATGTACTTATTGGATTTCTTTTAGCTCAGGTACTAATATTGCACCCTTAATAACTGCAAATATATAGCCAGAATGTCTAGCTATTATAACATGCTAAAATTTTCTCCTATGGAATCTAATTGGATATGGATATATATGTTGCTTTATGCAGCGATTGGGTTGCCTTCGTAGTGCTCTCATGGTTATGAAGAAATCTGCAAAATACCTTCCTGTGAGTTTCTAGGGCAAAAACTATATAATCATCATCTTATCCAATGGCATTAGTTACATAATATCACTTCCAAAATGGAGTTAAGTTCTTAATCACTTTAATTAGTACGGCAGTGTCAATTTTGAAACCAAACTCCATCAAGATTAATTAAACATACATGGTGCAGATTTTTGGGTGGACATCTTGGTTTCTAGGGTTTGTTTTCCTCAACAGAAGCTGGGAAAAAGACGAAAGTAACCTAAAGGTACTACTTTCGGATGAAATTATTTTTATGACACGAATCGATTTCTCTGGTCACATTGTAGTATGATTTACTATACTTATGTGAGAGATATGATCAGTAATGTGATTCTGATATGGTGCTTGTAAGTTGTAACATTATTATTAGGTTCTTGAAAACAGTTTTACCATCCACTTTGGTTTAATTTGTTTGCGTCCATCCTTGTGTTGATATTAATTGGGTGATGGTGCAGAGAAGTTTACAAGGGTTAAAGGATTTTCCCATGCCATTTTGGCTTACCATGTATGCGGAAGGAACACGCATGACCCCAGACAAGCTTTCAGAAGCTCAAAAATTTGCTGCTTCTAGGAAACTGCCTATCCCTAAGAATGTCTTGATTCCACGTACCAAGGTCAAATTTTATGCTAAAACTTCTACTAAAAATAGAAATTATTATTTTTAAATTTTTAATTATTAGTTTTTGAATTTGAAAATTGATTATCATTTTGTTAATCTCTCAGGGTTTTGTTACAGCAGTGAAGAATTTGAGATCATTTGTTCCTGCAGTGTATGATGTTACTCTTGCTGTTCCAGAAGGTCATTCAACTCCTTCCCTGCGTACCATAATGGAAAGGAAAAGTACTATGGTAAACCATCGAGTTCCAATTACAAATAATTAGCAAGCAATTTGCTTTATAGTTTGCCATACAAGTGTTGAGCAAATTTAAGTTGATTGTGGCAACTCAATACTCATATTTACAAATTGATGAATCTAATCATAAAAAAAAAAAAAAAAAAATAGAAATCACTCAAAAACTAAATATTTAAGCCCTTCTGACGGCATACAAATTGTGACCTGTGATAGGTAAAAATACATATAAAACGATACTCAATGAAGGAATTGCCACAATCAGATGAGGCCATTGCTCAATGGTGCAGAGACAGGTTTGTGGCCAAGGTACGCTTGAACCCTTGAACACCGATATCACAAAAGGGTCTTAGTGCTATTAGTAGTAGAACTATTTATTATATGATACATTTTATTTGGTCAAGTTCTCGATGTACTTTCTTTGTTTCATGTATTATTAGTAGTGAAACCATCCATACAAAATGTAATAATTCATAAAAAAATAATTCATACTTTCCGAAAAGGGCATTCCTTCTTTCCTACAAATCACAGCTAAACACAAATGCAAAAATAATTCATCAAAATCACAAAAAGAAAAATCTATGCACACACGTCAAACTGTGATTTTCCTAAGAAAAAAAAAATTGTTCATATATTTTGTCATTTTATCAATAGAAAGAGAGACTGAATATTTTTATTTTCATTTTTCTCATTGTTAAAAATAACAACCTTCGTGATTTTCGATTCTTCCTCTTATATGTATACACAAAGGATTCTATGTTGGACAAGTTTCGAGCTGAGGGTACCTTCGGTGACCAAGAAATTCATGACACTGGTCGATCTATTATGGCATTGCTTGTAAGTTATTCTAGTCTTTTTCTTTCCTACAAAATAAATATATATTTTTTATACATATTTTCTTAAAAAATTCTCTCTCTCTCTCTCTCTCTCTCTCTCTCTCTCTCTCTAACAGGTTAATTGCAGCAGCTGCTATCTAATTTATCTTGCGATGGTCAAACTGTGCCAAAAGTTCTCCCTTCTATCCACATGGAGAGGGGTGGGCGTTTTAGTAACTTCCTTCGCCGCCACTGTGCTCCTCATGCATATTTTCATCGAATACACAAAGTTGCCCAAACAAAAAGGAGTTCAAACTACACAATCAACAAGAGGCAAAGCTACAGACTTCAAATTCAACTGAATCATTTTCACTGTGAGAGATGATAATTTTAAAGTGCTTTATTTTGTGAACTAGACAGTTCATAATAAATCGGGGGTTTTGTAAGCCTCTTTTCGTAGGCTAATGCATTCTCAAGCTTAATAAATTAGTATTTAGTAGTTAATATTTTTATGTCGAAACACACTTAATTTTATACACTGTAATTATTGCAATTAGTCGATAGAGTGAAATACACCTATCTTCAAAGTGGAAAATGGTAAGCAAAGAAGAAAAATTTAAACCTAATGGTTATGACAATGTGATGGGGAAGTAAACAGTGGTCGAGCTAGGATGCTTCCTTTATGGGGGCAAGTACCCTAATGATGCGCACACAACACACCACTTCACATGCACACATAAAAACAAAATATTCGTCAATCTAGTCTAGCTCCGTGGAAAAAAGGCATTTATTTGCAGATTAATGGTCTCATGTTTGAAGTTCCATGACACCTTGCTAATGTGTGTGAAAACCCCCTTCCTTATTGTTTGGGGATATAAGTGTCATATGTTAAATTAATTTTTTCTTTAAGAAACTAGAAGATATAGGCTTAGTCAAGTTGGTTCAGGATAGAAGTGTATTTTGAGAACTTTTTTGAACATTTTATCTAATAATTCAATTCCTCCATTCTTACTTCTCTTCTTTCCTAATAATCCACATGCTACTTTTTTGGTCAAACACATGCTACTTTTTTGGTAAAACACGGCTGCTTTAGAAAAGAGTTACTTAAGACCATCTCCAACCATTGAGATGGAAACCCAAAATTTGAATTATGAGTCCAAAATTCTTTCTCCAACTCATGTATTTTGGAGGGTAAAAATTTGAGAAATGTCAAATTTAGGGTGGAATTCCAGTTCAAGTTTTGCCTGGACTGGTATTTCGTGTGGAGCTTGAAGCTTTGTTTGGAAGCCCATGTGAAGAGGAAAAAGAGTTGGGCCTCACATGATAGCAAAGCTGTCTGGCCAGTAGCTTTTTGTGCGATAGCTGGCAGCTTCAGTGAAGAGGATTGCAATGGCTGAATTCAAAAGCTATGTTGTTTTTATTTTTTTATTTATTGCAACGGCTATATTTTACATCAACAATTAGGATTAATTTTTGGCAATCTAAACGGTAAAATTTCACATCCAACGGCTCAAATTAAAATCCAAAGGTCAAAATAATATTAATAATTAATCTAAATAAGATCCAACTCCAAAACTTATTCCAAACTTTATAAATAGTCATTCATTTGGTAAATTATCCACCAAAAATCTTTTTTTTTCCTTTCTCCCTTTGTTATATTTTTTCATTCTATTTTTATTCTTGTCGAGAATGACCCTAAAACCCCAAAGAGGTGTGAATTGGAAACCACAAGAAGATGAGGCATTGTGCAAATGTGGGTTTCTATCTTTGAAGATGGGGCTATTGGCACCAATCAATCGAAAGACTAATTTTGGTTGCGTGTGTACCAAAAGTTTTTGGGAAATGATCCGGGCATGAGCGAAGCTGGGGTACGATCACCCCAAGTTATTGCTTCTCAGTTCAAGATCATCAACCAACAATGTTCTCTATAGAAGGCATGTATGACAAAAGGCAATATAAGACATGTGAGTGACTCTAATCTTGAAGATGTCGTGAGTAACCTTTTTTTTCAATGCTTAAATTTATAATTATAATTCTTTTCAATTATTAACTTAATTGACTTTTATTTTATTTCGTGGGTAGGATATGAATGCAAAAACACTTTCCTTAAATGATAATAAACCTCCAAATAGGCCTTCAAGTTGTATCATGCTTGGCAAATCTTAAAAATGGCCGTTAGCTTCTGCTTTGGGAATAGACTTTATCATTCACAAGCGTCTATCTTCTAGGTAAAGTATGGCTCATGTGCAACAACATCATTCAAAATGCGATAGAAAAGCTCTCTTCTCATGCGGAACAGCCTGTGAAAGTCCACTTGGGGATAAATTGGTCTTTTACAGAATTAGTTCTCCATGAGACTTATGATGTTTTTCTCTCTTCTGATTCTTGTATTCACGGCCTACAATAGAACCACTATGTTTGGATTGTTGAGCATATTGCTCCAACAAAAACGTGTGTTGTTGAACGGCCATTGAAGGTCATCATCATCATCATAATCATCATTGAAGAAATTTTGTATAGCCTTCCCACGTGAATTCATTGTAAGAAGGAGAATGAGATTGAAGGAGATTGTGTGGTCAATTCGGTAGAATAACGCTTCTTAAATAGACAAGAGAATGAGATGACCTACATGTTTGAAAATAATTGAATGAAGATAGGAAAAGATAGGGAAAGATAAAGGAATCCAATAAAGTGAGATGAACAAAGATGAGCAATGGTTCAGAACATGACTAAAACAAGACAATAAGAGATGAGAAATGGTTCAGAAAATAATTGAATGAAGATATGAAAATATAGGGAAAGATAAGGGAATCCAATAAAGTGAGATGAACAAAGATGAGCAATGATTCAGAACATGATTAAAAGAAGACAATAAGAGATGGGAAAGGGTTCAGAAAATAATTGAAGAACACAAGTGGAGGTAGGCAAAAGTTCATAACATTATTGAATGAGGATAAATGAATCCAATGAAGTAAAAGTAAAAGTAAAAATAGAAGACAAATATGGCAATGACTTCAATGAAGGGTTCGAATTATTCTGAGCATGCGCAAAAGTAGCAGCTCCAGAAATTGATGCCGCTTTAAAAAAAAAAAGTGTGGCTTCATTGTTTTTAATAAAAATCGTTTGCTACTTGTTTTTACTTTCAAAGTCCATGAACTAAAATATCGTTGTACTTGTTTTTATTTTTAAGTGAAATTCTATGCTTTGGAATTTAATTTTTTTAGGTTAAAATATTTAGAAAATTAAATCACGAATGTTGAAACAAAAATAATATCAAGAAAAATTAACGAGAATTTTTTTAAGGGATTAATCATTTTTAAACAATTTAATAAAATTGCGGACTCAAGTTATGAATCTGCAAGGTTGGGGGAAAAAAAAATTGAATCCTGAAAATACATAAATAGTTATATTTTGAATAATGAAAATTTAAGTTCAGCCTTAACATAATTGGAGATGGTCTATCAGCGCGAAAAGCATCGGAATACTGAATTGAAAGATAAGTACAAAGGGAAATGAAGAAAGTACAGTCGCACGTGCAAAACTATTTTCTTATTTTTTGTTGTTGTTGTCTTTTTCCCCGAAAATCTGAATACGGATCTTCCGTGTCCCAGTCCCCTACTGTTCCATTTCATGTTCTTCTCGCTCGCTTCTCTCCCACATACTGAAGAGAAAAACTTGATTTCTTTTGAATCTTAATATTTATCACAATTCTAAGTTGTTGGGTTTCAAGGAATTAAGCAAAAGACAGAAAATAAAATTATGGGATCGTTGAAGAACGAAGAGGAGCTGGAACAAATCGGGGAGGAGTCAAAAGAGGCCATATTGTATGTCAATGGAATTCGTAAAGTTTTGCCTGATGGGTTGGCTCACTTCACCCTTCTTGAGTACCTCAGAGGTTTGATTCTGATTGTTTCTATTTTCTTTTCTGTTTTTTTTTTAAATTTATAAAATTGGAATTGCAATTGGTTTTGCCCAGTTTGTTTGTTTGGCTGCTCAGGAAGTTTGGGAAGAGACAATTTTGAGCTCAGATTAGTTTGGTTTGTTTTTCAGGCTTAGTTTTTTTGACGGGTTTCTTTACTTGTATTCTGTCAAGTTTGTTTGGTTCTTACAAGATCTCATAATGCCTCTATTGCTAGTTTTTGTTCGAGCTTTTCGTCTTTTCCTTTGTCTTGGGGTTTCGGGTTTCTAAGAAACTTAAACGACTTGGAGTTGGGAGAGCTAACTGAGATACTAAGTTCTAGAAAATGTTATGCTGGTCCCATCTAGCTAGGATAGGAGAATTTAGGAACTGGAACCTCAGGAGTTTTTTTTCCTTACACGTCCTATTTATGGCAACTAATGGATATTCTTGAGGTTCTCTTTTCCGTCCGTAGCATGCAATTTTGAAGGTGAAATACCAGATACTTGGGTGGGGCTTCGACAATCCCAGATACTTGTAATGCATTATTTTGTGAGAAGCCTATGTTTTTGGAGGGAGAAAAAGGGGCATGGTGCTAGGAAAATGTGCTGTAATGGCAAAAAATGAGTGAAATTTTGAGGTTGCTAGAGGGGGAGGATGCTGATCGTTTGTAGTTGAGAATGTGTTTATGGCCCATACTTATGAGCTTCAGTTTGCTCAGATTTTAAGGGTTGGTCCTTTCATGTTAATTATTATTTTTTTGATTGGAGTGCTATTTTATTTTAGTTTATTCTTTTGTTTTGTTTTCATTGGTTTTCTGTTTTGTTGTTCTTTAGTGGGGTATAGTTTAGGGAATGCCTCGTCCACTGTGTTCAATGAAAATGTTTGTTTCTTATAAACAAGAGTAATCTTGACCTATGGAGCTGATTGTTCGCAATAAATTTCAGAACGGTTAATATTTGCTCTGCATATCTATCTTGTACATTCTTAATTGCTGATAACTGCAAGAGTTTATTGTCCATTTTCTTTTATAATGTCCTTTATGTAAGTGATACAAACATTGGGTTCTCTATGTTGAAAAAACCTAATTAGAATTTCTATTGCCTTTGTGGCAATAAAGATATAGGTTTGACGGGGACAAAGCTTGGTTGTGGTGAAGGTGGTTGCGGTGCTTGCACTGTTATGGTTTCCCATTATGACCAAGAATGGAAGAAATGTTTGTGAGTATCTCTTTCTCTTGAATAAACATGCACATGCACATGTGCACACCTACACCCAAGTGCGTGCATGTGTCGTACTTATTATTGGAGTCCATACACACTGAAATTATTGTTGTTTTGACATCTTCTTTCAGGCACTATGCTGTCAATGCATGCTTGGCTCCTTTGTATTCTGTAGAAGGGATGCACGTAATTACGGTGGAAGGACTAGGGAGCCACAAACAGGGCTTGCATCCGATTCAAGTAATCTATGCTGCCTTTCTTTTTCTTTTTTTTTTCTTTTCTGTTTGTATGCATTATTACTTTTTGTCTTATACTAATGCTATTGTAAAGGATTACCTAGTTTAGAAAAATAAGTTTAGGAAGAGAAAGCTACCTTTTACTGTCTACCTTTTAAGTAAAATGCAAAGAGAATTACGCCTCTTTAAAGAAGCGTATGGCTCTTGCTAATTATGCACAATTGAAGCATGCTTTTTGGGCACATGATTTATTTCTGAATTACTTAGGTCAAACAACAACATTTCTCCTTGGTTTTTGATTTTTCTTTTAACAAAATCAAAATTCCCAGCTGCTGTTAAGCCTATATCCCTCCAGATATTTACTCTAAACCTAACAAATTCCCAGCCTTTCTTCAGCAGCCCCTAATCTACAACCCCCATAGCTGGGATCATCAGTAGCTCCAAGGTACATCCCACAACCCAGTAGCTCCAAGGTACATCCCACAACCCAGTAGCTCCAAGGTGCATCCCACAACCCAGTAGCTGTAAGGTACATTCCCCTATTGACCTGCATTTCTTTTTTCTGTATCTGTCTAGGTTTTTTTTTCTTTGTGCATTCCACTGTCAGGTGCGTTTGTTTATTTGGTCAACAACTCTTAAGCATTTTCTTTTTGGTAAAAGAACTCTTAAGAACTTCTGTTTGGGAGTATTTCTGTAGGCAACCATGAGTAGGAATGATTTTTATAGGAAGTATTCAAACGAAATTGAAGAGGGAAAGACATCACTTAGCTCACACTCACCAACAATTAGGTGAAGGTTTTTTGTAGGCTTAAACATCACTTAGCATATTATGTAATCTACAATGCAGTGAAGGTATTTCCAGGATTAAAAATCACTTAGCTCACACTCACCATGGTTTGCAACCTTTGTAAAAGTCGCAAAAGATGTGAAGTTAGAGTGCTGTACAATTTTGAAAAAATTTATAGAACAGAAAAAAAGAAAATAATTCTGGTAACCTGCTCCAGTTGTATCAACATGCGCTTAAAGCGTTCCAGCTCTAATTGTGTTGCGTAAGAAAGGAATTTTTTGACTGCAAATACAGATCTTTGGTAGCATCCTTTATACTGAGATATACCATAAGACAAAGAAGTTGATTTGCCACTTCATGCTTCCAATTATGATAATTCAGTTGATATTTCTTGGGTGAATGAAGGGATATCTTGATCGGAGAAACATCATATGCGACTATGAGCCTATGACACAATATATCTGACAAATCACTTTATGCTGAATTGCTTTTTGAGATTGGATTAGGTCCTGGAGGGGGATTCTCGATTAAGGAATCTCCATTCATGGAATATTAGCGAGTGGCTGTGCTCCAAGAATTGAAAATCCTCTAAATTTAGGCTAGAACTCACTCATTCATACTCTCTCTCTCTCTCTCTCTCTCTCTCTCTCTCTCGTTAAATTTAGGCTAGAATTCACTTGAACATATCTCAAAGTGAAGAATATCTGTAAGAATGCATGCAAACTTAATATTTAGTTCATGATTTAATTAGGAATTAAAGGTGTATTTTCAGAAATGGAGAGGAAAGAAAGTTGGGGACGGAGTTACCTGAACCATTTTCTCATCCTCTTCTCATCAATAGTGTTGTTAAATGAGCCCAGTAATAGTGTTTTGTTTGATCAATATTATTTGAAAATTACAAGATGAGCTTTTCTAAAATATATCTGAATTTTTGTTTTCTTTTGGGTATCATATAGTAACCAAATTATGCAGTTCCAAATTTGCCTTATTGAGAGTCTCACCTATTTCCATTTTCTTTCATGTTCTCAAGGAATCATTGGCAAGATCTCATGGCTCACAATGTGGATTTTGCACCCCTGGTTTTATCATGTCGATGTATGCATTGTTAAGGTCAAGTCAGAAACCACCTAGTGAGGAGCAGATTGAAGAATGCCTTGCAGGAAATTTGTGTCGATGCACAGGTTACAGACCAATTGTTGAGGCTTTTCGTGTCTTTGCCAAAACAAATGATACACCATACATTGATATATCTTCGCTAAGCCGTGAAGGAGGTGAGTTTGTGTGCCCTTCAACTGGAAAGCCCTGTTCGTGTGGATTGAAAAGTGAGAGTTCATGCACTACTCTTGAAAGTGGTACTTGTGACGACGAGAGGTATGAACCTGTCTCATACAGTGAAATTGATGGAAGCTCATACACAGACAAGGAGTTTATTTTTCCTCCTGAGCTACTATTGAGAAAATCGATGTATTTAAGTTTATCTGGTTTTAGTGGGTTAAAGTGGTTTAGACCTTTGAGACTTAAACAAGTGCTAGAGTTGAAACAAAAATTCCCAGATGCAAAATTATTGGTAGGTAATACTGAGGTAGGAATTGAAATGAGGTTTAAGAAAATTGAGTATCGGGTATTGATTTCTGTTACTCATGTATCTGAACTCGGTATATTGAATGTCAAGGATGATGGCATAGAGATAGGTTCTGCAGTAAGACTTTCTGAACTACTTAAGGTTTTAAGAAAGGTCATAACAGAACGTGCAGTTCATGAAACTTCATCTTGTAAGGCCTTTGTTGAACAATTAAAATGGTTTGCTGGGATGCAAATAAGAAATGTTGCATGCGTGGGTGGAAATATATGTACGGCCAGTCCAATATCAGACTTGAACCCTCTTTGGATGGCCTCTAGAGCAAAGTTTCGAATTATTGATTGCAAAGGGAACATTAGAACGACGCTGGCAGAAAATTTTTTCCTGGGTTATCGTAAGGTGGATCTGGCAAGTGGTGAAATTTTGCTCTCTGTATTTTTACCTTGGACTAGGCCTTTTGAGTATGTGAAAGAATTTAAGCAAGCTCACAGAAGGGATGATGATATAGCGATAGTGAATGCTGGAATTCGTGTTCATCTTGAGGAAAGAGGTGACAGTAGAGTTGTGTCTGATGCATCTATTGTTTATGGTGGAGTTGCTCCACTCTCTCTTTCTGCAACAAGAACAAAAGATTTTCTCATTGGAAAGAGTTGGAACAAGGAGCTGTTGCAGGGTGCTTTGAAAGTCCTGCAAAAAGATGTATTGCTCAAGGATGATGCTCCTGGTGGGATGGTGGAGTTTCGTAAATCTTTGACCCTTAGCTTTTTCTTCAAATTTTTTCTTTGGGTTTCTCATCAGATGGAAGGGGATCATTGCATTAAGGAGAGCGTACCATTATCCCATCTCTCTGCTGTACAATCATTTCACCGGCCACCTGTTATTGGAACTCAAGACTATGAAATTACAAAACATGGGATAGCTGTTGGGTCTCCTGAGGTTCATTTATCAGCAAGACTTCAGGTATGTGCTTAGTTGTACTGGAAATAATACTTTTATCTTTTCTGATATACCAATTTTTTATTTTTTATCTCGAGCCCAGATTAACAGAATTTGATATTGAGAACCTTGGTATTTGTATGCATTATATTTTTCGTTTTTTTTCTTTTACCTAATTCTTTTGCTATCAAGTATGTTGTATAATGGGCTAGAAGAAGAGACTTACTGGATCATGTCTATGCAGATAAAGTTTGATGAGTTTGTAAATGCTTGCAACAAGTTTGCAACTCTGTTGGCGTAGGTCCCTTTTTTGTTAACCATTTTTCCCAAAAGGTTTGAAAAATATTTTCTTTTTTCAATCAACAAAGGAGGAGCAAAGGGAGCAAACTCGGGTCAAATAAAGTTACTGTCATATGCGTAAGGCCGAGCTTAGTCCACGGTTGTTAGCTTCAATTAAGGTCTAAGTCAAAGAGCTGATTACCAAAAATTTTATGTCCTGAAATCCTGTATAATTCAGGGTTCTCATTTCATTTGAATATGAAATACAAAGATCTTTTCCATTCCTAAAGTGTCTTTTTCAACATGGTATCGGAGCAATATGTTATTGAGACCTCTCCTTACTTTTTCCAGAAGTAATAAATAAGGAATGAAAAGGAAAAGAAAACAACTTCTCTCTCGCTGCTATGCCTTAGGTACATCTAACAGTTTTCTTCCTTGAGAACAGACTGCTGTAACCCTTCAATGCCTATCAAAAACTAGTGTCAGACTTACCATTCTTGTGAGATTCCAATTGTAAAAAGATAAAAAAATTCAAGCAATTCCAGGTTCCAGGCGTGAACCACTCTCACATTCATTTATATTTGAATGTGAGCTAGTGTTACATGATGTCTGTGGTTGTCTTCTTGTTAAAGTCTACTTCTTAGTTCCTACTGTAATGAGACAACCAATGAAAAAAATTGTGAGGTCAACCTTCAGCCTTAAGGAATGGGCTATTATGATTTTTTTTTTCTTCTTTATATGAGAAACACAGCATTCATTAATAAAAGATATTCACAACACAGGGAACAGGGTGTTCCCGAAAAAAAATCCATTTAATCTACTTCTAAAACAAGTAAAAACATGACTAAGAGCAAAACAACAAAACAGAATTACATGACAACAGCATTCCAATCGGAATAAATAAGATAAAAAGACCAGTCCCTGAACTCAGAGGAAGAAAATCAAAGTGCACAAGGATGAAGATCATTGACAATGACATTTGAGATTTGGACAGGATAAATCTTCTCTACTGCCAGGCTAATATTGAATGTGATACTAAATGGCATCAAGGGTTTTTTTGCCCTGTCAATCAGTTTAATTTTGTGCACAGTGCATGAGTTTTTTTTTCTTGTAGAGAGTAGCATTATGAAGTTTGTGCTGATTTGATAATTTCTACCAGGTTACAGGAGAGGCAGAATATTCTGATGACACACCATTGCCTCATAATGGTTTGCATGCTGCTTTAATACTCAGCAGAAAGCCTCATGCCCGTATACTTGCAATCGATGGTTCTGCAGCAAAGTTATCACCTGGATTTGCAGGAATGTTTTTTGCTAACGATGTTCCAGCTGATAATAAAATTGGACCAGTTGTTTACGACGAGGAACTGTTTGCTTCAGAATTTGTCACTTGTGTTGGTCAGGTATGATGGTTAATAAATCTCTCTCTCTTTCTAGCCCACAATGTAATGGAATCCTTAACTTTTTAGAATGATGTGTGGTGTAAAATGGACCCATAAAAAAACATCACTTGATGGTTTGCAGTATTCTAAAGATATTTCTACAATTCAGAATGATGACTCATCACAAGAAATGACATGGAAAATATATTGAGCATTTATCAAATGCTATATAGGCATGATGAAATTATTCCTTATATGGTATATTTAGTGCTGTGTTAACCGATTCTCCTCTTTTATGATTTTATCCATGGGTTTTTTATGCAGGTTATCGGAGTGGTAGTTGCTGATACACATGAAAATGTAAAACTAGCAGCAAGGAAGGTTCTTGTTGAGTATGAAGAGCTCCCAGCCATCTTATCAATACTGGATGCCATCAATGCCAATAGTTACCATCCTAATACAGAGAGGTGTCTTAGGAAAGGGGATGTGGATCTTTGCTTTCAATCACGTCAATGTAAGAATGTCATAGTGGGGGAAGTTCGAGTGGGAGGACAGGAACACTTCTATTTGGAACCACAAAGCAGTGTGGTATGGACAATGGATGGTGGCAACGAAGTTCATATGATCTCATCCACTCAGGTTTTTTATAAATCCCTCAAAAGATTACTGCTTGAATCAGTTTAGATACAACCCAAGTGCCCGTATTTAGTTGTACCTTTTTCCTTTCTTGATACAAAGTATTGCTAAAAAATATCCTTGTATTCCAATGAATATTTAATGATCAACTAAATTTGCTACATGTTGGACATCCTCCCTCCTTGGTAATAGCGACTAATAAAACCTATGCGGTTTGCATAAGCATGGGTTATCTCTTTCCCTTATATGTGCCCTGTAACATGAAGCCATGCTTGTAAGACTCTACTCTATTCAGAAGCCATCGTCCAATTAAGTGAAACACTTAGGGAAGTATTTGCTTTTTAGCAGCGTGTGTAGGAAGGAGTCTGGTTTTTGAGACAACCATATTTAGCCAGCGGGTCTTGTAAGCAGCTAGCTTGTGTTTATTGGATATATAGGAAAATGAAAGGGTTAGTTACACTTTACACCCTTGTGGTTTGAGTTGTTTTTCTTCTTTGCACCCTGACCTTCAAAACTCTACTATGTCCACCATAATGTTGCTCTGTTTTGCAATTTCTGCCCTCTGTCAGTTTGACAGTAAAGAAAATGACATATAATAAACAATTCATGCACCCTTAAACATATAAGAAACCATCCTTCCCCTTCATCACATGTGGAAGCTCACTGACAATCATGACATTATCTATTATTTGGCAAACTGGCACGCCCACATGCACAAAGAAGCTAACCTATCACAGATGTCCCTTTCAATGTATTGGTCAATACGTTGAAGACGACTTTGTTTGGAACACTGCAGCGACATATTTGGTGAAATTGCATCATATTCATTGAGGCAAAAACCCTTGGAGACCATAAAGATGTTAGTGTGATTCAGCTTTTAAGTAGTCTACCCTGGTGGAAGAAGCTCTTACACCTAGCCACCTTAACCACCTCCCAAAACCATGAAAAATTCACTCATCCTTTCATTTGGACCAGATGCTTTGGTAGGGTTCACTTACCCTTTCCTTTTCGGCTTGGGCTTGCCTTTTGTATAGCTTTCCAACTTCTTTCTAATATTTGTGCATAGACACTGTAATCTCTCTCTCTCCCTTACCCTTTCTTCATGTTAATTCTTGCACCTTAAATACTGGTTGTATGTATTACAAGTATTTATGTGATCGCAGAGTGTTTTGTCCAAAAGTTTGTTAGGGACTAGTGTCAATCAAATGTCTATGATGTTTATTTTAACAGAAATGTAACGGGATTACGTCAATGTGCAGGCCCCTCAGAAGCATCAGAAATACGTTTCTCATGTTCTTGGTCTTCCAATGTCAAAAGTAGTTTGTAAAACTAAACGGATTGGTGGTGGTTTTGGTGGCAAGGAGACTAGATCAGCTTTTGTTGCTGCTGCAGCCTCTGTACCATCATATCTGTTAAATCGTCCAGTTAAAATTACATTAGACCGTGATACAGACATGATGATAACTGGGCAACGCCATAGCTTTCTTGGAAAGTACAAGGTTTACTTATTTTGCTATAATTGGATTTTTCTGTTGGACATCAACATTTATGTCCTACTTGTATGTTTCACAATCTGATGTTGGCAGAAACTTTTTCTGTTTTTGCACTTTTTTTTTCTTATTCATTATTTTTTCTGATAAAAGCTAAGCTATATAAAAGAAATTAAGAAAAGAGTTCTCATGCCATATAGTGGGACTTTGGTATCTAGTAAACAATTTGGGCTCTTCTGTGGTTTCTTTACCTTGTAGTAACAGAACTTCTGTAACCTGATTTTATTCTTGTTTGCTCAAAGAGTATTTCTTTGGAGGGGTTGTGGAGTAGTATGAAAAGCTCCCTTATTTTGTTTTTTTAAAAGGAAAAAAATTGAGATGAAGATGGAGAAGGAGAAGGGCCTTACTTCCTCTTATTGAATTTTATTGTCAATAATTATGCTGTTGTTGTTTTGGTGGCTTTTAATTTTTTTGCTTTGTTAAATTTACATAACATGTGATGTAAGGTATTGATGGAATATGTAATTTGACATAGGTTGGATTTACAAATGAGGGAAAGGTGTTGGCACTAGATGTTGAAATCTACAATAATGGTGGAAATTCACTAGATTTGTCCCTTCCTGTGCTTGAACGTGCTATGTTTCACTCGGATAATGTCTATGAGATTCCAAATGTGAGGATTGTGGGAAGGGTTTGCTTCACAAACATTCCAAGTAACACTGCTTTTCGAGGATTTGGTGGTCCTCAAGGTATGCTTATTACTGAAAATTGGATTCAAAGGATTGCTGCAGAACTCAAAAAAAGCCCCGAAGAGATAAGAGTAAGTTAAGAAATCTTATCAGGTTGTCGTTCTTATGTTGCACTTGCACCTTTACTCCATAACCATCATATTCCTTCTGATACAAGCCTGTAATATCACTTTCCTTCAGGAAATTAATTTTCAAGGTGAAGGGTCAATATTGCATTATGGTCAACAACTTCAACACTGTACACTGGGTCCGCTATGGAGTGAACTAAAGTTATCTTGTGAATTTTCAAAAGCTCGCTACGAAGTTGACCAATTTAATATTCAAAATCGGTGGAGGAAGCGTGGTGTTGCCATGGTTCCAACGAAGTTTGGCATATCATTTACATTAAAGCTTATGAACCAGGTAATATTCACAAAATGTTATTTGGTTTCAGATTTAATTGATTTCTCTCTCTCTCTTACCTCTTAGAAAACTAGAGCTTTGACAAATACAGGATTTTATTCGGACTTAATTATCTTTTGTCTAAAACACGCTAAGAACATAGAGTTTTAAGCACAGGATTTTTTAATGGTTTATTCTAGTATAAGATGTATGGCTGGACATAACACTCCCTCTTGATTCTGAGTTTTGCATTACTGAAAAGGATATGAACTTTCTGTCATAGGCATCCTACTTAAAATGTCTTCCTATGACGTCAGTATTTTGTCTTTTTCAAGTATATCAACTGTCTATAGCCTATAGGATGCTAGATATATATTCCACCATAACTCTCTCACCTAAAACAATGAACTCCATCCGATTTGAAACTGGAGAGTTTCCACTTGGGTGCGAAAGCCATCCAAGTTGATCTTATAGATTTGGAAGCCTCAGTATTGTGACAAGCCTTTGTCAGATTTATAGTTTGGATAATTTTACATCATGTTATCAGTGTTCGAAATTTAAGAGATGCATTTACCCCTTCCTCTGTCAGTGTGATTATAGAAATCGAACTGCTGCTGCATAAGTAAGTTAATTTGTGTTCCATTTTAATGGGCATTTCTATTTTCTTTTATCAAAATTGATTCCATTATTTTAATTTCTTATCTACCATGTAATCATGCAATCAGAATCCTGATCAGGTATGCTAAATGTGCCTTAGGCAGGTGCTCTTGTTCATGTCTACACGGATGGAACTGTTTTAGTTACACATGGAGGCGTTGAGATGGGGCAAGGTTTGCATACAAAAGTTGCTCAGGTCGCTGCTTCTGCCTTCAATATCCCTCTCAGCTCTGTCTTTATATCAGAGACAAGTACTGACAAGGTAGCTGACAGTGTTTCATTATCTTGAAGTAAAAAAGGGCCACTTTGGTATATTGCTTTGATTTTGCATATTGTTTCTACTAATCAGATATTAGAAAGGTCTAGTTCTCTCATTCTTAGAAAGGTCAACCATCAGATATGTATTTTGAAATCACCATGGATTAATGTGAGATGAAGTACAGTAAAATGCATGGGGGTTCATCTAATCAGCTAAAGCTAAAGTAAAAAGATTTGATGTATCAACATTTTAAACATGTAAGATGGGGATAATAGGGGAGAAGCCTTTCTCAAGTGATTCTTAAGCTTTGTTAGAATTAGAGAACCAACCCTAAAACCAATTGGTAATGAGTGGAGAGGCCCAAGTTCTTATAATTCCTATGCAAGGCTTAAAATTCCTAATGTGGGATTTTACATTATCCAACACGCAATTCAATAGGCCCAACACATAAGTTGGGCACAAGTCGGGCCCAACACGTGAATGGAACATGCTCCCATACCATTTTAGAATTAGGGCATCCAACCCAAAACTAATTGGCAACAAGCAGAGGGGTCCAATATCTATAGATGACTTTGTGAGGCTTAGATTTCCCAATGTGAGATTCTAGATTCTCCAAGAAGTTTATTGCATGAGCATGTCAGGGTATTGCTGAAGTGTTGTTGCTGCAATTTTGTTGGAATAACTTTTGATAGTATTAAAATTTAAGAGAATGTATGTAACAAAGTTGAGCCTGTAATTATCTGTGGCTATGGCTAGATTGCTATTCAATTAATATTCGAAAGGTTTTCTGGTAGGAGAAACTGATTTAGATTCCCTTTCCATTTCTATTGCTTTATTATTTGTGTATGCCTAAACACCTGATGCCCATGCTCATATTTGTTGTCTTCATGTTTGCTGCCAAATTAGGTTCCTAATTCATCACCAACAGCAGCTTCCGCGAGTTCTGACATGTATGGAGCTGCAGTTCTGGATGCATGTGAGCAAATTAAGGCACGCATGGAGCCTATTGCTTCACAACAAAATTTCAGCTCTTTTGCTGAGGTACTCATGTTGTCCTAGTTTCTGCTCACATAATACAGCATGGTATATTTTGTGATTCTTTTCTTTCTAGGAAGAGTTCATGTCCTTCTTTCCCCTGAGGAGTAACTGTAACAATTTTGGATGGTGTAGAAGTTACTTCTCTGAAGTGTTCCCAAAACAAAGAAGTCACTTATAATTACAATTAAAAAAGAGGAGAGGAAAACAGCTTTAATGTATTACAAGTATTTCAATAAATATAAAACTGTCAGGAGAATAGTAAAATAAGCATTTTCAGATTGTTGTGGTGTTGGCAATCAATTTAATGCCATGAAAGAGACTGAAAATGTTGGTCAGAAAGATTTAAATGTCCAACGTAAATTTCTTGTTGTATGAGATTATCAATTGTTAAACCTGAATTTTTGATCTTAGTAGTTTATCAGCCACAAACTTCAGTGAACATTCCTTCCCTTTTGGGTTATTTGCATAAGTCTTGATTAACTTTATAAAAAGGTGATTTCTGATGGCGTAGTTGATAATTGTTATTGTTGTTATCTTTTGTCATGTTCTACCAAGTTTTTACATGTTTAGGCACTTATATTGAATCTGAATACTGGAAACACCTTGCTCCAAATTCCAACTATATCATTCGTGTAAGAGGCAGGTGTTGAGTAATCTGATTCTCCACTTGACATCTCTGATTTCACCATTTAATGCTGGATTTTGTTTGTCTCGCTTTGGAATCAATTTTGAAGCTTTACCTAAGAGTATCATTCACAGTATGATGATTTCTTGATTATGTACTGTATAAAACCAACCAAGTGCTTAAACATGGTGTCCTCTCTCTTTCATTTGTTTTAAATTCTTCGTCAAACATCGAAGATGCATGGCTAACATGGTTGTATCACACGGGAATTGAAAAAGTGAATAAGTGATAAAAGAACTGCTTTTGAAGTTTTGAATTTTATAGATAGTCTGTTGAAATTTGTTGTTCATGTTTTAGTTCCAAAGGACAGTGCATGGGATCTTTTGTGCAAGCAATCTTGCACTGAGAATTTTTGATGATACGAAATTTATGTTACCTTCGTTTTTCACAATTATTGTCAGCTTGCAAGTGCATGCTATGTGGCGCGGATAGATCTTTCTGCACATGGGTTTTACATTACACCTGAAATTGACTTTGATTGGACGACTGGTAAAGGGAACCCGTTCAGATACTTCACCTATGGGGCTGCTTTTGCTGAGGTTGAAGTTGACACATTGACTGGAGATTTTCACACTAGGGTGGCAAACATATTCTTGGATCTTGGATACTCTCTCAACCCAGCAATCGATGTTGGGCAGGTGCTTTTCTCTCCTTTTCCTTACCAGTTTCGTTAAAATGTCAAAATCTTTTACTTATCAATAAACATCCGTGAAAAATATGGGAATTTTAACCCTATCTCAAGCTACATGTAGTGAACCTCATTCTTGAGGATTTTTTGTTGCAACTTGCAACAGAATCATCTTTATAAAAAGAAAACTACATTCACTCTCAAGTTACCATTAAGTAAGCCCATTTTTTGGAATGTTTGTTGCAACAGGATTATAAGAATAACTTTCCTAGAAAGTAAGATATACTACAGAAACAGACTCAAGCATTGACGTAAATAGGGTTAGAACTTCTAGTGGGGCCCACAATGATCCCATTTCTTGTGAGAAAATGGAGATAATTTAAGAACCTAACGGAGATTTAATTTTTATTTCTGGCCAAATGATGAAATGTCCATGCAACATGCTTGTATGAGCTGCTACTGATATTAGTTGGTAAACTATTCATGATATTGCTGTTGTCATCTAAACTAATGAACATGCTAACAAATTCCTGATCTAGTTTGTGAATGTCAATCTTGCTGTTGTTCAGTGTTGTTTTATAAAATTGGGGAAGGGATGGTTGAATAAGGTGGTATATTTCATTTCGATTGCAATAACTAATAATCTAGGGTAGTTGTTCCTTTTAATGTTCTTATCAATTATGCTATGCTTCTAATGCAGATCGAAGGAGCCTTTATACAAGGTTTGGGATGGGTAGCTCTAGAAGAACTCAAGTGGGGTGATTCTGCTCATAAGTGGATCTCACCAGGTTGCCTCTACACATGTGGACCTGGAAATTACAAAATTCCTTCCATAAATGATGTCCCCTTCAAATTTAGCGTTTCACTTCTGAAGGTATGCTTATTACCCTGTAAGGGCATTTATAAATTATAAATTTCTTCTGAAAGTTAATTTGTCTGATCAAGTTATGGGTGGGATTCAGTATATCTGTCTTAACATGTCATCTGACAACTTCTTTTCTACTGAAAAGCATTAATTAAAACTAAAGGCAACTTGTAATTTACCAGACTATGTGCTTGATACAAGATGGTGTCGGGAATTTTTGTCTGTGGTGTCCGTAAAGAAATGGTTTGGGGTTGATTAAATATATTGTGAGAAAATGGGGCTTAATGTGGTTGGTTGATTAATTATTATGTAGAAATCCTTGAACCAAATAGAAGTGCATAATTGTGCAGGGCGGCAAAAAAAAAAGGAAAATGAAGGAGAAAGAAAAGAGAACACATGAATTTAGGGAAATTATTTAGCTCTCTCAAAAGCTTCTATTTAGATTGGCTGATTACTTTTCTGTTTTCTGTTAGGATAGCTGCTGTTATGTTATTTGTTGTGCTCTCGATATTATGTTTCTTGTAGTTAGAGGGTGAGGACTCCCGATCCACTTTGATTGTACTTCCCAATTTTAATATATCCATTGTGTATCCTATCCCAAAATTAAAAATTAAAAATTAAAACCTGGATGGAAGCTGTTTAGGATTTCATTTATTAGAACATCAAACCTCCCTCCCCTTCCCTATCTGTTTTTATTTTTTCAATGCTACGTTATGCCATACAGTTTAAAAACAGGTTACCCAACATTTTTTCAAGGGCTAAGTTATGCTGTAATTCTTTAATTTACATTTATAATTATAGAAATTGAATTTACTTGGCTTTAATGATTGATTTCAACCTAAAGCAAGTTACTGTCTTGACTTGTTTGACGTTTTCTTTGCTAATTGACAGGGACATCCAAATGTGAAGGCGATCCACTCATCCAAAGCAGTTGGTGAGCCACCATTTTTCTTGGCTTCGGCTGTCTTTTTTGCCATCAAAGATGCAATCATAGCTGCCAGAGCAGAAGTAGGGTCTAAGGAGTGGTTTCCACTAGATAATCCAGCGACGCCTGAACGAATACGGATGGCTTGTTTGGATGAAATTACTGCAGGAATTATTAGCTCAGACTTCCGCGCCAAGCTTAGTATTTGATTGTTAGTTTCTCTTTTCCTGTATTTAGCATACACCACTGGTATATACTACTTTTCTGTTTTCCTGTATTTAGCATACACCACGGGTATATACCACTGTACAGACTACCAGACTCTATATTCTCTAACCAACCAATTACAAGATATGCATGTAATATGTGTAAATCAGAAGTATTATCATGATTAAATGATTATAATAAAAAGCAATAATTGTGAATAGTTTTGTATTATGGTGACATTATTTGGTATCAGGAAACCTTCAGTTTACTATCCTTCTCTCATTGTTATTATTATCATCACCATCTCTTCAATAGACTTGGTCGTTTTCATTCTCTTTTTTCTAAGGAGTCAATATTTTTATTTTATTTTTTTTGAGAATGAGGAGGAGACGGTATTCAAGAATCTAGTAGGTAATTGACGTAACATAATTTGGAATTCATGAATTTTTCAAATTAGTCGCCAGTGGCGTTTCTTTTGTTTGTTTTTGTTTTCCTTCTGAAGCATTAGGAAATGAGAAATTGTGTCTTTTTGGATCTTTAGAGTGTGAATGTAATGAAAAGTCTTTTCATCTTGTGTAAAATTTTTGCCAAGGTGAGTCGCTCACGTGGTTTTGGATTGTTGATAAGATCGATTTACACTTAACAGTATAAATTGCATGATGTGTGCATAAACGCATAAACGTTCCCATGTACGTATAGACGACTCACCTCTATACTGATGGTAGCACATATTTGGTCTGAACACACAACTTTGCTTCTTCCGCATTTCTCTTCGTGCATTCCATTATCCGTATCACAACCAAGCAAGAGACAGCCGTGGTGATGAACAAGTCCCAGATGCAGTGCAGGCTGCAACTGCGGGGTAATTTAAAAACAATAATCATAAGCGAGTAATAAACCGAGTTGTCATATCATGCAAGACATTTCCTAATGAACATGGCATGACATAACATTTGCAGTTGAACTTATATTTTAATTCTTTCTTTAATATATAACCAATACATGACCTTATCTTCTTCACCAACAAAAACAAAAACTTCCTTATCTTGATGTATTGCCAATTTATTTCATTTTTTGTGAATTTGGCACGATGGTTCTACAGAAAGCCTTTTTAGTAATTTCCTACTTTTAGTTTCTTTTTTGCTCTCTTTAACTAATTCTTGTAGCTCCCTATATTTGGAGAGGCCCAATTGTAGTAATTTTTCTTTTGTCATTCGAAAAACATAAATTTGCTTTCGTTTGAATCCAAAGTTCATGCTTTTTTTGCCTTCATCCATATGAAGAGTGTTTTTGAAACAGTCTATTGGCTAGAAATTATTTTGATGTATTTTCCTCATATTCCATATTTTGCCTTCTAGATGCAAATGTAAAACCATGTTTGCTCAATTCATAAACTTTTGGGGAAAAAAATTCCATAAACTTGAATAAAGAAACAACAAATTTAGTTTTATAATTTTGAAACACATAGCTTCGATAGTGTGCCAAAAGAAGCAAACTTGCTAACGGGGTCTAATATAGTGGAAAAAGGCCTTGACTTACAGATGAGTGGTCTCAAATTTAATCCCCCATGTCACCTTTGTAGTCGTCTCAAATTTTGGGAAGGCTTAAAGTAGAATATGTTGTATCGGATTTTAGCTCCATAAAAATGCTTGTACTTGGCCTTTTCTAGATCATATAGGATTTTAGGTTGGACATTTCATGAGTAATGCTTTATACATTAGACTCAAGAAAGCTATTTTTAATAGTTTAGTACAAATTCCTTACATGTTAGTACTTTTTCCTGATAATGCATTTCATTTTCATTATGATGCCAATTGTAGAAAAACACAAGTCATATTAAAAAAAAGAAGAAAAATAAATAAACAAACAAAGGGAGCAAATTGACTTTATACATCTGTGACAGGGAAAGCTGAACCTAATCACTCGGTTAATCTACACAAACCATTAAACAAACAGGAAAACGTTAAACTGAAACTTTATTGGCAATTTGCAGGGAAGCCTTCATCATATTAGTGCTGGCTGGAAAATTCTGGTGAGAAAATATGCAGGCATTTGTTATTTTTTGCCAATGAGCTTATTGGCTGTTAGACTTCAGTGACAATGATTTGCTATAAAATATGCAGTGCAGGTATGTATAAGTAAATTTGCAAGACTGCTTCAGAATCAGATTGCTGATGAAACTGATTTATATTTTAACACCAACGAATGTTGATACGTTCTAAATTCCGTCCGAAGGTTCCTGAAATGAACCTAATCTCAACTACTTCCTCATACAAATTCATAATTATATATATATTCACGATTTATTTGTCAACCAGTGTGATTGTTTTATGTATTTTATAAGTTTTCTCAGTACTGCAACACGTTTTGCATTATTTGATCTAGACCGTTTCAAGGTGCATATGCTTGAAGACTATTGTGCAAGGCTAGAAGGCAAGTGGTGTACCATTATCCAATTGTTTAATATTTGGACAAAGAAATGAGAAAATATGCAGGATTTTGTGTTATTGGTTCGCTATATATGCTGCGAACTTCTCCTCAGTTATCATTCACAAATAACCTTTTGATCTCAGTGATTTAGAGTTTGCTCAAAATGGCCAATCTTTGGCCAAGCCTGGTTTTTGCCTTGGCTATATGCTTCATAGCCACCAATGTAGCAGCTAGTGATGACAAGCCTTATGCTTATTCATCTCCTCCACCACCAGATTACTACAAGTCATCCCCGCCATGGTATCACCACCACGAAACTCCACCGTATCACTACAAATCACCACCACCACCTCACCTCCTCCTCCATATGTTTACAAGTCACCTCCACCTCCCTCTCCATCACCACCCCCTCCTTACATTTATAAGTCCCCTCCTCCACCATCTCCATCACCTCCCCCTCCTTACGTCTACAAGTCACCGCCACCTCCTTCTCCATCACCACCCCCTCCTTACATTTATAAATCACCACCACCACCCTCACCATCACCTCCACCACCATACATGTACAAGTCACCACCACCTCCATCTCCTTCACCTCCTCCACCTTATGTCTACAAGTCACCACCACCACCTTCACCATCTCCGCCTCCTCCTTATATTTACAAATCACCACCACCACCCTCACCATCTCCTCCTCCACCATACATTTACAAGTCACCACCTCCTCCATCTCCATCACCCCACCTCCCTATGTTTACAAATCACCACCACCCCATCTCCATCACCTCCCCTCCTTATGTCTACAAGTCACCACCACCACCTTCTCCATCCCCACCTCCTCCTTACATTTATAAGTCACCACCACCACCTTCACCATCTCCCCCTCCACCATATGTTTACAAGTCACCACCACCTCCATCTCCATCACCTCCCCCTCCTTATATTTACAAGTCACCACCTCCTCCTTCTCCATCCCCACCTCCTCCTTACATTTATAAATCACCACCACCACCCTCACCATCACCTCCCCCTCCTTATGTCTACAAGTCACCGCCACCACCTTCTCCATCCCCACCTCCTCCTTACATTTATAAGTCACCACCACCACCTTCACCATCTCCCCCTCCGCCATATGTTTACAAGTCACCACCACCTCCATCTCCATCACCTCCCCCTCCTTATATTTACAAGTCACCACCTCCTCCTTCTCCATCCCCACCTCCTCCTTACATTTATAAATCACCACCACCACCCTCACCATCACCTCCCCCACCATATATTTACAAGTCACCTCCTCCTCCTTCCCCATCCCCACCCCCTCCTTACATTTATAAATCACCACCACCTCCCTCACCGTCACCTCCTCCACCATATGTGTACAAGTCACCTCCTCCTCCATCACCATCACCTCCTCCACCTTACATCTACAAGTCACCACCACCACCATCTCCATCACCTCCTCCTCCGTACGTATATAAATCACCACCCCACCTTCTCCATCACCCCACCTCCATACGTTTACAAGTCACCACCACCCCATCTCCATCACCCCCACCTCCATACATTTACAAGTCACCACCACCACCATCTCCATCACCACCACCTCCATATGTTTACAAGTCACCACCACCTCCATCCCCATCCCCACCTCCTCCTTATGTCTACAAGTCACCGCCTCCACCATCTCCTTCACCTCCCAAACCTTATGATTACGCGTCTCCTCCACCACCCACTCCTTACTAAACAAGTTGAATTTCTCTTCTCTTCATGTAAGGGTGTGACCTAATTAGAAGTTTATGCATACATTTCTCTAACTCCTATTCCTAGAAATCATGTTTATTGAACTTTTAACTGTTCATTTTTTTTAATTGTGAATATTGTTTCACATTGCAGGTTATAGATTGGTAAAACAAATCATTGCTGCAAGAGAGAGTTTTATCCTGGTGGCTTCTATGCATCTGATCAAAATGCGCCCTGAAAACTGCTTGAGAATAAGAGGCTTAGCATGGACGTTGTCTTTGCAGCTTTCATGCAACTTATTATATGGTTTAATTATTTAATTTTGTTGTCATACTCATACACGAGATATGTTACTTGTGATTTCTTTATGTGGGCCATTTTTGGTTACATACGCTGAAATTTGTTGTATCAATTGAATAAACATCTGTTCATTCAGTATAATTTATTAAAGCCTTGAAGATCCTGAAATTAATAAATTGGAGCATGGAATAAACATCTGTTCATTTCAGCTCTCTCTCTCTCTCTCTCTCTCTCTCTCATATATATATATATATACAGTGGTGGATCCAAACTTTCGTTCATCTAGGAGCTTAAAAAAAATTCAACCAATACATAATCAAACAAAAAATATTTCAAACTCTGAATATTAATAGCAATGTCTAATAAGTAAATTTACAATTGTCCTCGACGACTTTTCATATTCTGAAAATGTTGCATAATAAGATCATTATTAATATTATTAAATATGTCTTTTTCAGATATACTACCAAGCAATCATTCATCCATTGGTCTCCCATTCGATTACGCATCCTGTTCTGCACAATGTTCATAGCAAAGAATTCCATTTCTACTAAAGTTGTTGCAATTGGAAGTGTTAATGCCAATTTTATGAGAAGATAAACTAGTGGATATGCCTTGTCCTTTTTTGTCTCAACTAGTTTTTTTGTTGCAAGAGTAGCAATACCTTGTAATCCTGAAAAGTTGGTGTTGGAATGCATATCGTCAATATAAGTTTGAAGTTGATCTTTAAGTAGATGTGTCAAACGGGCCGTGCCGGGCCGGCCCATTTAATTTATCGGCCGTACTATGCCGGCCCATTTAGTAAAATCATTGATCCTTGCCCGGCCCAAAGCCCATGTCCACATTGAAATGGGTCGGGCCATGCTCGTACTGTGCCCGTGCTCATGCCATACTCGGACCCAAGAACTAACCCATTTAATTTGAAGTTTTTTCACTTGATTTTTTTTTTTCACTTGATAATTCAAATTATAAACATTAAAAATATAATTAGAGGCAAGAAATGATGAATTATTTGAAAACATTAATGAATCAAACATCCAAACAATATAAAAGGCGGAGGGCAAAAAGTGTACAACTCCACAAAGTCCACTTCAACTTTTCATCTGTAAACAACTTATTATTTTATATGTGAAGAAATGTCTTGTTTTGATTATAAGAAGAAGCGTATATGTCATATGTACTGATTAGATATCAAGTCCAATGTTGTTAAATTAATTTTTAGTTGATATGTTTAATTAATTAAGGATCCAAGAAATTTCCCTAAAATGAAAGACATCAAATATATGTTTATGATTATAAAAAATAAAAAAACAATATAAACAATGATATTAGATGTCAAATTTTTGCATTTTGACATTTGAGAAAGAAAAAATAAGTTAAGTGGGCCGTGCTTGAAGCGGGTTTGGACTCGTGTCGTGCTTGAAGCGGGCTCGGGCCAAGCCTAGCCCATGTCGGGCCGTGGGCTGGCCCGGTCCATTGGACCTCATTTTTGATCTCGGTCCCGGCCCAAGTTTTCGTACCGTGCCGAGCACGACCCATTACTATTCGTGCTCGTGTCGTGCTGTGCCTCATTTAAATAGGCTGGCTCGTGCCGTGTTGGACCGGCTCGTCCCGTTTGACACCTCTATCTTTAAGTACCTTAAGTTCTTCTGTAGAAAAATCATTCTGGTAAAGTTGAGCAAGCCGAATGAGCTTTTGCTTGTCAAAAGAAGAAAATGAATCATTTGGACTAAAGCATGCCAAGCAAAGTAACAACTCAGTGTTGGCCTCATTGAAACAAATGTTCAGATTGTAATCTAAAATCCGAGTTAAACCAAACCTATACCCTTTCGAGTAATTCGAATTAGTGTATTGTATTGTGCTTATTTCTCATTTCTCTCCTTCCACATACCATGACAAGTATAAAAACCATATATGGTGGTTCATGTATATTTGTTTAATAAAAAAGATTTGCTACCAATTAGCATGATTTTCTCGCATAATACAAAACTTGATCACGAGGCTAACTAACAATTAGGTTCCGTTGACAAGGCATCCATTATGCATAGTTGTTTTTGTTGAATTTTCAATGGAACATGATAGAGTGCGAAGTATATAAGCTGTCTGTAGGTACATAATCAATATTTACCTACATGGTGGGCTGATGTTGATTTTCTGTACTGGCAGGATAAAACTAACAATCACTATACAAGAACTTAAAAATTGATTCTAAAAAAAAAAAAAACAGGATCATGTACAACAGTAACCTGTTATCAGGTTGTCAAGAAAAGCAAAAATCAAACCAGGTTTAAAAACAGCAAAAATCTAACCCATCTATTTCGTGTAGGTAAACTAATACCCAGATACCCAGGTTTGCTCTGGTTTTGCTCTAGTTTGTATGCTGAAGGTCCATAACCAGGTTTTAAAAAACCAAAAATCAAACCCATCTTTTTCGTGTAGGTAAACTAATACCCAGATACCCAATTTTGCTCTGGTTCTGGTTAAGACTAACAATGAACGGGGCTCCATATGCATAGAAGAGAAAGACGTTTTTTACCTGCAATTTGACGGCAGACCACTCACGCTTTCTAGTCAGTGTCGAATGCTCCGGAATTTTCAAATGGAATTTCAATACCTGGAATTTCTTGAACTGCAACAGAAGAAACCCCTCAACCAAATTTCCACCTTTAGGAACCCTAATCAGAACACCAATCTCCCAACTAGAACCATAATCAAAACGTAGGACTATGAAAATTAACCCCATAATCAAAACGGATAATTAATTGAAGACACAAATTCTGGAGAGGATCACTACAATAAATAGGGGACCAAAACTTCAAACACCAACCTCTTATACGCTCAATTGTAAATAGGGGTATTTTGGGAACTTAAAAATCATAATAAATCAAATATATAGCTTAATAAGGTAATTTGATGAGTTGGATCCTAGTCATGGGTTTTGGTTGATAAAAACAGGGTATTACTTATAGAAGCAAAAAGTGAAGGGTTGTAGGTAACTCAAATTGAATTTGAAGGGGCCAAGACAAATTTTCTATAGTTTTTAAGACAAATTACACATTCCGTTCTTAGTCATGGTGTAACACCACTACCTATCACAATATGGCATGTGTTATACTTGTTAGGCTGCTACAAGATCATAACTGGTACCTAGTGTGAGACCCTTGCAAGGCCCTCGAACCTTATAGACATGGCATTGCGCGAATGCCATGGAAAAGTGTGGCAGCGCAGCTTCACTTAGTGTGCGTGTATTGGACTTAGCTTGAACCTGGAGTGCAAGGCACTTGTCTCGACAACGACACATGGCAGATTACATGTGTTGAGTTTAGTGTGTGGCGTGCATAGAGTTCACCATGTGGCGAAGGCAATGCTTGGCAGATGGGGGGGATGTCAACCACGGCAGTTGGTTGTCAGCTACATTAGTTTTCTTTATTAAGTGCCTTAATGTAGACATGCCAAGGCAAAGAGGTAGGACAACAAAGCGTGTGCAGATCTACTAGTGTCTTTGAACGAGTTTTCCATGTCTTTGTTTAAGAAAAGATTTTGCCTTGTACAGATTGTTGTGCCTTGTGGTTGTGTGTGCTTGAGGATTGGCTGAGACTCTGCGTGGTGCATATAGTGCCATTACAAGGGTGTTTATTGAGCGAAAAATTACCCATGTAACACTAAGCACGATGTCATAGCCATCTAAAAATTTGTTTGGAGTTGTTTTTTTCACTAAAATTCAACTTCACTTTAAACTTAAGTAATTTATTAAAGTGTTCGGTAAAAATAGAACATCATGATCAATACCCCCTTGACAACAGCTAGTAGCCTCTAAGTTGTTTTTCAAAAGCGGCTTTCACAACAAGTCTTAAATGAATTTTGTACCCGTTAATTTTTAAACATGACATCCTCTCTACTTTTTCCTTGCGGTTCTCACCCACTCTCTCCCACCACCACCACCACCACCACCATCTCCACCACCACCATAACCTCCTCCACTACCACCACCACTACCCACACTACTACAAAAAAGTGACAAAGACGACTAGAAAAAAACGACGGTCTAAGTGAAAACCGTCGTTGTTTTTTAAAAGACGACGGTTCTATAAAACCGCCGTGTAATAACACCTTAGACACCTAAAAAATGGAGATGCAAATAGTTGTTCATAAACAACGACGTACCTAATTAAAAAACCGACGTCTATTTGAAACAGGATTTCCGCAGTGTAAAATCAAAGCAAATAAAGAACGCAGAAGTTATGAATCGACCGACGTAGAAAGTAAAGACGACGATTTCAAAAAAAGCCGCTGTTTTTACGCAGAAAATAACACGACCAAGTTTTCGTATAAGGCGCTATATAATTACAAATAAATCCACGACTGTAAAATACAAAATATCGCCGTATTAAATTAATGTACAACGAGGGAAAATAAAAATATATCGATGTCTTTCTTGTATAGTTCTACGACGGTATCTTTAAATCTCACCACGTTTGTTTTTCATTTATCGACGTATTATAAAATTTAGGGAGTTTCACTAAAACACCAAAATGGAGGTTGAAATTATAAAAAAACTCAAGCACTATTTAAACATATAAACACACCAAAAACCCATCATTACACACACTCAAAACCCATTTATAAACACACCCAAAAAGTTGACTTTGGGGTTGATTTTGGGTGTGTTTCTATATTTAAATAGTGCTTGGGTTTTTTTATAAATACATGTCTAGGATTGGGTTTATTTATAAATTTGTATAAAATTTAACGTCGTATTTATTCCCTTTATACGTCATACCTTATATTTAAACCGTCGTCTTAATACGAATTTTTTTTATCAATTTATTTCTTTGATTTTGTTATCATACGTCATACTATATGTAAAGATGACGCTTTTTATATATAAAAAAACGTCGGCTATTATATGTAAAGATGACGATTTTTATAAAAACCGTCGTCTATTATGTGTAAAGATGATGATTTTTATAAAAACCGTAATCTATTATATATAAAGATGACGATTTTATAAAACCGTCGTCTATTATATGTAAAGAAGACAATTTTTTTTATTAAAAACCGTCGTCTATTACAAGTAAAGATGACGATTTTTATAAAAACCGTCGTCTATTATGTGTAAAGATGACGATTTTTTAAAAACCGTCGTCTATTATATGTAAAGATGACGATTTTATAAAACCGTCGTCCATTATATGTAAAGATGACGCTTTTTATAAAAACCGAAAAAACCGTCGTCTATTATATGTAAAGATGACGCTTTTTATAAAAACCGTAAAAACCGTCGTCTATTATATGTAAAGATGATGCTTTTTATAAAAAAATCGTCTATTATATGTAAAGATGACGCTTTTTATAAAAGCGTCTATTATATGTAAAGATGACGAATTTTTTTATTTTTTTAAAAAGGGTCGTCTATTATATATAAAGATGACGCTTTTTATAAAAAATAGTCGTCTATTATATGTAAAGATGATGGTTTGTTATAATAACCGTTAAATCATGATTTTTCATTTATAACCGTCGAAATTTTTTGTCCCGTTACTTTATCTCTAAATGTTTATTTTTTTCGATTTTTGGTGTAGATGATCTCGAAGTATAAACAAACAAGTTTGATGGTTGGATCGTTGAAACTAGTTTCTTAGAATGCGTATGCCATCAAAACAATATATTCACTAACAATTAAGAGTTTATTTATACTTTCGTTAAATATAACATAAGATTTTGTGGTATCCACTAGTGTAAATATTTTAAATTGAAGATCAAATTTAGTCATTGTATTCATATAGGGTCAAGGAGTGTAGCGGTAAAAAATCATCAAAATCGGAGTTAAAATAACCGTTAAATCATGATTTTTCATATATAACCGTCGAAATTTTTTGTCCCGTTACTTGATATCTGAATGTTTATTTTTTCGATTTTTGGCGTATATGATCTCGAAGTATAAACAAACACGTTTGACGGTTGGATCATTGAAACTAGTTTCTTAGAATGCGTATGCCATCAAAACAATATATTCACTAACAATGAAGAGTTTATTTATACTTTCATTAAATATGACATAAGATTTTGTGGTATCCACTAGTGTAAATATTTTAAATTGAAGATCAAATTCAATCATTGTATTCATATTGGGTCAAGGAGTATAGCGGTAAAAAATCATCAAAATCGGAGTTAAAATAACCGTTAAATCATGATTTTTCATTTATAACCGTCAAAATTTTTTGTCTCGTTACTTGATCTCTGAATGTTTATTTTTTCCGATTTTTGGCGTATATGATCTCGAAGTATAAACAAACATGTTTGACGGTTGGATCATTGAAATTAGTTTCTTAGAATGCGTATGCCATCAAAATAATATACTCACTAACAATTAAGAGTTTATTTATACTTTCGTTAAATATGACATAAGATTTTGTGGTATCCACTAGTGTAAATATTTTAAATTGAAGATCAAATTCAATCATTGTATTCATATTGGGTCAAGGAGTGTAGCGGTAAAAAATCATAAAAATCGGAGTTAAAATAACCATTAAATCATGATTTTTCATTTATAACCGTCGAAATTTTTTGTCCCGTTACTTTATCTCTGAATGTTTATTTTTTTCGATTTTTGGTGTAGATGATCTCGAAGTATAAACAAACAAGTTTGACGGTTGGATCGTTGAAACTAGTTTCTTAAAATGCGTATGCCATAAAAAATATTCACTAACAATTAAGAGTTTATTTATACTTTCGTTAAATATAACATAAGATTTTGTGGTATCCACTAGTGTAAATATTTTAAATTGAAGATCAAATTCAGTCATTGTATTCATATAGGGTCAAGGAGTGTAGTGGAAAAAAATGTCTATTGTATGTAAAGATGACGCTTTTTATAAAAACCGTCGTCTATTGTACGTAAAGATGACGCTTTTTATAAAAACTGTCGTCTATTGTACGTAAAGATGACGCTTTTTATAAAAAACCGTCGTCTATTGTATGTAAAGATGACGCTTTTTATAAAAACCATCGTCTATTATATGTAAAGATGACGCTTTTTATAAAAAAACCGTCGTATATTATATGTAAAGATGACCAATTTTTTTATTTAAAAAGCGTCATCTTTTAAAACACGCTAAAAATGGCCGCTTAAGTGAATTCGCGCTCGATAAATTTTCAAATTTTCACTCGTCTTTGAAAATCTTATCTCTCATTAACAAGCGTCGTCTTTTAAAACACTCTAAAAAAAGTCTACTTAAGTGAATTCGCGCTTGTCAAATTTTCAGATTTTCCCCCGTCTCTGAAAACCTTATCTCTCCCTCCTTGAAACCCTCCTGCACTCTCTAAAACACCCTCATGAAACTCTCTACAAAATCATCAAAAGATCGATATCAATGAAGGAGTTGAGAGATTGAGGTCTTAGCAAATCCATAAGATGTAGAGGGATGTTCTGTATTTGAGAATCAAAGCTGGTTGAAAGGTTTGATTTGAAAGTCACCTAATCTCTTAATACCCTTCTATATCTTGCTAGTGAATTCTGGATTAGTCTCTTTGCGTTTTTGGTATGTTCTTTGTATCCTTAATTTCAGATTTTGTCTCTCTTGATTTGTCTGATTTGTTTACATTTTTATTTATTTCTGGTTTCTTTTTAGATTTTCTGATTTGGTTATCAGGAGATGAGGAGGAAGCTTGCAGATTTATAACTTTTTCTTTTGCAGGTTTTCTATGTGAGTCGTATGTTTTTTTGTTGTTGAAAATTTGCAGGTTCTCGATGGTCTTTTTTATGCTCATTTTAAATTTCTCCAATGGTCTCTTCCACCTAATTTTTTATGTTTATAATCTTAGCTTCGTTTTTTTTTCTCTCTTTGTCATTTTGATTTATTTACAGGGATGATGGAGGAGACTTCAGTTGTGCATCATTTGTATGTTTGGATGAGGAATGCTTGGATTAGGAGTACGTAGGTCTTGTTAGGAATTATGTTTGTTGTAGAATAAAGATTGGTTAACTATGTAATAACTATTGAATCTTCAAGTTTTATGAAAGAAACTATTTTTGATAAAGCATTATGGTTGGTTTTCTAGTTAAAATCGTTGTATAGCATCATAGGAAATCAAAAAGCATTATTGTACGTAAAGATGACGCTTTTTTATAAAAACCGTCGTCTATTGTATGTAAAGATGACGCTTTTTATAAAACCGTCGTCTATTATACGTAAAGATGACGCTTTTTATAAAAAATCGTAGTCTATTATACGTAAAGATGACGCTTTTTATAAAAACCGTCGTCCATTGTACGTAAAGATGGCGCTTTTTATAAAAACCGTTGTATATTGTACGTAAAGATGACGCTTTTTATAAAAAACTGCCGTCTATTGTATGCGTAAAGATGACGCTTTTATAAAAACCGTCGTCTATTGTATGTAAAGATGACGCTTTTTATAAAAAGGTTGTCTATTGTATGTAAAGATGACGTCTTTATAAACAATCCACGACGGTTTTCATAAAAAAATCGTCATCTTTACATACAATACACGACGGTTTTATTAAAAACAGTCGTCTTTCCTCCTATAATTAACGATATTTACCTCTAAACAATGACGATTTTCTTTAAAAACCGTCATCTTTACTGATAAACAACGACGGTGAAAAGTCGTCGTTGTTTGAAACCCAAATAGACGGCAGTCGATTTCACGACCGGGCGAAAACCTTTACCCGACGGTGGTTTCCCGTCGTCTATTTCGATTTTTGTAGTAGTGCCACCTCCACCTCCACCTCCGCCTCCACAACTACATCCATCACCTCCTTAAGGGAAAACTTGCTCTTAGGTATTTCTCAAATGAAATATAGGGCATTTTTACTAAATACAAAGAAGTGGAAAAGAAAGATTAAAACTAGAAGTCATACAATATTAAGAAAACCCCAAGTATCTTTTAGGCATATGAAATGTTGCACTATGACTCTCTAAATTTGTGAAATTCTATAGTGAGGATGTCATATATGGACCCCTCATGTGGACCTTCATATTAGCCACAAGATCATTTTATTAAACTTAAGTGAAGTTACTATTCAGATGAATCATGTGGCTAATATGAAGGTCCACATCTATGGTCTATATATGGCACCCTTACCATAGAACAAGTCCTCTAAATCATCTATAAAGAGAGGAGTTTAAGGTATAGTTACCCTTGGAGCGAATCTTGAAACCTAGGAAGGTGTTCAAGTAAAGCCTTTGATCTCTCTTTGCTTGGTCTCCACTATGATTCTCCAATAGATACAAAGATATATACCTCACCAAAGCTCTTCACCAAGGATGGATAGAGAGAAGAGGAAGAGAACTTGAGAAAGCAAAGAGTGCTAGCACATCCTCCCCCAAGTGGCCAAACAAGAAGGTGTTGAGAGAGAGGCTTGATGTTTCCCCTTCCAAATTTCCAACTTGAAAACCCCTAATGTCAGATGGTGCTTTAGCATCATATATATATATATATATATATATATATATATATAGACCTAGGGATCATCATTAGGCCCATGACTCTTGGGCCGAAGTGGGCCTGAGGCCTAATGAGCCAAAGCTCGGCCCGACCCGATGGTTAGGCCTACTCGGCCTGACCTGCTTTAAGGTTGGGTAGGGCATGGGCTTAGGATTTGAATCATCCCACCCACGGTTCTGCCCGACTAGGCCTGCCTGTCTTTGCATTTATTTTTTTAAGATTTAATTGATGCACTCCTTAACCTCATTTTATGCTTAATAAAAATAATGTAATATGTATGATAAACTAATAAACTTCTTGTTTTGTTCACACATGTTATAAATTAAGTTAATTGTTTCAATGTTGTCTAAAATTTTGTAAGAAACAAGCAATATATACACTTTTTTTGTCAAGTTCAAATTTAATCATTCAATAAAGAATTTGAAAGCTTTTTTTGGTTTTATTAATTCTAATGGCATAAATTGCATTAATTTTCATGATGTCAATCCTAGTTTGGGATAGAAGTAACATATTTTCATAAGATTCATTTTTAGGTATAATATTTTTTATCCATCACCTTGAACCTTTTGAAAACTCAACCCGACCCTAAAAACAAAAAAAACAAAAAAGCCCGTAAAGCCTGACCCAATGACGAACCCTATATAGACCCATATTTTGACGCATGTGGATTTAAACCCAAATGTATGCCGCACCTACCCCTTGGTGTCCTAAATTTGGGCCTCTTGGGTCCAACACATTTAACCTTTAATGTGTCACACAAGTCCAAAGTCACATGGGTCATTACTTTATTCTTTAAGTCATGTGGGACCCAATTAAGTTCTATAACTTTAATCATTTAATTAAACTATTCTAATCAATTTAATTAGACTTAATCAATTAAGTCACAACCTTGTGGTAGAACTTGACTTGAATTCCCCCTCGGAATCCGTATCAAACCCTGTTACCGGCACTGTAGCGGTACTATTTGCTATAATAACAAATTTCAAAATTCCCTTTTTATCCTTTTCTTTTCTAGACCTTTACACAGTCATTACAACTCGGAATTGAGCATACCCCTATCTACGAACTCGTATCGATGAGCTCTGTGCAATGGTGCCACTCTTTTCCCCAAAATCCTTTCAGACCAAAAATTGACTAAAGTGCCCCCCCCACCCAAGGGCAAAAGTGTAATTTCACAAATAGATAAATTGAATAAAATGATTAAATTGGGTTGGGGGTGTTACACTTGTGTTACAAGCATTGGTCCCGGTCAATCCTTGTTGACCATGTCAAGTGTCGGATCAATAGTTGACCTTTGACTTTGACTTTCACCAAGGCGTAAAATCTCTCTTTTATTTCTCAATCCATTCCTTTTGTGGTGTGTAGTTTTTAGGTTCTAACTAACAAGAGTGGATAAGTCTGATTCTTCAAAACCGAGCTTGAATCCTATCATTCAATTCTCCTTATTGGCGAAGGCTAATTGTAATTAGACTTACATGGGTTTCACAAGTCATGAGTGACACCTATCAGTATGTCATGGCTACTGAAGCTAAATAGAATTTCATTGAAGAACCAATTTAGTTGAAATTGCAATCAATTCGGTCCTTCTTTAAACAATACTCTATGTCATACTATTGAGATACAGATAACTTGTGTCAAATCCCTAATACCATTTTTCTAGATTGCAAACTTCATTTTGCAAATTCATCCAATACTTTGGCCAAATATTTCACGAATCATATCTCTAGAGTTTTCTCTCTCTTTATTGAGATTGCAACTAAGAACCCAAACAGATCTAACCACTAAACCACATATCCAAGCATATCTGGGTAAAAACCAAGATCCCAAATAGATCTAGGCACAAATAACCTCCCCAACTAAAATCTCAAGTCCAGAAGATGAGGAAGGGGATAAAGGAGAGAGAGAGAGAGAGAGAGAGAGAGAGAGAGAGAGAGAGAGAGAGAGAGAGAGAGAGGAGGATGAGTGGCCTCCTCTTCCCTCCGAAACACACAGTGCCTCTTAGAAAGAGATGATAGAGAGAAATGTTTTAGGGTTTATATTATTCTACTATCCTCTTTATTTGGTTCATTTTGAACATGGCTTTGCATCTCAACCATGACAACTTTCTGACCAAGAAACTTTTGCATTTTCCAAGCATTCAAATTCATATGCATGGCCCATTGGATTAACTATAACTAATTATTATTACTATTTTGATAAAAAAAAAAAAGCTATAAAAATTTATTAGATGAAACGAACAAAAAGAATACATTTGCAAAAATTAAATTTGACATTGCAAGATTTTGTAGTTGATGGCGCAATGTGTAATAAAGGGGTTTAAAAGTGCAATTAACACTTACTGAGAAGCTATCAACTTATCTGTCCTTTCAACTAAAGAATTACCTACTCTTACTCTACAGAGAGATTAAATCACCCCCTAAATGTATTGGGACATTTTAGAAAATGCTTCCTAGAGAACCTAAAAGACATTGCATAGGAACTCTACCAAATTAATTACAGACAGCTACAGCTGCTATAATAAATAGAGATATTCTAAAGAATGAAGGAAGTGCATTAATTCCAACATACGAACCTCCACAGGCTTGCATTTATCTCAGTCCAAATATATTGTGGATCTCTTGACACGCACGAAGATGTTAGACTGCAAACCCTTGCCTACTCCTGCTGTTGGTGGTCGCAGATTAAGTTTGCATGATGGTGACCCATCATCTGATGTCTCTGAGTACCGTAGTGTGGTTGGGGCTCTTCAATATCTTACTTACACACGTCCAGACATTGCCTTTTCTGTTCATCAAGTCTGCCAATTTATGCACACGCCCATGACAACTCATTGGGCTGCCGTCAAATGGATTCTTTGTTTATCTCAAGTCTACCTCTGATCATGGTCTTGTATATAAGCTTGGTGAGTTACGTCTTACTGCATATGCTAATGCTGACTATGTCGGTTATCCAGATGATCGTCGCTCTACAGGAGGGTATTGTATCTATCATGGTAATAATCTTGTTTCCTGGAGCTCCAAGAAACAACGAGGTGTTTCACGCTCCAGTACGGAGGCCGAATATCGCCAAGCTTATACTACTGTTACCTTGTCTTAGGGTGCGTTCGTTGTTTCGTGATCTTCGTATTCCCATTCCTCCTCCACATTTGTGGTGTGATAATGTCAGTGCAATCTCCCTTACTTCCAATCCCGTATTTTAGTCCCGCAGTCGTCATATTGAGGTTGATTATCACTATGTTCAGAAAAAAGCCATTCGCAAGGAGCTGTTGGTTACATTTCGTCTACGGATCAGCTTGCTGATCTTCTAACCAAGGGTCTTTCCACTCTTCGGTTTCATTACTTATCCTCCAAGCTTCCCGTTCTTTCCCGTTCTTTGTCGTCCACTCAGCTTGCAGGGGCGTGATAAACCTGTTGCGCAGTTACCACAGTCCTGACCAGTAACAAGTGGTTTAAAGCCAATGAATGCTAGCATGTAATTGTTTATGCTGTTATGATATTATTAGGTTGTAAATACATTTCCGTTATGTAGTAATTGAAAGGTTTACATTCATATACCTTGTGTATAAATAGATTGTAACATCTGTTTTTGTAGTAATATTCCTTGAAGTCTGGTGTTTATCTTCACTTGTTGGTATGTGTGGAAATGGAGAAATCACCAATTTTTTCAAGTTGATGAAGATGTGCTTTTTGATCCTAAACAGCTTATTGTTCGTACTGTCCATGAGTGGTTTGAGGCTTCTCATATATTGAGTAAGGATAATCATAAAGTTCAGGTTGATCTAAAGTGGGAACCTCCTATTTTTGGTCAGTTCAAGTTAAATGTTGATGGGTCAAGGAAGAATGGCTATGGACATATTGGTGCTGGATATTTTATTAGAAGTTCCTCTAGAGATTGGGTCATTGGTTTTGCTGTGAACTTGGGGAATGGGCAAATCGTCTCTCGACTGACTTTGTCAAGCAAGTGGTGGCCCTGAAAGATACTTGTAGATGAGTTAAATATATATTCAAGGTTTATGCATGTGTTTGTTTTAGTAGGTGAGGAAGAAAATGAAACCAAAGGAAAAAAGGGAGTTTATGAACTTATACAGCTATAGACTTTGATTTTATTTGAGAGGTCACCGCCTAAGTTGACGTGCATTGTCGTGTATGGGATTGGGATTCTTATCCCTTAATATATATATATACACATAAACATATTTATATAAATAGAATAATATTTTCCATAGTCAGTATACGTAATACAAAGAGTTAATGTTTTACAGCTATGTGCAGAGAAGAAAATGAAATCGATTTCATACCCATTATTGGACTAGTCAAACCAAAAATCCAAAACTTTGAGCTCGTGATTGTCTCTCTATTACATCCCCAGTTACATTCTACATTATATAATTCTTGCGCTTTCATAAAAATGTAGTATACAATTTCTAACTGAGGCGGGTACGGGAGGTGGTATGGTATGTGCTTGGTCTAAAATTAAACTAAAAAATGTCTCGGACTGAGGCGGGTACGTGCCTTTTCAAATTTCATATAAGATAATTGATAATCACTTGAGCTATAAATTATCGATATATAAGACATTCCTTTTATTGAGAAACAAAGAGGCGGGCGACTTTATTGCGACTCTTTACCCATCAATTTTTAATTAGGTGTAGTAATTAGGCTTTTTCGATGAAGACACGGAACCAAGCAATAATTCAAATCATCTTTTCAACTTTACAAATAAATGAAGTCTGATAGTTGAAAGTACAACTTATCTAGGGTCTCTTTAATAATCTCGTGTGTTAAGTATTGTACACGCGGCAGCAAAATGAGCATGTACAAATTAAGGACAAGATTGTAATATATTTTAGCTCGAAGGACTCAAATTGCTACATGAGAACATTAATTAAATCTGTTATAAAATGGTCACTTTTATTTAATTATTTAAAACCTTGATTGTTTTACAATAGTACAAGTAAAAAGGTCTTCCTCAAACCTTCAATAATCATCTTTATCCTTTTTTATACAAGCGAATAGTCTAAATTATTTTAAATTAATTTAATCTATGGTAATGAGGTCCAGCTTGAGAGTAAGAGAGCGGACTCACTATTCTAGCTAACTGGCTGTGTAATAGATAAACACTTTTTTGCATTTTGATTGACAAACTCTTTTTCTTTTTTTTCCCTTCATTATCCTTGCAAAATATTAGCTAAATGTTAGATGTTTTACTAGTTTCGAATTTGACTATCTTTTGCAATGATGATCCTTTCATGGGATTTCAGAAATACACGATTCAGATTGTCAAACTAAAATGCGAAATGGACTCTATAAAGTGTCACCCAAAATAGAATCTCATGGATTTTCGTGTAGGTCCAAACTATCTATGATGTTTGATGAAGTGATACATTATCGCACTTTAACTTTTCCACGAAGAAACACATAATTTTATTGATCCAAAAGGTTTATGTAATAGCATAGGAACTACATAAAAACAAGTACGCATGTGAAACACTCTTTGCTTTCATTTCTTTAAAAGGGGAAGGAAAAAAAACTAATTGATACAGTGAGTTCTTACGACAGAATACACGAAGGGTTCTGTCAGACCTTTATTATTCCCAAACACACTTGTCTGCAAATAGAACAAAGCTAGAAAAAGAAGTGATACCCCTGGAGCATGGAAACGAAGAACTTATTTGGACTGGTTCAAGTCGCTAAAAAGCCATCAAGCTTAGTAGTGTTTTGGAGGTGGAGGTGATCTGTAGTAATATTTGGGAGGTGGAGGTGACTTCACTGGAGGAGGAAGAGAGTTGTGGTGGTATGGAGGGGGAGGTGATGGAGATGGTGGTGGTGGTGACTTGTAGTGGTAAGGAGGTGGAGGGGAATGTGATGGTGGAGGTGGTGATTTGTAGTGGTAAGGAGGTGGAGGAGAGAATGATGGTGGAGGTGGTGACTTGTAGTGGTAAGGAGGTGGAGGAGAATATGATGGTGGAGGTGGTGACTTATGGACATAAGGAGGAGATTTGTGGACATAAGGAGGAGGTGGTGATTTAGAAGGGGGAGGTGGTGACTTGTAAGCATATGGTGGAGGTGGTGAGTGAGTGGGTGGTGGAGGAGATTTGTGCACATAAGGAGGAGGCGGTGAATGAGAAGGCGGTGGTGGAGACTTATAATAGGGTGGCGGGGGTGATGGTGATGGAGGTGGTGGATGTTTTACATACTTTGGTGGTGGGGGGGACTTGTAATGGGTTGGAGGGGTCTCTAAGTGCTTTGGTGGTGGAGGTGGTGAAGAATAAGTATAAGGCGTAGTGGCAAGCGCACTTGTGGCCAAGAGGCACAATGCCAAGGCATAAAACATTGTAGGGCAATGCCTCAGCTGTCCTGAGGTTCTCATTTCTGCCAGAAATTATAGTTCTTAGAACTTGTTTTGTGAGTGAGGTGGTTGGAAATGGTGAGAAAGCTATCCCTTTTATAGCAATCTTTGACATCATCTTTGAATAAGACGTGTTTGCTTATTCAGCATAATTGGCTGGATTGATGCTTTAAGTTTTCTACCAAATGTGACTTTGAAATTTTGAAATGCCAATCAGTTGAACTCGCTTGCTTCAACCAGTGATTTTGGGTTCCCACAAAGATTTTTCAACTTCGATCTTTCATGAAGGCCATGGACAAGTCAAATCGTGTGGTAGGTAAGTTTGTACGGCTGGAGAGTGAAAATGAAGAGGGTGCATATAACTGAACACGTTGACCCATTATGAAAAATACTTGGCTGGATTATCAAAAGTGCTAATTAAAAGGTGTAAAGCTTTTCATCCATTAACATTAGAGTTTTGCTTCATAAAAATAAATAGGGTTAAATACCTTTTTTTGTCATTGGGTTTTACACAGAAATTCAATTTTGGCCACTGAGAAATTTGTTTAGCCAAATTGGTCACTGTGTTTTCAAAAGTTTACAATATTTTATAGACATTTCGTTATCTATTGTTAACTTCTATTAAGTGCAGTTTTTGTTTTTATATTTCCAGGAAGCACGTTCAAGTCTTCTTCCTCTAACTCGCTAACTCAACTAGTTAGGTTATTGTGCTATAAGAGTTTTAAAAATGGGGGGAAATCTTGGGTTGAAATCGAAATGATGAGGTATAAGGTCACGAATTGGGTATTATATTGAAGCCTAAATCAATTGAGTGAGAACCGTATTGTGACTTCGGATGACAATGAGACACAATCAAGGTGATAGAGCACCAAAATATATTGGTAAGTTGTTGATTTCATTTTAATTTGGTTTGGCCTTTTGATTTTCCTTATACTTCACAATTTTGATTTCAACCCAAGATTTTCCCCAATTTGCTAAACTCTAATAACACAATATATCATAACTCGTTGAGTTAAAGGAAGAAGACTGAAGGTGATTCCTATAAAAATAAAAATAAAAATAAAAACTGCATTTAATGAAAGATAACGAAATGTCTATAAATTGTAAGCTTCAGGAAACACAATGATCAATTTGGCTAAATTTTTTTCTCAGTGACCAAATTAAATTTTCGTTTAAAATTCAGTGACCAAAAGGGTATTTAACCCAAATAAATAAACACACATTGTACTTTGCCAATTGAATTTTTGGATTTGAATTGCCGAACTCGATTAAGGGCCTTAATGTTTTTGCATTAGTTCATTAGTCCTTATATTACTATTACGAAATGTAATAATAAGAAATAGTGACAAAAAATAGTGGGAGAAACTTATGGATAAATTTAGTTTGTTTTATTTTATTTTATTTTAGAATAACTGTTAATAACTATTTTACCGTCACTATATTATCTTTTTCTTTATTCAATGTAATGTAAATAGGAGCATAGTTGGCACTTTGTCAAAAGTGATCGACTCTTAAATAATAATGTAGATTATTACATCACTTCAAAAACTATAAAGAAGAGGTCGAGTTGCACCAAAGAATTAAAAAGAGAACATTCTTTTACTAACCTAGTGTAATTAGGTTTAAAGATATTCAGTTTAGTGTGTGACTGAGGAACTTTTGGCTGGTTTCACCTCATCCATATTTATGAGAGCTAGAAAAATAAACCTTTTGAAAATGTGTTAACCCTGCGTACCATTCGAATTCTTATTATGCTTTAGTGACGATGAAGTAGCAATGCGCTGGTGGTTTCGTTGCCGATTTAGAGACATATGGCTTGTGGCTTAGCAACTTTTATTCACTTGTTGTGTGTTTATATATTCTGGCTCAACTTTTGCAGGTTTTACTTGTATTTCTATTGGAGAGTTTAAAAGTTGTAGTTGTGTTGGTAGTTTTACACACAGCGATTCATGTCTGTCTTATGCAGCCTTATTTTATGAATTTTTTTTGGCATAATTAATTATTGGGGATACTCCAAAATAAATAAATAAATAAATAAAACAAAATAAATAAATAAATAAATAAAACAGGTTTCACAACATCAAAAGTTTATTTATATAAATTTATAGTCAGTTAATTACATCAACTATATTACATATATTTAATAAAAAAATATATTAGACATTGAAATTTTGAGAAATATCAAATTTTCTTTAATATTTTGGTCTCTCTAAATTAATTTTTTATTTTTATTTTCACTCAATCGCCCCTTGTGTGTAAGAGTGAAGAAAAATTTAAGGTCAAGCTTGCATTTAATGTATGAGTCCCACTGTGTGTGTCATTAGACTTGGCAAGTGGTAGCTATATATATATATATATATATATATACTTCTAGAAAAGTTTGAAATTTAGATTTGAAAGTCTTGTGCATGTTTGTACGTATTAGTCGGTGAGGAAGAAAAACAAATGCAAAGAAAGAAAAACAAGGGAAACTTAGCTAAACGTATATATCGACTGCAGATCGACTTTGTTTTCATTCTAACCAAAACAAAAAAGGGACTCTCGATTCCAACTAAGAGGTCACCGCCTAAGTTGACATTGTCGTGGATCGATGCTCATCTAACACAACCCGTAGATTATCCTCAACAAATAAGAAAACACAAAAATTTAGACAATACAAAAACAACTCATTTTGTACACATATGCGTACAATTTAAAGAGTATCCTTCCCAAAGAAGAAAAAAAAAAAAAGGGTCAATTTCAATTTGCCCTGTCCTATCCATTTGTTCCATAATCAACCTAACACAGTTGACATTGAAGGAGAGGTACACAGGCATAGCCCACCCACTATTGAAGAGGAAATACTAAAACTGCTGGTTCAGACTCATGATGACGTCATCATGACCAAAGGTACCAAAGGGACACCTTTCTCCGATTAAACGACAGCGTGCCGAAGGCCTTACTAAAGATTAAGCATGCAGAACCTAATATCAAGACACGTATCATCCCCACGGTGATTTGCCCAAAGTCCACATCCACTCCCTTTTGCCTATAAAATGGGAATAGTGCTAAGGTAAAAAGATAACTAATCTTTACCCACACCACACCCTTACTCTACCAAAATTACCTTTTACTCTATACTTTGCTGACTTAAGCATTAGAGAGCCTTTGCCCGGTACCACACCGGTGCGAAGGTCTTGACGATTGCTTCTTCTGTTCACCATATGAAATTCATCTACTTCTGTTAACCATCTGCAGATTCATCCACATCGGTACATCACCCGTTTTAAGTTGAATATAGTTTTGGACATCAACAGATTGGTGTCGTATGTGGGAATTGAATTTTGAATCTCACTTCTCTGCTAGCTGTCATGGCTTCTTAACTTATCAGACCGTTTCATCTCTTTAGCCATCCACATTCTAGTATGCCAAAAGAAACCAACCTTGACACTCAACATAACACTCATCACGTGCAATCTTCCAAGAGGAGGCCCCTTTCTGAAGCTGATATGCATGCCAAAATGGAGTGCCTACTTGCTGATGTTGCTAAGATGAGAGCAACAATCAGGCACAAAAATGCCAAATTGGAGCATGATGGTCGACAAGTGCAACGGGAGGACACGGATGACAATTGGCCCATCATAATGACGTTACTAAAGGCGTCGAGCAAACCATTCCGGATATCTCTCTTCACAATGCTCAAGCTCAACCCTAGCCTGACAAAGGTAAAGGGCCCTTTTGCTGCCCTAAAGCAATCAAATCACACCCCCTTCATATATCACCCATAAGGATCAACCTTATTCCCCCACTAAAGTCTATAAGGACTGGTTGAGACCATCTTACTATGCTTCGTCCAAAGCATATCAGCATCCCTGTTGATCTTGATGATCCACACGTTGCACATCTTGGCCCTCCTCCAAAGCCACAACGCCTTCTTGTCGAAGAACATGTGGGTTATTCTAAAGAATGGGAACTCTATAATCCAGAAGATTGGGAACCTTACCATTTAGAACCATATACCAGATTGGAAGCTTATCCTCCACCAGTTCATTAGAACTCCTCACCCTTCGATAGGGGATGAATTGCCTTATGTCGACCCGACTGTAAGGCTATTATTTGAGAAGGTTCGTCGCTTGGAGGCAAAGGCCAACGCACTTAACAACAAGTATGGACGAAAGCCACGCGCAAGACCCTTCACTGCACGCATCCGAACCTACAAGCATAATAAGTACCTTTAGCACCTTTGCATAGCCTTTTATAGTGTTATAGAGGATTCATTGACTCATATAAATTTCTTTCCTTTCAGTTTGTGTTAGGGTGTAAGGGTCTTAGTGATGAAGACATGTGTCTACTCTTCCCCTCCACACTTATCGGAATCGCCTTGAACTAGTTTTATAGGCTGAATTCATACACTAGACTATTTCGATTGTGTGAAGCAGGTTTCATGATCTAGACTGATTGGTTGTGTTCGATAGATGACTTGTATTTGATTTGGTAGGGTGAAGACGAAATTCTTCATGAGTATGCAACAAGCTTCAATCACCAATAAACCTTGGAACACCTATGCCGAATCAATGAAGCAAGTAGTAGTTCATGCGAAAGCTGAATACTTCAACTCAAAGCTTGGCCTAACTGATCGACAACGTGCTACCTTCGATGACCTATTGCAAGGTTCAGCACCCACATACAATCTATACCCCCAACCTACCACCATTAAACCAGAATTCTAATCGTTACTCTTTCACTGATGGCGCCAAGTGCAATCAAAACTTTAAATAGAAAGATGATTACCAGCGGCCCTTCAGCAACGGCAAGCATGGAAAAGGTCATCAATTAACACAACAACTATCACTCTAGAGGGCATGCTTCACATAAAAACGGTGATCACGCATCTCTGCATTTTGACCTCAAGCCTTGCTATGAAGTCTTCACTGCGTTGAACACAACTTGTGAGCAAGGTTTGGTCAATGAGGCACTTATGATCCCTAGGCCTCCTGCCAAAAGGCCTATTGACAAACTTGAACCAAATACTGGTGTCTTATGCTGATTCCACCAATTCAAAGGACATGATATGAGGCACTCTCAATTTTAACGATTAGGTACCCCGACATTGAAATTTTTTTAGAATGTGGTTATGCAGTTAGGATGGCCGTTAAAAAAAACATGGGACCCATTTTTTTAGAATGTGGTTATGTGGTTATATGTTAATTGATGATGTGGCACATATGGGACTCATTTTTTTCTTCTTAAATTAAATAAAATATTAGTAAAAAGATTTTAAATTTTAAATTAAAAAAAATTAATAAATTAAAACATAAAATTAAACACCATTTGCCTCATTTCTTTTTTCTCTCTTTCTTTCTTGGGAACCTTCTCCTCCTTCTCTAATCACACACCATCAACCCATCCAACTCACCCACCACGACCACCATTTTTCCCGGCCAACACGACCACCACCCAACTCATCCTCCTCTTCCCCCACCACTTTATTTCTTTATTATCTCTCTCAATAGCCCCCTCTTGCCCAACCACGGTCCCTACCTCACCATCATAGCCGAGCAACAATGGCATATTCCCATAACACTTGCTAAGAAACATTACAAACTACCAACAAAACAACAAAAATCTTTACAGCTTAGGTTTAGGTCAACACAACCAAATTTCGCCATTGCCCAGGCCTTTCCCACAACCCCACCCCTCCACAGATTAGCCAAACTGAAATTTTGTCTTTGTAATTATTGTATTAAGGGGTTTTTCAAAAGATAATATGAAACTTTCATCGATATTTGGAGGTTTTTATTCATCCATCTTTCTATGATTAATATGGTTGTTGCGCCTCAAAGCCTTTGTACAGATGGCAGTGTTGATGTGAGCTATTCTAATTAATCAAGGAGATTTATTTCCTTGATTAATTAGGTGATTTACTTGCTTATTTTATATAGTTGACATAATTGATTATTATATCTATTTCTTTGTAAAGCACTCTTGTAAACTCCTATATATACCTCCTTCTAGAGAAGAATACAATTAACCTAAAGTATTCAAACCATATTCATATTTTAGCATGGTATCAGAGCAATTGATCCTAGGTTGTCTCTAAACCCTCAAATCTTACGCTAAAATTCAACCCCAAACCCTAAATCAAATTCCTCAAATACAAATCTTACACCTCTCAAATCAAAACCTCTTATCAAACTCCTTATACACATACCTCTCAATTCAAATTCATAAATCAAAGTCCTCAAATCAAATTCCTAAAATTCCTCAAATCAAATTCTTCACATTCTCAAATCAACTCCTTAACCACAAACACACACTCATATCAAATCTTACTTCCGATGTCAGCTTTAAGATTCTCTCCCTCCTTGCAGACTCACTTGCATGTGGCCAATCTTGTTGAACTAACTACCCAGGCCTGTGCATCTATTGCCACCACCAAAGGTTTTGCTTTTCATACGTCCTCTCCAAAGCCTGCATGGATCATTGACTCAGGTGCTACGGATCACATGACATTTGATCCTGGCTTTCACAACAAGTGGAACTCGTTCTATGGGGGAGAGATAAAAAGTTTGGTTATGGCATACATGCATTGGGCATGCCTCGTTCAGTTATATGAAGAAATTGTTTCCATCATTATTTTCCAGCTTCCATTTTGATACCCGTGAATTGGCTAAGAGCCAGAGTGTCCCATTCCCATTAAGTTCAAATAAAAGTTCGGTTCAGTTTTCTCTTGTTCATTCTGATGTTTGGGGACTTGCTAAAATTGGCACTCCGGCAAAAGCTCGAAGGTTCTCAAGTTTATAGATGTTTGACTTGGGTTTCCTTTTTCAAAACTAAAAGGGAAGTCAGTTTAAAGTTTCAACAGTTCCATAAAGTGATGGAAGCACAATTTCATGCCCGAATCCAAGTTCTCCGTTCTGACAATGGCAGAGAATTTCTCAACCAGGATCTTAACAAGTTCTTATAGGATCATGACATCATACATCAATGCTTGAGTCCATGTACTCCTCAACAAAATGGGGTTGCTGAGTGAAAGAACCAAAATTTATTGGAAGTCGTTCATGCATCTTTATTTGGTGCCAACATGCCTCGATATTTTTGGGCGAGGTTGTCCTCTCTGCAACTTACCTTATAAATAGGATTCACTCAAGTATCTTGAATTTCCAAACTCCTCTTCAAACACTTCACCACCATCTCCAAGTACCTCACACCCCAAACCTTAAACCACAGATTTTCGATTGTGTTGTATTCGTATACTTACATGATCACCAATGAAAGAAATTGGATCCCCGAGCAGAAAAGTGTGTTTTCATTGGCTATGCTACTCATCAGAAAGGTTACTGGTGCTTTTACCCTTCAAGTAATAAGGTATATACCTCCATGGATATCATGTTTCGGGAACACGAAATATATTTTTTAATAGCACAAGAGGAGAATGTAGAATCAAACCCTCCGAAGATTCTAGAATTTTTTCACCAAGAAGAGTTCTTGCCTCAAAGCGAGCAATCGACCCCTTAAAGCGACCGGTCACCCCATTTTATTCCTTCACGGGCGAGCCACTGCTTCAAAACGACCGGTCGACTTCTCCAAGCGATGGTTGCCCCAGTCTTCCTTCGCAGGTGGAGCCTGTGTCAAAATGATCGGTCGCTCTGTTCCACCAAAAATGCTAGGGACACATAAAGGACCACTAATGTATTAAATAAAATTAAAAAATAAAAACAACATAAATCAAATTCCTAAAAAATATAAATTTGTATCAAATTAGAACTAGTAACTAATCCCAACATTAAAGTCTGAACAAAACTCGTATGTGAAACCCCGTATTTATAATAGTATATATAATTTGAAGAATTAATATTTTGCCATTTAATTTATATATTATATTATATTGCATATGTGTGTATTACATAAATATCATATTCTATTATATATATGTGTATAACTTATATATATATATATATGTATATTATATATATCTTTTGCTAATAGGTGGCTTCATTAGTAAATGGATTCTTGAATGGGTAGTTAGGTGTCAACAAGGCATGCTAGTAGCCTTGTCAACTCACCATGAAGAAATTAGAATAGGATTTAATCACCACAACGTGTCTTCCTAGCAATTCTTTCTTATCTATTGTTGACTTGGAATGCAAGGCCTTATTGATATATTACTTGGAGATTAAGTTCTTACATAAATTTGATATTATCATGTACTGTAGCTACCGTCTTCACCACACTATATATAGACCATTCCATTCCTTTGTTTTTCATTCTCATTTCAGCATTTGTAAGTTTGTAGGAAGAGAAGAATAAAGAGAGAGAGAGAGAGAGAGAGAGAGATGGTGAAATTCTTGGAAGAGATATAAGGCTTAGCTTGTATTTTCTTAAATTGGAGCAATGCTTTGGAAACGAGGTAGGGGTTTCTTGGGGGGCCTTTTTCAGAGATTGATTTAATTAAATTTCGTGAGCTCTATATTATGTGTGATATTGTATAGATATGAGATATTTATGTATTGTGAACTATTTGAATAATGTTGGCATAATTATATCATGTCATGGTAATTGGTTGGAGTTGTTGGGTGGAGAAGATAATAATGGAAAAGAGGGTAATGGATATAGTCTTTTGTGTAGTTGAGTCTAACTCTTGGCAGGTACCAGGTCTCAGGGATCCCACAGTGCACATGGTTTTTATTGGGTGATTCGGGACTGGCGAAAGGGAGTTAGACAAGATGACTAACAAAAGGGGAATTATGGGATGATTCAAATGGGTGTTAGTTCATATAAATGGGCATTCGGGACCAAGTGGTATAAGCATGGTATGGGACGTGCAGGTCTGCTTGTCCAATTATATGAATTAACGGGATTAGAATTGAAGAGCATTCATGTATTATTATTATTATTATTATTATTAAATGTGATATTTGGCTGTGTGATTGCTTGGCACTTAATTTAGTTATATCAATCTACTGTGGTAAGGTCTCATGTCCCTACTTGTGGTTGCTCATCCTTCACCCTGTTTAAATTTTCAGATGAATTAGTGGGCAAGAAAAGGAATAAACCAGTTGAGGTTGAATTAGATGAGAGTGTTAGAGCTTTCTTTATTGTAAAGTTGTAAGATTTTGGATGTATTTTTATAAGAGAAGTTTATTTTAAACTCATGTTTCGACATCTTTTTATTTTATTTCTTTTTATTTTATTTTCTCACGCACGGATTTCCACCTACCGGGTCCGGCGTGACATCGTATAAGCAAAAATCCTCCTGTGGGTTGTAACAAAAGCGGTCCCTTTTGTTTAGACCTCTTTCTAGCAGCAGACTCCTCCTGTGGGTGCTGTCATTTTCTTCACCGGCTTAGTGACAGAACTGTTCAATTCTTTGATAGTTTCCATCATCTCCCTCTGGGTTTCCCCCATAGCATGTATAGCTGTAGATCTATGAGGGTGAAAGCTCCCTCACTTGCACGTTCTTGCTCTCTAGAAGATGCATTTTGCCTTGATTCGGAATCACCATGGTCTGGCCCATCTTAGGAAGCCACGGTATTGCTCCTAGCCTTCTTTCTTAGAGGCATCAATGGAAATGGCAGGTGGTCCCAGCAGATTCGCCAATTTATATAGGGTCTTTTTGTTTTAGCAGCTGAATGGGCTTGGGTTGCTGTGAGAAGAAAACAAACAAAATTCCCTCAGTGTCTGAGTTCAAGAACCAAGCTCCCAAAAAGGTTTTTGAAAAGTTTGCTAAAACTTTAGAAAAACCGCTTTCAGGTTCTTTTCACTAATAACCAAACAAACACAACAAATCGATGAATGGCTTGGCTTAAGGAGCTTGTGGCATGGGAGCTAAGCTTTCACAAGTTTAGCAATTTGAGAGAGAGAAAGCATGAGTTTCTTGCATAATTAAAATGGGGCAGAAGAAAATTAGGAGGATTTCTATCGTAGGGAAAGAAGAAAACAATGAGAGAAGAAGATTGGGTGGCTTGAGTAAATTCTCAGTCGCTTAACAAAGCTTGGTTAGGCTCTGGATGATGATTTATTGGGTAGGAAAAGCTCCCTTTTATAGGCTGAAAGAACCCTAATTTCGTCTAACTTTTCTCTCCATTTTTCGTTGTTTCTTCCTACTTGATCTAATTTGGTGAAATTCTCCTATCCAAGGCTCCTGGGTAAGGAGCCCTTTGGGGTTCCAAGGATTTTGTGTGGCTGGACCTCTCTATGAGGGTGAGGCGCCACTTGCTTTCCTTCTTGATTTTTTAAAATGGTGCTTACAGTAGGAAAGGGAGATGGGTGGAGTCTTTTGTCCGCTAGGTATTCTTCCTATGTTCATGGATTTCCTTTGGTCCTTGTCATGGCTCTTTGTTGACCACCTTGGAACTCTGATAAGGATGAAGCACGACACTAGATTTTTCACAAGTCATTGGGCTGGGCTTGTGATCACAATATTGGGTTATTAGCATGTTATTTCCTGCGTTTAATGAGTTTTCGTCATGCTGCTGGAAACAGCTTATTTAATTCTAGGCATTTTATTGGTGTGGGCTTGTCTAAGTGTTATAGCAGATTACTAGGCATTCTCCTGAGGCATTGGATCATTTTTCCTTTTCTCTCATGCTAACCCATGTGTTTGGGCCCGAGGAACGGACTTGAGTTTTAATGCTCCAAAGTAGCTTAAAACTTTTCATTCCTCGAACCCTCAATGGGCCTTGTGATTGCTTGTTTTCTTCCATACCACAACCTTCTCAGCAAGCCCAGGGTAATTACTTGGCTTGGCCCCACTTAAGCTTGTAACATAGCTGGGTATTAAAATAGCGATTTTCCACATGGCCTTGCGTGTTTATTTAGCCTGCTTGTGCTTGAATTTTATCATGTCACAATAAGTTATGATCGGGCCAAATAGCATCGGATTGGGTTGGTGAGCGTGCATTTATAAAGTCAATGCATTTTGATTCTTTTGCGCATGCTTGCTTGGCATGACGCATGGCCCATGGCTTATGTGGGTGCGTCCCACAATTTTTCTTATGTTTTTTTCGTGATCAATTTATTCGTGTTGGGCTAAGAATAAACTTGGGCCTAATCCTTGGATTTTTGAGCCTCAACAATTAGATACCTTAATGATTTTCAATTTGTCTGATTTTTTGCAAGGAAGATCTATGAATAAGGACTTGAGACAATTTGGATCGTTGATAAAAAAAAATTGAAGGTACCCTAAAAGATGTCCATCAATGGAAGGAGACTATATATATATATATATATATATCTCTCTCTGTGAATTTGGTCCCATATTTTTCTAGGAAGTGTTGCAAGTCACACAACCCTTGAAATATTATTTGTTAATTTTTGTTGATATGCCGATTTGATCTAAACCCAAGTAGAATTCAATGGTGACTTAAACCTTGATATTAAGACTATTATTTCTTAGGAACACTATGACTTAAACCTTGAGATTAAGACTATTATTGCTTAGAAACACTATTTGTCGTCACACCCACACCACGAAAGAGGAGGGAATGAGGAACAAATTCAGGAGAGGCAGTGAGATAGAAGAAAGATAGAGAGACAAATAAGAGGGGATGCTTCACCAATGGTGAAGATGGGAGGAGCTCAGGGGCCGCTGAGGTGGGGCGGGGTTGTGGTGGTTGCTTGGTTTTTGTTTTTCTATCTTAGTTTTTATGTTTTTTAAATATTTTATTACAAATTAAAACACACCCAAAAAGTGTTTGGGGTTGAGTTTTGGGTTAAAATACATATCTAGTATTTCTAAATTTGGTTTTTATGTTTTTTAAATATTTTGACAAATTAAAAATGTTAGTTTTGGGTTAAGTAGGTGGACTTGTCAAGAAATTAGAAAAGGGATATGGAGGGACATGAAAGATGGGACAACAGATCCACGCCCAAAATCATTTTGAACTCTAACCCTAGTGGCCAAAAGGGATTTTTACCCAAATAAATATATCCCTAATTAGACCAGGTTTGGAGAAGGGAATAACAACCATCCTTGACAGGGAATTTTAAAAATACAAATTTATAAATAAATCCAATCCTAGACATGTATTTATAAAAAAACCCAAGCACTATTTAAACATAGAAAGACACCCAAAATCAACTCCAAAGTCAACTTTTTGGGTGTGTTTATAAATGGGTTTTGAGTGTGTGTAATGATTGATTTTGGGTGTGTTTATAAAGTGTTTTGGGTGTTGGGTTTTTTTATAATTTCAACCTCCATTTTGGGTGTTTTAGTGAAACTCCCTTTTAAAAATTCGGAAATCCGTATACCCGCCTCCAATTTTACCTCGAAATCTCCCCGATTAAGGGTGGGACTGGACCCAACGGGGATTCCTACTCATAATAAATAACCTCTAGAAAAAAAAATTGGGTATGTTTAAGTGCCCAGCAGTCAACTATTTGTTCATGCCAGCTAAGTTCCGAGAGTAGGCCAAGTGGACATAAACATATCTCTGTCCACTCAAGTGCAGTAATGTTTCCCAAACACATGAACATAAACATTAAGTCACGTCAACTATCAGATTAAACATTTCTTAAATTTGATTTCGTATCTGCCCAATTGAGCTTTGGTTACAACTTGAAACATCCAGGTACCAAATCTATTATAAAATGCATGCATGTTCACTATTTAATAACGATGATAAAGTGATATGCATTGTCATGCATTAACTTTTCAACAAAGAAGCACAGAACTAATTAACCCAAAAGTCATAGGGGCATATACTAGATTAACAAGTACATGAAATTAATGTTCTTCACTTTCATTTGATTCATTTAATCTCGTTAAAGAAGTAATACAATAAGTGCTTAAAACAGATTACAAGAAGGGTTCTGCTAGACCCTTATTATTCACCAGCACACTTGTTTGTGAAAAGAACAAAGCTAAAAAAATGGTATCGAATTAAAATCCCCAAAGGCGGTACTTATTCTGAATGATTGAAGTGGCTGTAACCGTAAGCTTAGTTGTGCTGTGGAGGTGGAGGTGACCTGTAGTAATATGCAGGAGGTGGTGGAGACTTCAATGGAGGAGGAGGTGAGCTGTAGATGTATGGAGGGGGAGGTGATGGGGATGGTGGTGGTGGAGACTTGTAGTGGTAAGGAGGTGGTGGTGATGGTGAAGGTGGAGGTGGAGATTTATAATGGTATGGAGGTGGTGGAGACTTTGATGGTGGTGGAGGTGATTTGTAGTGGTAAGGAGGTGGAGGGGAAGGTGACGGTGGAGGTGGTGACTTGTAGACATAAGGAGGAGGAGGTGAAGGTGAAGGAGGAGGTGGGGACTTGTAAACATAAGGAGGAGGAGGTGAAGGTGATGGAGGTGGTGGTGATTTATAGATGTAAGGTGGAGGTGGTGATGGAGATGGAGGTGGTGGGGACTTGTAAACATAAGGAGGAGGAGGTGAAGGTGATGGAGGTGGTGGTGATTTATAGATGTAAGGTGGAGGTGGTGAGGGAGAGGGAGGTGGTGGGGACTTGTAGACATAGGGAGGAGGAGGTGAAGGTGATGGAGGTGGTGGGGACTTGTAGACATAAGGAGGAGGAGGTGAAGGTGATGGAGGTGGTGGTGACTTGTAGACATAAGGAGGAGGAGGTGAAGGTGATGGAGGTGGTGGTGACTTGTAGACGTAAGGAGGAGGAGGTGAAGGTGATGGAGGTGGTGGTGATTTATAAATGTAGGGAGGAGGAGGTGATGGAGATGGAGGTGGTGGGGACTTGTAGACATAGGGAGGAGGAGGTGAAGGTGATGGAGGTGGTGGTGACTTGTAGACATAAGGAGGAGGAGGTGAAGGTGATGGAGGTGGTGGTGACTTGTAGACGTAAGGAGGAGGAGGTGAAGGTGATGGAGGTGGTGGTGATTTATAAATGTAGGGAGGAGGAGGTGATGGAGATGGAGGTGGTGGGGACTTGTAGACATAGGGAGGAGGAGGTGAAGGTGATGGAGGTGGTGGTGACTTGTAGACATAAGGAGGAGGAGGTGAAGGTGATGGAGGTGGTGGCGATTTGTAGACATAAGGAGGAGGTGGTGATGGAGAAGGAGGAGGTGGAGACTTGTAGATGTATGGTGGAGGTGGTGAGGGAGAAGGTGGTGGTGGAGATTTGTAAACATATGGAGGTGGAGGGGATGGAGATGGTGGTGGGGGATTTATAAACATATGGAGGAGGAGGTGATGGAGATGGGGTGGTGGGGATTTGTATACGTAAGGTGGTGGTGGTGACGGGATGGTGGTGGTGGAGACTTGTGAACATAAGGAGGAGGAGGTGATGGGGATGGTGGAGGTGGAGATTTGTACACGTATGGAGGTGGCGGTGATGGAGATGGTGGTGGTGGAGATTTGTACACATAAGGAGGAGGTGGGGATGGAGATGGTGGTGGTGGAGATTTATAGACGTATGGAGGAGGAGGTGACGGTGACGGAGGTGGTGGAGACTTGTAGACATAAGGAGGAGGAGGTGAAGGGGATGGTGGAGGTGGTGACTTGTAGTGGTATGGAGGTGGAGACTTATGGTGATAGTGTGGAGGTGGTGGTGACTTGTAGTGGTATGGTGGGGATTTCACATACTTTGGTGGTGGGGGTGACTTGTAACTGTATGGTGGGTGAACAGAGTGCTTTGGTGGGGGGTAATTGTAGTAATGTTGCGCATGTTGAGGTGGTGGAGGTGAAGAATAAGTGTAGGGGTCATTGGCAAGAACACTTGTGGCTAAGAGGCACAATGCCACAGCATAAAACATTAAAGGCTGATGCCTCGGCTGCTCCGAGGATTTCATCATTTTCTGGCAATTCAGCTCTGATTGCCAGAAATTGTACTTCTTAGAACTTGTTTGTAAGTGGGTTGCTTTAAAAGTGTGAGAGAGCTGGCCCTTTTATAGCAATCTCTGCAATCATCTTTGAGAGAGACATGTTTCTTTATTCAGGATAGCAGGCTGGATGTTTATGCTTTTAATTTTCTTCCAGATGTTACTTGTGGATTATAAAATGATAATCAATTAAAGTCTACTATTTCAACCACTCATTATATATATATGAACAGGTCAAGTTGCATGGCTTCTAGGAAAGTGTCGTACGGCTGGGTTGTTAAAATGTAAAAGCGTGTGGGAAGACATGGTTGAACTTTTCTCCAGCAGTAACTATAATATAATGAACTGTTTTTTTTTTTTTTTTCTAATTTAATTTTGTGTGTGTTTTTTTCTCTCTGAAGAGAGGGAAGATTCAAATATGGAGGCACATCTTCCAACAAAGTTGAGAAGCCATAGATAGTTGGTAGGTATATCCAATGAAGTCGAATAAAATAAAGGTTCAGTGTGAGAATGAGTTACATATATGGTCAAAATGCAAGCTTAGCTAGCTACAATATGAATAAGGACCTAGTTTAATTGTTGACTGATTATACTTGTGTATAGTCCTAGAAATGTTCTAAAGATGAAGTTCTATTACATCAAAGAAACATAAACATATATAGAGGGTAAGCAAAAGTAAGGAGCTTTCAAGTGATTAATAAGAGCATTTACTCATGCACTCGAGGTCTTAGGTTTGATTCATATCCACCCGCTCCGCATTGTATTAAAAAAAAAAAACATGTATAAGGTATTTTAAAATTAAATTCTTTTGAATTAATAATGGTTAAAAGTGCTCAAGGTCGGTCTTTATATTCGATTTTGTCTCCGCAATTGATATTTAACTCTAGCCCAATTTTAAAATTTTAGTTCATCCATAAAAGTCGAGCTTACGAAAATGTGAATTAGCAAGCAAAACACTTGTAATGATTTTTCTTAACATAGCTGATGCTAATAGAAATCTAGTTTTCGGTACTGCTGAATTTATTTTCAATTGGTCTTGATTGGCCACCTCCAATTTCTATTTTCTCCACCCTTTTTTAATAAATTTGCACATGCTATGTGGTAGCCCGCACGACGCTTGGTGGGCTTGAGAGTATAATTCTAATATCAGAAATATAAAACCTATCTTACAATGTATATTACATAATTGTCTATTTATCTGTTTACTGATGCTCTAATTGATTTTGAGTTGAATGCTCTAATTACGCATCCCTTGTTCCCTCCATCCCCTCCAGTACACCGAGGGCATAACGAAGGAATGGAAACACAGTTAAATATCTTGAAGTAGCTATGCATCTATTCAGCTTTTTTAAAAGCTTCATACAATGAGTATAACACTCATTGTCAAGATGTTGATCTTAATATTATTGATGGGGATGTTTCCAAATTGAATGGATCCAGAGGATGTATAATGAAGTAGATACTTTTCTACTTAATGAAAATTTGACTATTATTTGCACGACTCACCTACTTGTAGAATATATATATGTTTTCTAAGAATATGTTCAATGTACAGAGAATAAGTTTTTTTTATTTTTTTATTTTTTTTATTTTTATTTTTGCAATTGTCTACCATGACCAATATAGACATTGGTCGGTGAATCTGGAGTGCAATGTTTGCCATGTTCATCCTCTCTTTCAATATTAGCCTTCATTTTTTTTTCCTTTAACATGTGTACTTAAAGTCAAACCCCAAATTTCATAAATTTAAAATAAATTAAATTTAAAATAAAATAAAAAAAGGTCAAAACCCTAGTAATTTCCTGGTTCATATCTTTATGCAGGTCTAACAGACCTTGAGGCTCTCTTCTACAAATCTCGTGCATATAGTTTAAACTTGCTTATTTAGACTTAATTTCGAGTTTTTAATTCATATTAAATACGCATTAACCTAATAGATATTCATGCGTATGCATTCGGCTTCTTTTTCTGCCAAGTAGTATGTAATTTTGCCAAAATTCTGATTGAGATGTTGATCAATGACAGGGAGGTAGAAATAGCTGTGGAATAGTACTTTTTGATATTCATGCGTTAGCTTCTAGGCTACAGCCTGTAGTTATCTTTTTTACTCCACATGTATGTAAGGCAGTTTAACTAATGTTTTCAGGTGATAAATCATGAATTTTGAAAAATGGAGATGACATCTCTCTTAACGAAACTATCGATAATAATATTCTCTAATTATTTTGACACCTTTTGCGGTGCTTTAGCCATATGTCCTGCCTTTTCATTTTGTTACTAACAAAAAAAATACATGATGAAGTATATAAAAGAACACAAATCAAAAGATCTTAAAATACATAAGATCAATTTATAATTTTGATCATTCTCATTAAACCCAATCAAGAAGAGGTCAAACTCTCCATCGAATTGGAGTTTATGAAATATAAGATCAGTTGGGGGACAGGTACACAAGAATAAACAGAAGTCTTTGCCACCATTGGTTCCCCTGCGATGCTGCCGCTGCAAATCAATGTGAGTAATCACTGTGCATGTGATAGCTTCCTTTTCCTTTCTAGAATTTAGAACAAATAATATTTTCAACTTCCATGCGCATATATGTATAGAGTCTCTTTAATTGAGGGACACTTTAGAGTCCTCTACAAACTTGTTTTCAACAATCGAAGTCATCTATTTTTTAAGTATTCATTCATAGATCATCGTTGCAAAACATCATGCAAATTGAGACCAACAAAATAGACGAACACGGTGTTTTAAGAAAAGACTATAATAACAACTATCTAATTAATTGGTCAATGGTTTTGGATTCAAGTGATTTTTTGCATAGATGATTTTTTAGAGAATATCTAAAAACTAGATGGTTCAGATCATTAAAATACAATGCATGGTTGGCCAAGGTATCCCTCAAATAAACTTATTTGAGGAATATATATATTCCTTGATTTAAAGGCTAGTACTCTCCGTAAAGGACCCACTACTAGTGCAGTGGTTTGGAGCAATAGCTCCTCCAGACAAAGTCCTGGGTTCAGGTCCTAGCATCCGTATAGTGTGTGTGAGTTTAGTATATTATCTCTCATTTCAATAGAAGGTGCTAAATTTTTTTTTTTTTAATAAAAGACTAGTACTTTTAAGTTTGAATCCTTGTGGCACTTTGGTAGTCTGTGTGTGAGAAACCTCCTCCCCTTTGTAGTTTAGACTATCGCTTGTACTAAAAAAAAAACTTGCATATTTAGACTAAATTTTGTATTTTAATTCTTATTAAATACACATTAACCAAATAGATATTCCTCTGTATGCATTTAGTCCCTTTTTCAGCCAAGATACATGGGAAGCCTAATTCCCAACTAGTCCGCAATTTTGGCAAGCTATAAGTTATATCAGTGCATTTGGATGAAGGACCTTAAGAGTACTAAGGAATTTCAATCTAACATACAGTTTTCAAGTTCTATAGAATTTTTATGTTGTTTGTCTGGCTAATCTAAAATTGACATTAGGTATGATGTGTTGTTGGTGGAGCTGCTAGTGGTGAGAGATGGTGATGGTGATGGTTGTGATGGTGGCGATGGGTACATGATTGTATTTTTGTTTTTCTCATAACCCTTATTCTCTTGGAATTTTAAACACCATACCTACTTAAATGGAATTTATGAACCCAAATTCCAAGAAGTTATTTTCTTCATAGTGTTTCGTAAATTCTTATTGAGATGTTGAATGATAGGGACATAGAAACAGCTGTGGATAGTACTTTTTTATATTCATGCGTTAGCTTCTACGGCTACAATCTAAGTTCGAACCCACATGAAACTTTGGAGATGTGTTGGATCCCAAGCCTCTGCATTTAGAATCTACGCAATTACCCGTATCTCACTTCATCTTAGAATCTGCGTAGATTCAAAAAGAAAAAAAAACTTGCTTATTCATACTAAATTTTGTGTTTTAATTGTTATTAAAAACACATTAACCTAATAGATATTCCTATGTATGCATTTAGTCCCTTTTTCAGCCAAGATGCATGGGAAGCGCTAATACCCTAATACCGAACTAGTACGTAATTTTGGTAAGCTATAATTTATGAAGGTGCATTTGGAGAAGTACTAAGGAATTTCAAACTAACATATGGATTTCAAGTTCTAGAATTTTTATGTTGTTTTGTCTAGCTAACCTAAAATTGAAATTAGGTAGGATGTGTTAGATCCTGAGTCTCTGTATTTAGAATCTACGCAATTACCCACATTTCACTTCATCTTAGAATCTGCGTAAATTCGAAATGCAAGGCTCGGGATCCTAATGTGCTTTTGGTGGAGCTGCGAGTGGTGAGAGATGGTGATGGCGATGGTTGTGGTGGTGGTGATTACATGATTGTATTTTGTTTACCCCTATTCTCTTGGAATTTTAAACACAATACCTACTTAAATGGACTTTTATGAACCCAAATTCCAAGTTGTTATTTTCCTCATATCTACATTTCCTAAATTCTTACTGAGGTGTTAACTGACAGGGACATAGAAACAGCTGTGGACAGTACTTTTTGATATTCATGCGTTAGCTTCTAAGGCTACAATCTATAGTTTTCTTATGTACTCCCTATGTATGTAAGGCATCTCATCATGACAAATCATGGATTTTGAAAAATGGAGATGGCATTTCTCTTAAATATTTTTTTAAAGTGACAAAATGAAAATGACCTAGAAGTTCACATGACATGTCTAAAATTTTCCAAATTAAGTTCTATGAGCATCTCACTTACCTATTTTAAGGGGTTATCAGTTTTGCATACTCTATGATGGACTTTCAGAATCGTTTACTTTCCTAACGTGACGTGTCATACGTCCTATACTATTAAAACAATTAAGATCTTACACTCCATCAGAATTTATAATCTTGATGACCAATCCCTCTCTACCCTAACTTCCTGATGTTCATTAATCATTATCTCTGATTATGAAATTAAACCCAATCAAGAAGATGTCAAACTCTTCATCGAATTGGAGTTTATGAAAAAAATAAGATCATCGGTTGGTGCAAGGGGAGAGGCTCACACGAATCAACAGAAGCTTTTGCCACCATTGGTTCCCTCTGCTATGCTGCCGCTGCAAATCAATCTGAGTCATGAGCCTCTGCATGTGGTAGCTTCCTTTTCTTTTCTCATCATATAGCCAAGTGTTTGTTTTCTAATTAAGCACCCCCAATCCTTTCATAGTCAATGGATTTTCGACACTAGCTCTAAAAATAAAATAGAAACGGGCAATAAGACAATCCAGGGTTTTCGGGTTTGAAAATTTCTTGTGTACACAATAGGAAAATCATTAGAAATTAATTTATTTGTCTTCCTTACATATTTTATTTAACTTTGAGACGAAAAATAACATACAAGTCTTGCCTGCAATTTTTTTCTTCATTGTAAGGGCATCTTCAATATGAACATGTCAGTCGGCAAAATCTTATTGTGACCAAGTTTATGCTGATTGCATCACATTCGAGTGGGTAAGGAGCTGTATGGCAGTTGCATATATAAATACTCTTTTTTTTTTTCTTAATTAAGTTTTAATTATATTGGACAATATAATAATCAATAATTATCAACTAGTGATGTGGGGTCAATGTGTGGATGGGTGAAAAGTCAAACGCAACGTTCCCTACCTGTCTTTTTCAGTATTATTATCTTGGCCAGTCTTGGACATTTGGACATTACTAGTTTTCAGTATTATTTTTAATTCTTAATCCGTCATTGAAAAATAAGCTGACTGCTGCAGAATGCCACACCGACAAGAAAGAAACTAAAAAACTAGTATGGCCATTATTTGTGAATTATTTTTTTGACATTGACCTTGCAATGTTTCTGGCATGCCTTTCTAGAGCTGGAAAATTAACCCTCATTAAGTCCAATGTTTCTGGTATGCCTAATCATGTGATGTCTTGTTTTAAATGCCTTCCTCGGGTGATTAAAGAGATGAACAAATGATGCAGAACCTTCTTCTGGGGTAGGGACAGTACCCCTCCTATTGCCTGGAAGGATGTTTGCATGCCGAAAGACCTTGGTGGCCTTGGTGTCAAACTGGCTAATCAATTTAATCTTGCTGCTCTAGCAAAGCTGGGGTGAAAGTGCATTACCGACCAATCAAATTGGTGGGTCAAGATAGTTACTCAAAAGTATTTAAGACATGATAATTTTTTTACTCTAAAGAAAAAATATAATCACTCTGTTGATTGGAAGTCTATTTTGGATGCCAGACAGGTTTTGTGCAAAGGTCTGAGGTGGGTGGTGGGAAATGGTGGTCTATTTCTTTCTGGACCTCCCAATGGGTTATGTCTTTCCCACTCTTGGATCTCATTCCTGAGCACCAAAGAGGCCCTATGAATCTTGATCAAAAAGTTTCGGACTTTATCACAAACAAAAACTGGGATAGGAATAAACTGTTCTATGAATCTTGATAAAAAAAGTTTCGGACTTTATCACAAAACAACAACCGGGACAGGAATAAACTGTCTCAAGTTTTAGACGATGATCTAATTGACAAAATCTTAACTATTACTCTGCCTACATCTAATCTGCATGATAAAATGGTCTGGGGTCCCAACCCTAATGGATCCTTCACCATCAAAAGTGCCTACAATATCCAGATCAAGGAGCGGCCATCCCACCCTCATGTTAATCTGCTTAAGAAAATGCGGAAGCTTGATATTCCTTCAAAAGTAAAGATTTTTGCCTGGATGCTCATTCGAATAAGGCTACAAGTGAGAGCCAGACTGCACAAATTCATGCCTCATATTAGTCCTAATTGCCCCTGCTATCAGAACCAGCCAGAGACAATTCAACACCTTTTTATGGACTGCAACTTTGCTAAGGATGTTTGGGGATGCTCTTTTTATTTATGGCCCCCTCCTTCACAGACGACTGATCTATTGTGGGTTTGGAAAATTTAATATTAACTAATATTGATTTTCCTATTTGAATAGAAATTAATAAAATCCATTGGGTTGAAGACATGACCCTTGGGTTAAAGACATCTTCACATGGGGGGTGACAACTCTTCAAACAAAGGGATGCATTGTTTGGGGTGACAACTATTCAAACCAAGGAATGCATTGTTTGCCTTTTCAGATAGGGATACCTTTTTGGAAAGGGTATTTCATCATCTATAAATAGATCAATCTTCCTGCAGTTTTATGAATTCAGTTTAATTCTCTACATATAGACTTTCACATATAGAAAGCATTAGAGTTTTCATAAAGAGAGGTTCCTGCATAATTTGGTTCAAAGTTCCTTATGAATTGCAGTGCTTCTTTCACAAGGAGGGGAGTCATTTTATCCTGGGAGGCGAACGCTAGTGAACCATAAGCACCAGTGTGGGGCGTAATTCGTCTTAAGGTCAGAGTGTCCAACACTTGCCTCAACTCAATTAAGGTTCTTCTAATTCAATTCTCCTTTTGTAAAAATCTGTTTTATGTGCAGTATTTATTTTATAGCAATTTAGCACTCATATTTCCAACAATCTTAAGACGAATTATATGTGTTAATTGCTATATACATTAATCTGTGTTTAATTGCCATATACATTAATTTGTGTTTGTGCATTTAAATGTTAACGTTGCAAAGGTTTGATTTTGGTACAAACAGAAAAACATCTTTTAATGAGTTGTTTATTCTATTGAATTGGTTTCCTGTTAGTTTCTTTTGTTTTATACAATTCAAAGTTAAACAAATCTAAATAATCGGGACCATTCAATAAAGTCTGCCACAAACACTGATTGCCTTATGTTTCTATTGTTAAGAAAAAGGTGCAAAACAGTTTGCATATGTAGTCTGCACCCGTGTAGGGAATTTATGTATATTGGCATCACTGATTTTGAATCTAATGCATATAACAGTTTTAGTGCATCGTTGACTTGAGATTAAATTAGTTGCTTATATCGAATGCCTAGTTTAATTTCAACTCCATCTTTTGAATGAATACGCTGTCGCAGTTTACTGCACTCTAATTTTAAGTTGTTTCATATTGTGACTCTTGGATATGTCATAATCAATTAAGAGTTGTCATGGCCAGTGTATATATTTGTGATAGTTCCATGCATTGGAACAGACTAAAAGTTGCTATGATATTCGCCATGACGAATTACAGACCAAACTAAGTGGTTTCGAGTTCCACTGTCATTATGCAGATTTGGATGCCTTCAAGGTACTGTTATGAAACCATTTGATGTTTTCTGTCATAAGGCTATGAAGATGTCCATCGGTTACACAAAACCAGATTTTGGGTTGAGTCGATGTTTGTTAGAAAATTTGATACTTAGATATTAAGTTTTCTAAATTAAAGGAAAGTGGACATCAAAATCTGGAAGTTTTGCTGGTGTTAGGCAAAACAAAATTTTGTGAAGGCAACCCATTTTATGACAAAACATATATTCTATGATTTTGTATAGAATATTAGGTTCATGCAATGTGCTAGGGCTGTTGGAGATATACTACCTATAGAATGAGATGCATATGTACAAAGGGTACCAAAGCCTTACCCTATGTATAAATTGATGTGCACTTTATAAAGAAAAATTAGTTTTATAATGATTTGCTTTAATCAATTAATGAGGGTATGGTAACTAGAACATGTTAAATATGTTATAAACATGGTTCTATTACTAATGCAACATTGAATTGATTTAAAGGAAGTTATAAACTAATACTATAAAACTATTATCTCATTCTTTAGAATAAAGTAAAAGTTTTCTCCTTCTTAGGCATATGAAAAAATGATTAACAGATTGCTTAATACCTTCCACAATTATGTGAAAATTGTGGGGGTGACAGGCATGAAGGAAAATTTGGAATTCTATTTCCTGACAAAGAAAATAGAAGTTTTCTAGATTAGTTCATAAGCACCACGTTTTGGTGGAGAGAGGCTTTGATGTTCATAAGAGTTTAAATTTCTCTTATACAAGGTATGAGAAGGTTAGAGACCTTCCTATAAGTACCACAAATGTGGGGGTGTCTAACCGAGTATTAGAAGGTTACTCAGTTGACACAATTATTAAGTCTTAACAAAATAAATTAAAACTACTCTTGAATGTAATTTATTTCCATATATGAAATTATTATGGCAATATATTACAGAAATAGTCAACCTAGTAGATCCAATATTTAAAGGTCAGACTAAAGAGTTAGTTGATCATCGAGGGGAATGGGAGTATAAGCCTAAATATTTAAAGTCTCCATAGTGGATACCCAACCTAGCTGACTGGAGATCCCAAGATCTAGGTTCAAAAGGGACAACCAAATTATGGATGACTAAGTAGTAGCACTACCGAGATTACATCTCTTACCCATATCCTATGATGAAACAGTGAAACAGTGCTGCCTGTAGCGTGTTTTAGGGTAATCTTTGATTTTAATGATTCCTATAGCTTGGAAATCCAAGTGGGGTAGTGCAGGATACTCTTAATAGGAAGTCACCTATGTGAGTGTGAAATGATGAGGCCGTTTCTATGAGAATTTTTTAAGGCTTGAATTCTCTAAAGCTCTCATGAATACCAGGAATCGCTCAGGGCCAAAACGAGCACAACCAATCGAACCAGATATGTTTATAAGGGTGTTGTGTGAGTGCTATTGTCTGGGTTTACACAAACGGCTGAACAGTTCAAGACATCACGTTCACTGATTAGCCAAGTAAATCCGATAGTATTTCATTACGGAAGGTTCAAGGCCAAAAGCTACCTATCCAGATGCAGTATTCTTCTAATAGGAACTCTCTCTAGTGTCTTCATTTTTTGTTTGCATGTTGTTGAGTCAATTTCCATTCATGTGGGGGATTGTTGGAAAATTTAATATTAACTAATATTGATTTTCCTATTTGAATAGAAATTAATAAAATCCATTGGGTTAAAGACATGACCCTTGGGTTAAAGACATCTTCACATGGGGGGTGACAACTCTTCAAACAAAGGGATGCATTGTTTGGGGTGACAACTTTTCAAACCAAGGGATGCATTGTTTGCCTTTTCAGATAGGGATACCTTTTTGGAAAGGGTATTTCATCATCTATAAATAGATCAATCTTCCTACAGTTTTAAGAATTCAGTTTAATTCTCTACATATAGACTTTCACATATAGAAAGCATTAGAGTTTTTATAAAGAGAGGTTCCTGCATAATTTGGTTCAAAGTTCCTTGTGAATTGCAGTGCTTTCTTTCACAAGGAGGGGAGTCGTTTTATCCTGGGAGGCGAACGCTAGTGAACCATAAGTACCAGTGTGGGGCGTAATTCGTCTTAAGGTCAGAGTGTCCAACACTTGCCTCGACTCAATTAAGGTTCTTTTAATTCAATTCTCCTTTTGTAAAAATTTGTTTTATGTGCAGTATTTATTTTATAGCAATTTAGCACTCATATTTCCAACACTTACTCATAGGTATATCAGATAGGTCTGAAAAGGCAAATATGGTAATGCAGCACAAATGAAAAATATATATTTTGTTTCCAATATTATCATTCAGAGATGGCCTCAGCACCTGTAAGGTACATTGTGTGGGTGTGTGTGTTTGTATGTTCCTGTACATATGTGTACGTATATATGTACCTACTTTGCATATTTAGGATGTGTGTACTTAATTCCCCCAGCTTCTGATCTCTTATGACAGAATCTAGTGAGTGCAATAAAATGTTCAGGCCAGTACAATCGTTTTCCGGCAGTTCTCGCTGAATGTCAAACAAGTGTTGCTCTCATCAAATCCTTGTTTCCATCATCTGATACATTATCTTCAACCTTAACATTTGGGGAATGTTCTACATATGTAGTTTCATTTTTACGATCACTTTGCTTGTTTGCAGATGTTGAACCTGCACCACCTTTAAAGTCATATTCTGCGTGTTATCCCTGAAACCAACAAATTCCTGAGAGTGGATCATCAAAAAATGATTTGTACATTTTATCAACACGACGGACTTATATGAACAGAAACTAACCTCAGTAAGTTCCTTAGGGAAATGAAGTTGGGCTTCTTCGGGGTTCTCTGCTTGTGTCCCAATCCACCAAGCATTGGAAAACACGATCTGGGACATGAAAAGCTAATGCTGAGATATATACATGTGTGTGCTTTGAGAAACTCAGTTTCATATAACAAGCACATGGCCATAGACAAACAAAACAGAAGATGTGGATTTTTTGGAAAGGGGCTGCAAAATGGCGTTACCACACTCAGTGGCGGATCCACGTTGGGACAACAGGGGTCGGACGACCCTTGGAAGGTTGGAAAAATGGCTTGGGACTCCATTGAAGCCCCTTGGACAGCTACTGGAAGCCCCTTGGATGCATGCCATCCGCTCGATGAAAGTCGGAGAAGAGGAAGATAGCTGCGCATTGCTGCGCGCGTCTTGTGCGCTGCGTAATTTTTTAAAACTGCCTTGCCAAACGACGTCGTTTGGCAAAGGCTCATCAAATCTTTTTAAATGACCTGGCCTCAAAACGACGTCGTTTTGAGCCGTTTAAAAAAAAAAAAAAAAAAAAACAACCTTGCGAATCCGCACAGCAGCCCCAAACCCTTCATTTCCAATTTCACACTTCCTCTCCCCACCCTCTCAAACCCTAACCTCTCCCCCAACCTCCCAACCTCCAACAACCTCCATCATCAACTCTTCGTTGGGCCACCAATCACCGCCGTTCGCCGCCGTCCTCCTCCCTCCTCCATTGTTTTCAACTACAAGTAAGCTTAGCTATGAAATTTATGGAAAATGTTTAATATATATTGTTGTTGTTGTTGATATTAAAATTTATTGTTGTTGTTGATATGAAATTTATGGAAAATGTTTAATATATATTGTTGTTGTTGTTGATATTGAAATTTATTGTTGTTGTTGATATGAAATTTATGGAAAATGTTTAATTTATTGCTATATGATTATTGAATTTATGCTTTATTGAGTTAATGCTTGAAATTTATGGATATGAATAATATTGATATTTTTTGTATGTAATGAAATTTATGGATATGATATGAATCATAGTGATAATCATATTAATGTAGATTGATTGAGTTTATGCTTGATTGAGTATATTGAATATTAATTGATATTTGATATGATAATTTAGTATATTGAATATTGATTGATATGGGTTTATGGAGTATATTGAATTTTGAGAGTGGGTTATTGACATTTTCATATTCATATGATAATTTGGGTAAAAATTAATGATTGATTGAATTAATTGATTTGTAGATTTATGGAACGATTCTTTAAAAGAAAATTATTTACGGATAGTCCTTCTCCGTCTAATCCGGGTAGTTCAAATGCAAGACCAATTGAAGTAGATGAGATCTTAGCTAATCTTCAGGCAGACCCTGGACTAAGAACTCGAATGGTGGATTATAGTCCTAATATTCGAGATGAGATTCGAAGAGCATATCTACAAAAGGGACCTTGTCAACCTAGAAGTTATAAATTCCCACAAACTAATCAATCAGGAATTAATAGACGCTTCATTGCTAATTGGTTTGATGATCATGATTGGTTGGAATATAGTATTGCTAAAGATGCTGCATTTTGTCTTCATTGTTATCTCTTCAAATCAAATTTTGATCAAGTGGGTGGTGATGCATTCACTGGGGTAGGCTTCAATAATTGGAAGAAGGCGAAAGAAAGATTTAATCTTCATGTTGGACCGGTTGGTAGTGTTCACAACCAAGTTAGAGAAGTTGCTTACAATTTGATGCATCAAACTACACACATTGAAACAATTGTCATCAAGCAAACAAGCCAAACTCGCACGGCTTATCGCACTTGCTTGAATGCATCACTTAAGTGCACTAGGTATTTGTTGCGACAAGGTCTTTCTTTTCGTGGTCATGATGAAAGTGCCCAATCAAGTAATAGAGGGAATTATTTAGAGCTCTTGCAATTTCTTGCGGATCATGATGAAAAAGTTAAGGCCGTTGTGTTGGAAAATGCTCCAGGAAATTTGAAGTTAATAGCTCCTTCAATTCAAAAAGATCTTGTCAATTCTTATGCTAAAGAAACCATTGGTCTTATCTTGAGTGATGTAAAAGATAGATATTTTTCCATAATGGTGGATGAAGCACGTGATGTTTCAATAAAGGAGCAAATGGTGATGGTGCTTCGTTATGTGAATGACAAAGGACAAATAATTGAAAGGTTTGTGGGGGTTCAACATGTGACCGATACTACTTCAAGTGCACTAAAGGAAGCCATTGATGAATTCTTTTCTTCTGCAAATTTGAGCTTTTCCAAGCTACGAGGACAAGGTTATGATTGAGCTAGTAATATGAGAGGTGAGTTCAATGGCCTTAAGACAAAGATTTTGAGAGAACAACCTTGTGCATTTTATGTTCATTGTTTTGCTCATCAACTTCAACTAGCTCTTGTTGCGGTAGCAAAGAAAAACATTGATGTCAACTCTTTTTTCACAACGGCTAATAGTTTGGTCAATGTTGTTGGAGCATCTTGTAAGCGTCGGGATGCACTTAGAGCACAATACCAAGAAGAGCTTGTGAGAGCTTTTGAAGAAGATTGTCTTATAACGGGGCCGGGGCTTAAATCAAGAAACTATTCTCAAATGTGCCGGCGATACACGATGGAACTCACATTATGGTACGTTGATTAGTATCATTTCTATGTTCCCATATGTGGTGAATGTGCTTCAAATGATTGTTGATGATAATCCTAATGATAGTTCGGGTGAAGCCTATAAGTTATGGAGAGAAATACAATCTTTTGAGTTTGTGTTTCACATATTTTTAATGAAAGCTATATTGGGAATAACAAACACTTTGTCTCTAGCATTGCAAAAGAAAGATCAAGACATTGTGAGTGCAATGAGTTTAGTGACAACATGCAAGGAAAACCTGCAGTTCATGAGGGATAATGAGTTTGAAGAATTGGTTGAGCAAGCATCTTTGTTTTGTTACAAACATGATATTATAGTTCTTACCATGGATGAGGAATATATAATTCCAGGGAGGTCACGGCGTAATGCTCCAATGAAGACAAATTATCATCGTTATCGTGTGGAGATGTTTATTCATGTAATTGATGGACAACTTGTGGAACTAAATGATCGCTTCAACGAGGTAAGTACTGAGTTACTTACTTGTTTGGCATGCTTGAGTCCGAAAAATAACTTTGTAGCTTTTGACAAACGAAAGCTAGTTCGTCTTGCTCAATTTTATCCTTATGATTTTTCGGATAGAGACTTATTGATGCTTGAAGATCAACTTGGTGTTTATATTCATCATATGCGTTCGAGTATTGATTTTTCTCAATTGGAAGGGATCAGTAGTCTTGCAGAAAAAATGATGGAGAAAGGAATGCATGAAATATTTCCTTATGTGTATTTGCTTCTTACATTGACTTTGGTTTTACCGGTTACAACTGCTTCAGTGGAGAGGCATTTTCCGCCATGAATATTATTAAAAATCCACTTCGCAACAGAATGAGAGATCAATGGTTGAATGATAGCTTGATTGTTTATATTGAGAGAGATGTTTTTGCTTGTATTGATAACGAAACTATAATGCAACGTTTTCAGAATATGAAAACTCGTCGTGGACAATTGTAACTTGTATTATTGGTTTTGTTATGAATTATGAATGGAAGTACTATCTTTTTATCTTTTTAGCATTATTTTCTTTATAGAAAAATTTCAGAACTTTTACACTAAGCCCCCTTGGCCACATAATCCTGGATCCGCCACTGACCACACTCTGTAAGAAGAACAAGAGGAAGATTCTTGGTGGAAGTTTTATGAAACAATAGCTCTGAAACATTATGTACACAAAGTATAAAAGCACACAAAGAGAGGAGTTGCAAGCATAGGGTAATTAGTATGAATACAATGAGGACATGCTATTTCAATCAACCCAAAAGATACAGGAATAAAATTATGTAGTTCTTCTGCCTTATGAGATGCAACTTTCAGAGTACAAGTTTCCACGAAATATCAGCTTTGCAGTTCTTTTGCCTCATTCTCAACCAACTATTACTTAGTTCTATGAGTCTTAACTGAATCAGTTACCAGTTAAAAACAAGTAGCAATTCTAACTTATTCAGACATGCAAGTATTGACTTCTAATAACCTCTCGGTTTGGATCCTCTTCGTCTTTGCGCTTCTTCTTCGATGATGAGGTTCGCTGCGCTTCTTCTTCGATGACGAGGTTCGCGCCATTTTGATTCCACCGGACTTTTCTCTTTTTCTGTCTGTCTGTTCCTCCGACTATTATTTGATATTGATTTGTAGGGTTTCTGTTGACTTCAGAAGGAAGGCGGGAAGCAGAGAAAAACCCCAACTTTATTCTTATTATCTTTTTATTTTATTTGATAATTTAACGTTTAACGGTAGCAATCATTTGATAATATAATTTTAACGGTAGGGAGGGAAGGAATCATTTGATAAATCAACAAAACTAAAAAGAAGCCATAGTGTGTATGGTATGGTTTTTTAAGTGCAGGCAGCGCATCCATCGCTGCACACCCGCTGCCCCCCTTTTTTTGGGCTCTAATCAGATTGTTACAAAATTGCTGTTGGCTCCGTATTCAGCTTTAAACTTACAAGTAAAAAACGTACATAATCTGTCAACCATGCCCTCAGCTCTATTGCAAGAGATTATATTTGTATTCTGGACACCCTTCAAAATCACTTCATCATGTATGAAAACAATCTCATAAACAAATTAATGGATCCCCAAACACCACCCAATGTGGCAAACGGCAGGGGAAACTCTGGGCACTCAAATGCTCTACCGCAGTTATAATCAGTGAAGAATTGGAGATAAACATGTTTTGGGCATCTTGCCATAAAACATTATAGGCAGGTGACTGCAAATGAACAGCTATTGTCCAAGCTAATTCACAAGGCCCCTCTGTTTGAAGACGTCAAGCATCGCAACCCTTATTTTTGCTGGAGACTCCACCACTGTCACCCCAGCTTCCCTAAGGGTCTTGATTTTGTCTTGTGCTGTACCCTTCCCCCCTGACACAATAGCTGCACAAGCAGATGCCACCAATGACGTGTGTGATTATCATGCTATGAGAATGATATGAAACCACACTCAACCATAGACAATGAGAGAAAGAGAGAGAGTAATGAATCATATACCTCCAGCATGACCCATATGAAGGCCAGGAGGAGCAGTTAGTCCAGCAATAAAAGCAACAATAGGCTTCTCAGTTCCACTTTTCTGTTTTATTGGTCAGATAATCAGTTGCCACCCATATACAGACAAAAGATAAAGATGGTAGCAGTGACAGCTAACTGTGAGAATTTACGATGCTGAGTCGAGTGTGTGTGAGTGTGTGTGTGTGTGTGGGGTGGGGGGGTTGGGACTGTGTGGGGTGGGGGGGTTGGGACTCTTTCCAAAACGGACAGTACAATATCCTGACCTCTTTGCTGATATGCCTTACTTCCGCTAGTGCCATAGAAAGAAGAAGATCATGAACACACAGCTTAGCATCTGGGTGCTGAACAGCTACACGACCAATATCTTGCACAAGCTTAACTTCTCTAACCTAGAATGAAGAAATCCAATATCATTATAACCCACCTTCCAAAACAAAATCCTTTCTCCCTTTTTTTAAAAAAATTAAACAAGAAAAACCATTCTAAAATATTACGAATAAGATAATGTTACACGCTTAATAAATGCAATTAGGCAATGTGTATCTACAAGAGGAACCCACAACGAAAAGTATGGGTGAAAAAATGAGTTTCACGACAAACTGTAGCAATCAAATTCTGTAAAGTATTCAATCCCTCTTAAATTAGTGTTTAACAATATTTATTTTTCTTCAAAGAAGAAAAAAAGAGCCTGAAAGGCTGAAGGCTAAACACTAAGCCACAAAAATCTATGTTAGACTAAGTAGATTGTACAAAGACAAATCTGTACCTCTTGAAGAAGGCAAAGAGCACCTGGCAACCAAGCCCAAGGGATTCGTAGGGAAGATTTAGGTGGGATCTTTTCCTTAATATTACCAGCATATTCTGGTTCAAAAAGAAGCTTATCTCTCACATCCATTAAAAGACCCTGCAAAGCAGCCCACAAGAGAAATAATTTAAAGATGAAATTAAACAACCTAGCAGAAAGCTCTTTCCACCTGGTATATCTACAACATATAATAAAAAAACTTTAAAGTCTCAACCTGGCGAGATGCAACAGCATCCATGGTGTAACCTTCTTCAATTTCAGCACTTTTCAAATCCATCACTGATTTAACAACCTCATCTTTTTCAGCTTGATCAGGAACGCCAATAAGCTGCAAATTCATTACGTTAGCATTAAGTTACTAAATGCAGAGTCAGACTAACAATAAAGCTCAGAAAATACGGATATGTTAGCGCAAGATTCACATAAACATCACACAAATTGTACAAACTACTCTGATAACTTGATTATGCCACTTCAAGTGTAAGGATGGCAGAGTTTGTTCAACAGTTGAAGCTCTTGAGGACAATGTTAAATATGGCACTATTGCAGATGATGCTACTAGCCCGCAGACTAAAGAGCGACTCAAGTGACTTGCAGGATCCGGAGCCAGAACAAAATGCAGGAGGCGGAGGGAAAGCAATTTTATCCCCTTTCGATTTTCTCAGCTCCAAACCAGAATGAATACACATTTAACAAATAATCAGGATTTAACAAACATGAAGCCCACCAAGATTACACATTTAACAAATAAGTTGAGAACTTATATCTTCTGTCATAGTTCATCCTTTAGAACACAAATCAGACCAACAAAACGAGAAACGTACAAATGAGATAAGAATGTTGTGAGGAGAAATAAGATGAAAATATAAGGGCCGAATTATTATATTACACTCATGGAAATGTAGGATAGGATTACAAGCATGTGTAAAAGCTTCCCCAGCTAAAAACAAAACATCCACGCTACTGAGCTATTCAACAGAACCACAAGGAAAACAGGCAAAAGCCCATCATGCATGCAGAACTCCCAACTTCACTAAGCAGTCGCAGGATCGTTTATCACACCCAAGAAATCATCCTTTATTGTACCAATGCAGAACTGCAAAACAGAGGGAGAACTAGTATCAGAAGCAAACAAAATGAATCCAAATTGCCTTTTGTCAAAAACTGACTATGGCAGCTAACCAGGATCAAACAAGTAAGAGATTCATGGAAATCCAGGATATGATCATCCCATCACTCCACCGTTCAGTTTGATTTAGTGTTGAAAATTCAAAACATGGCACTGATTAATCGAGGAACAATTAAAAGGACCATTCCTTGGATGACTTTACTCCATTTTCCAAATCACATGGACAGCACACGGAAAATGGAAACAGCAAAGACAAATTAAAGAATCACTAAGTGAAAAGAAAACAGAGTGACTGCATACAATTTCAGTAGCATCCACTCGGGTTCCAATTATCTTTAACCGAACTTCGCTATCTTTCTGAATCTTAACCTACAAAATAACAAAAGATCAATTTAACCATATAAACTAAGCTAGAAAAGAAACAACTACTCTTTAGAGAATCAGGTGAAACTGAGGCATACTGATCCATCTGATGTTGTATAATTTGGCATATCTCCAGATTGGAACTCCATATCATCCGGTATCAACTACAACACAAGATGAGGACGTTAACATATACTCTATATGTAAGATATAACCATTATAATATGATATTTGAATCCATGACTCAGAAGCTACAAGAGAGGAGCACTTCAAACTCCAAAAACCAGTAACCTATAGTATATGTTAAAGAAGTTGAAAAAGTTAAACTCTCATTGAACTTCAACTTACATAAAAAATTTCTCATATATATGACTAGTAGACTACTGCTTATATATAATTAGGATATAACATTGACAATGTTAAGACAAAATAATGACTATGTTATAAAGAAAGATGCAACATTTACTAACCTAAAGGCCAAAAGTATATGATTCTTTAGATGTGGCACTTTACTAAAAAACTTGAGTAGAAATGGTTCTTTTGAAGGAAGGGGGGAGGATAGAAGGCAAAGAGAAACACACACAATAGCAACAATGCAACCCGCCTTAGTCCTTGCCAAAGCTTATAACTTCATACAATACAAAATTTGCTAACAAGATATGGATAAAAGCTTATCACTGCTCAGAATAAACAATGGCAGATACTTACATGGTTTGAAACAAAGATTTGAACAGGACCAGCCTCAGCAAAAAATCCCATCTATAAGAATTCAGATGCCATTACATATTTTCCGCATTTAGTATAAAGAATACAAGTGCTTGAAAAAACAAAGTAAGAATATTGTTGCCATCACCTTGATAGGTAAAAGAGGAAAGCATACCTTGTTCACCATAGTAACAACAGCTTCTAAGATCTCTCCTTTGAATGGTCTGAAAACAACACACTGGTACTTCACAGGGAATGTGACAAACCCTGTCCCATCACGAATCAGGCCCTTCCCAATGTTTTCTATGCCCGTAATTGCAACCACAAACCCATGTTGACCACTGCACAAAAGATGAAAATATACCAACTGCTTTATCCATCCCACCGTGTAGCAAAACCAGCGAAGAACATTACCATATACTTGGTTTTTCAAAGCTATAGCACTTGAAAGTTAAACTTGAGCAGGAGAACTTGGTGAAATTCAATTATAAAGTGACTAAAAATGGAATTGGACTAGTATTAATTATACAGAAGGAGCCATGCTAATGCAAAATACAAGCCGTACTGGAGCTTATATTGGCCAAGGTCCAAGCTTTCACAAAGACAAAACAACAAGAACCAGTGCTGAGTGTCCCCCCTCAACAAACTCAATGTAATCTGGGATTTATCTATAAATTAATATCGGGTCAAACTTCAATGTATTTAACGTTACTGCGTCTGCATAAGGACTGACAAGATTCGATTTTTAGTTTGTTTTTGTTTACCCATGTTTAGAGCATAATCGAACAGATAAGGGTTTCCGTTCCTAAATAAGCATGTAGCAAATAAAGTGAAAAGAAGAAAGAGAATCGAATGGTTTAAGCTTTCCTCGGATTTAAATTTCGCAGGGCTACAAGGCAACACAAAAAAAAAAAAAGGAAAAGAAAATCGCAAGGGTTATATTGTATTTAATAAGAAGAAGAAGAAGAGGAGGAGGGGGAACCTGCAAGTGCCTTCAACATCTTTCATGAGCTTGGCCACTAGATTTTCACGGAGATTGCGGCCAAAGTGACGAGGATGAAGCTGCATGTTTCTTTCCAACACTATATGGAAAAACATCTTCTTTGACAGCTTCAGGGAGGCAGTGGCAATCGCCGACTGTTGCTCAGCTAAGAGAGAGAGAGAGAGAGAGAGAAAGAGGGACCGGTTGCAGGACAGCTTGGCCGTTATCTGAGCGACCCCTTGTGTGCAAGGTGCTCTATGAAAGTCCCCTGTAGGCTTGCCTTGCGCTGCTCTCTAAACTTCTTCCAGACGCAGCTGCTCTGCTCTGGCAGCACCACGACTTGAATTTTGGGTTGCAGAGGCAGCGAAGAAGATGATGTCGTGAAGAGTTGGTGATTTGCCCTAGCTTATGCCTCATTTTAGTTGAAACTCACCGCTTCACTAGTTGGGGTTTTCCAAAAAGTCTGGGCCACGTATAAGTATGGCCCAAATTTTTATTAATAACTTGTAGGTCTTTTTAAAAAGTTTGGCCCAAATGTTTTTTAATAAAACCTTTTAGCCTATACCCAGTGAAATATTTAACTAATATGTTAGTACAATAGTAATTTATAAAAATTAATAAATATATTATTTTAATTTTCCTATACGTTCCTAATTTTTGGAGAATTAAATAAATGTTCGATCTTTATGCTTTTAAGTTTTTTTTTAAAAAAAAATTTAACACTTTTACCCTATGACCCCTTGGACCGAGAATCCTGATCCATCACTGGCTACAACAGGCTAAGGGCAGCATAGAGGGAGTGAAATAGAGATACAAGCAACCGATAACAAAGAGGGAGTGTTAGATCTGAAACTTAAAACGTCGAAGAGAGAGACGAAGGGAGAGAGAAGGAGGAAGGGTGGGTAGCATGGCTGGAAGAAGAGGAGATGCACTGCCCAAAAAAAAAAAAAAAAGGAGATAACTGCAAGAGGAGAATTTGATTAAGTTTCTTGGAGCCTTCAAAGGGTCGCATGGGTGGCTATAGAGTGGAGTGGGCACGTGGAAGACAAAACCCTTTGGTTCTTAAAAACGGGTAATTACAACTGGTTGTAGCATAAAGAGAATGCCAAACGTATACTGTTTGATCGATCGGACGTCTCTTAAGGGAACCCAGCACAAACACCCCCTTATAACTTACCCCGCATTATAGCCTGGCCTTTTGATTTTAAGGTTTCTTTTATTTTCCTAGTTTCACATTGGGCACAACTGTAATTTTATAAAATGCTGAGATAATGAATGTGTATGGTTTTCAAAGTATTTGATTATGAATTTTATATAGATTTTTTTTACTTCAAAATAGTTTCAATCCTCTTGATTTTAGTAAACACAGCAAAAATCAGGAACAATCCCTTCTAGCTTAGTAAATATGTCATAAATTAATTAAAACAAAGAGGGGTTGTATTTTCTCTAGAAAAAAGAGAAGGGATATTATTTTGCTTCAATTAAAATTGAAAAAAAGAAAAAGAAAAAAGAAAGCTAGCTAGCAAGGCATGTAATTGAAAAGCAGCATATGGGGTGAGAGGCTAGCCCAACAAAAGGAAAAAAGAAACAAGGAAAGACCAGTTTGAGGCAAGAGATGGCCCATTAAAAAGTCTAAATGTCTACTCTCTCTCTCTCTCTCTCTCTCTCTCTCTCTCTCTCTCTCTCTCTAAACAATGAGAGGCCTCCAAGTCATACATTCTATGAATCTGTGAATCTATTTATATAGTTCGCAGATCAATGTCTACATTTCCCTGTCTAGTGTTTGCTTAATGGAGTGGTGTCTCAGTCTTAGCATACTCTTATAGACCCAATCTAAATGACAAATCCCAAACTCTAAAAACCAAAACCACCAAATCCATGACTCATTTTCCTCTTCTTCCTCAATTCTCAAAGAAAACAAGGTCAGAAAACCTGAGCCGGTCAATGGCACAGCCACAGTGAAGAAAGGCCCTTCTTCGTCCCCGGCCACCTCCATGTCAGGGTTGAAACAAGATCTCATCAACAACCTGTCATTCAAAACCCTAAAACTCAAAACCAAGCAACAGGAGCTCCTGATCCGAGTCTCCATCCTCTGCTTAGTCTACATCCTCGCCTTCATTACGCGCCTTTTCAACGTCCTTCGCTATGAGTCCATGATCCACGAGTTCGATCCCTATTTCAATTACCGCACTACCCTCTACTTGACCAAGAAGGGCTTCTACATCTTCTGGAACTAGTTCGACTCAGAGCTGGTAACCCCTCGCCCGAATCATCGACGGCACCCTCTACCCCGATCTCATGGTCACCACTACCCTCATCTACTGGACCCTCCGATTCCTCAACTTCGACGTTCACATTCGTGAGGTCTGTGTTTTAACGGCCAAAAGTATATGATTCTTTAGAGGTAGCACTTTATTAAAAAAGTTAAGTAGAAATGGTTCTTTTGAAGGATGGGGGGAAAATAGAAGGCAAAGAGAAACACACACAATAGCAACAATGCAACCCGCCTTAGTCCTTGCCAAAGCTTATGACTTCATACAATACAAAATTTTCTAACAAGACATGGATAACAGCTTATCACTGCTCAGAATAAACAAGGGCGGATACTTACACAGTTTGAAATAAAGATCTGAACAGGACCAGTCTCAGCAAAAAATCTCATCTATGAGAATTCAGATGTCGTTACATATTTTCCGCATTTAGTATAAAGAATACAAGTGCTTGAAAAAACAAAGTAAAAATATTGATGCCATCACCTTGATAGGAAAAAAAGGAAAGCATACCTTGTTCACCATAGTAACAACAGCTTCTAAGATCTCTCATTTGAATGGTCTGAAAACAACACACTGGTACTTCATAGCGAATGTGACAAACCCTGTCCCATCGCGAATCAACCCCTTCCCAATGTTTTCTATGCCCGTAATTGCAACCACAAACCCATGTTGACCACTGCACAAAAGATGAAAATATATCAACTGCTTTATCCATTCCACCATGTAGCAAAAACAGCGAAGAACATTTACCATATACTTGGTTTTTCAAAGCTATAGCACTTGAAAGTTAAACTTGAGCAGGAGAACTTGGTGAAATTCAATTATAAAGTGACTAAAAATGGAATTGAACTAGTATTAATTATACAAAAGGAGCCATGCTAATGCAAAATACATGCCGTACTGGAGCTTATATTGGCCAAGGTCCAAGCTTTCACAAAGACAAAACTGAACAAGAACCAGTGCTTGAGTGTCCCCCCTCAACAAACTCAATGTGATCTGGGATTTATCCATAAATTAATATCGGGTCAAACTTCAATGTATTTAACGTTACTGCATCTACATAATGATTGACAAGATTCAATTTTTTGTTTGTTTTTGTTTACCCATGTTTAGAGCATAATCGAACAGATAAGGGTTTCCGTTCCTAAATAAGCATGTAGCAAATAAAGTGAAAAGAAGAAAGAGAATCAAAAGGTTTAAGCTTTCCTCGGATTTAAATTTCGCAGGGCCACAAGGCAACAAAAAAAAAAGGAAAAGAAAATCGCAAGGGTTATATTGTATTCAACAAGAAGAAGAAGAAGAAGAAGAAGAAGAAGAAGAATAGGGGGAACCTACAAGTGCCTTCAACATCTTTCATGAGCTTGGCCACGAGATTTTCACGGAGATTGCGGCCAAAATGACGAGGATGAAGCTGCATGTTTTTTCTAACACTATATGGAAGAACATATTCTTTGACAGGGGAGGCAGTGGCAATCGCCCACTGTTGCTCAGAAGAGAGAGAGAGAGAGAGAGAGAGAGAGAGAGAGAGAGAGAGAGAGAGAGAGACCGGTTGCAGGGCAGATCGAGAGGAAGGGTGTGCTTTTTTGGACCAAAACCCACAGTGTAAACAAGAAGGCCGAAAAATTTCAACTATTGAATAATAGAGAACCAGAGAACTTTGGAGGAAGAGAGAAACCAAGAGAAAAAGAGAGATGTGATTTGGGTAGGTTTTGGAGACACATGAAAAGAAAAGGTATAAAGAAATAGTGGATTAGGTTGGGGTTGGGTTTTGGCATTTGGGCTGCTACGAAATGGGCTGGTATAAAAGTAATTGGGCTGCTGGCATATTAAATCTTTTTTATTTTCTATTTTTGTTAGAAATGTTATATAAATAGTAGTTTATGATTTTTATTTTTTTTGTAACTTTTATTTATTAAATCTTATTTCATCTTTAAAAAAAATTATGAACATTTTAAAGGAAATAGTAGTATAGTAGATAGCACCATTACTTATAATTATATGCATGTTTAATTTATATAGGGAGAAAAAGTTTCTGTTTGATATAATTAAATCTTGGTTCATGTAAATATAACTTGGGAAATCTTTTATGTTTTATGAATACATATACATTGTAACAAAAAAAGAAAGATATATATGTACATCTAAAACCAAATGAAAGTATTTCACGAAGTATTAACTAATGACAATTTAATGAAAAATTAATTTGTGGTATGTATATTTGTTCATTCTTAAAAATAAAAAATAAAAAAAACGTGTTAGTCTTGCTCTAGACAATCACACATATACTTCTATCATGATTCATAGGTAACAAGCACATATATGCATTTTTGTTATATAGTGTAGTCAAAAATACATAATCTTAAAGTGATATGTACTCTTATACATGTGTACATATATGTATATATTAAACCTTTAGTATATATAGGCATGTGTATAATTCTGATGTATACATGTATGTGTAAGTATGTTCATAGTTACTGAGATTTCATTGTGCATATTTGCAACTTCCACAAAGGTAGAATTGATGTGAAAATTGGAGTTTGGAAACACAACATTTTCATGTGTTGTTTCTTGGTTTGAAGAAGGAGCAAGGGATAAATTCATTTTTTCTCCATTCTTTCTTAAAGTTGAAAAATAAAAGAATTTCGAGAAAAAAAATGTGTCCGATCGCAATTGCCTTCAACATCTTTCATGAGCTTGACCAAAAGATTTTCACGAAGATTGCAGCCAAAGTGACGAGGATGAAGTTGCATGTTTCTTTCCAACACTATATGGAAGAACATCTTCTTTGACCGCTTCAGGGAGGCAGTGGCAATCGCCGACTGTTTCTCAACTAAGAGAGAGAGAGAGAGAAGAGGGACCGGTTGCAGGACAGATCGAGAGAGAGGGTGGGCTTTTTTGGACCAAAACCCACAGTGTAAACAAGAAGGCATAAAATTTTCAACTATTGAATAAGAGAGAACCAGAGAACTTCGGAGGAAGAGAGAAACCGAGAGAAAAAGAGAGATGTGATTTAGGGGGGTTTTGGAGACACATGAAAAGAGAAGGTATAAAGAAATAGTGGATTAGGTTGGGGTTGAATTTTGGCATTTGGGCTGCAGCGAAATGGGTTGGTATAAAAGTAATTGGGCTGCTGGCATATTAAATCTTTTTTATTTTCTATTTTTGTTAGAAATGTTATATAAATAGTAGTTTATGATTTTTTTTTTTTTGTAACTTTTATTTATTAAATCTTATTTCATCTTTAAAAAAAATTATGAACATTTTAAAGGAAATAGTAGTATAGTAGATAGCACCATTACTTATAATTATATGCATGTTTAATTTATATAGGGAGAGATAGTTTCTGTTTGATATAATTAAATCTTGGTTCATGTAAATATAACTTAGGAAATCTTTTATGTTTTATGAATACATATACATTGTAACAAAAAAAAAGAAGATATATATGTACATCTAAAACCAAATGAAAGTATTTCACGAAGTATTAACTAATGACAATTTAATGAAAAATTAATTTGTGGTATGTATATTTGTTCATTCTTAAAAATAAAAAATAAAAAAAACATGTTAGTCTTGCTCAAGACAAGCACACATATACTCCTATCATGATTCATAGGTAACAAGCACATATATGCATTTTTGTTATATAGTATAGTCAAAAATACATAATCTTAAAGTGATATGTACTCTTATACATGTGCACGTATATGTATATATTAAACCTTTAGTATATATAGGCATGTGTATAATTCTTATGTATACATGTATGTGTAAGTATGTTCATAGTTGCTGGGATTTCATTGTGCATATTTGCAACTTGCATAGAGGTAGAACTGGTGTGAAAATTGGAGTGTGGAAACACAACATTTTCATGTGTTGTTTCTTGGTTTGAAGAAGGAGCAAGGGATAAATTCATTTTTTCTCCATTCTTTCTTAAAGTTGAAAAATAAAAGAATTTCGAGAAAAAAAATGTGTCTGGTCACAATTGCCTTCAACATCTTTCATGAGCTTGAGCCAAGAGATTTTCATGGAGATTGCAGCCAAAGTGACGAGGATGAAGCTGCATGTTTCTTTCCAACACTATATGGAAGAACATCTTCTTTGACAGCTTCAAGGAGGCAGTGGCAATCACTGACTGTTGCTCAGCTAAGAGAGAATGAGAGAGAGAGAGAGAGAGAGAGAAAAAGGGACCGGTTGCAAGACAGATCGAGAGGGGGGGTAGGATTTTTTGGACCAAAACCCACAATGTAAACAAGAAGCCAGAAAATTTTCAACTATTGAATAAGAGTGAGAACTAGAGAACTTCGGAGGGAGAGAGAAACGGAGAGAAAAAGAGAGAGGTGATTTGGGTGGGTTTTAGAGACACGGGAAAAGAGAAGGTGGGGGACGAAAGAAGAAAGAAGACAGAAACAAATATAAGAAAATAAATGGCTATGGAGATATAAAGAAATAGGTGATTAGGTTAGGGTTAGGTTTTGCCATTTAGGCTGCTGCGAAATCGGCTGGTATAAAAGTAATTGGGCTGTTGGCATATTAAATCTTTTTTATTTTCTATTTTTGTTAGAAATGTTATATAAATAGCAGTTCATGATTTTTTTTTTTATGTAACTTTTATTTTTAAAATCTTCATCTTTAAAAAAAAAATTAAGTAAATTTAGGTTTTAGCCACAAAAAAAATTTCACTTTTGGAAAAATCCAAACTAAAAAAAAAACACAGAAAAACCTCTCAACTTTCAAACCAAATACAGGTGTGTTTACTAATCAGGAATTGAATTCCACTTTTGAGGATTCCCGTGTTTACTTCACATCAAGGAATTGAAAAAGTAAGTGGGGCCCACGCAAAATTAGGAATTGTGGAGGAATTCTATTCCTAAATGGGAGGAGGTAATCTAATTCAGAGAGAACCAACCCATCAGGAATTCTTTTTTTTCTACCCATTATATCCTCACACACTTTTCAAAATTCCAAATTTGCCACTCTCTTTCATTACCCAACAAAACCTAATACGTTCTGTCAAAAAAATCCCTTCTCTTTTTCTCAGTTGCCGCCATCTTCTCCCAGCTACCACCTCTTCGTGCTCAAGAATTCTCAAGTAAGATTTCTTTCTTACAAGTTTTCTAGTTGTTGTTCTTAGTATTTCTTGAATATTATTATTTTGTATTTGTGTTCCCATTGTTCTTTGGTTTTTTTTCTTTTGTTTTTCCTATGTATTCTTGTGGTAATATTAATATAATATGTAGATGATGAATTTTTGTGGTTCAGTAAGGATTCCATGATAAGTTTGCCATTATGGAGTAGGAGCTACGGGTTTGGTTTTTGGACTTTTTCGTGCTGAGCTCTTTTTTTTTCTTTTTTCTTTTTTTCTCTAAACTTGTTCTTGGGTCCTAGTCGGAGTATTACAAGCTTTTATGGGAAAAATAATTAGTATATCAAAGAGACTTATCTTTCCTATATCATAATACGCCTTGTTAATATACATTCAGTCAAAGTAAGAGAATGTAAGTGCTCAAATAGTTCTTATCTTTGTCAGTTAATAATTAGGAATATAATTTTGTAGGTGGTGTGATGTAATAGATTTACATGAATTTTTTATCTATTTGGTTTCATTCTGTGACTGGTAGGAGACGAAGTATATGACAAATTTATTAGTTCTTTCTATAACAAAGATGTTGATTTGGTACGAACTGCCACTTATCGAATTGCATTTCATAATATTAATTGGTGTATATATGTTGTTATTTTTCATTGTGTTCTAGTCTTATAATTTGATTGAGTGTTTTTTTTCTTTATTATTTCTTTATTTGCTTGGCAATTGATGTCCTTTATGACATTTTTTTTTTCTCTTGTATGTGACGTAGACAAATGGCTCATCTACGTTTGTCCACAAAGAAGAAATTACATGCTACATTAAATGCATTGATTGTCTACCTTCGAACCATATTTGTTGCTGTGCTGCAACTTATTTCTATGCTTGGTTTTGTTTCCAAAAACACCTTAGAAGTCCCTCAAGATCAGTTATAAGAGTCTATAAGCAATTAGATTACCTATATGGCTTAATTTATGAGAGTGATGTGACATGTATTGCCCAACTACGGATGGATAGACAATCATTTCATAAATTATGTCAAATTCTTGTCACTAGAGGACAACTACGGCCGACTCGAAATGTGTCCATAGAAGAGATGATTGCAATGTTTTTACATATTCTTGCACACCATATTAAGAATCGTACAATCAAGTACAACTTTAGTAGGTCCGGTCGAACAATTAGTAAATATTTTCATGAGTGTTTGAAAGCAATGATTTGATGCCAAAAGGATTTTTGAAAAACACCCGAGCCTATCCTTGAGAACTCAACAGACCCAAAGTGGAAGTGGTTTAAGGTGTGTAATTTTGTTGCATTATTACAATTATTATTAAAAGTTTTTTTATATTTTAACACATTATTAATTTAGTCATCTATTATAATGTAGAATTGCTTAGGAGCACTAGATGGAACATATATTAAGGTGCGTGTACCAGAATTGGATAAACCAAGGTATAGAACAAGGAAAAATGAAATAGCAACAAATGTTTTGGGAGTATGCTCTTCGGACATGCAGTTTATATATGTTTTGCTCGGATGGGAGGGTTCCGCACACGATGGACGAGTCCTTAGAGATGCTGTGACTAGGAGAAATGGATTGAAAGTCCCTAATGGTAACATTCAAAAAAAATTATTAAGTAAATTGAATGTTATTACTATTTAGTTGATGGTGGCTATACAAATGGAAAAGGTTTTCTTGCACCATTTAGAAGACAACAATAGAATCTCAACAATTGGAGAGATGGATACCGACCTACAACACCAACGGAGCTTTTTAATATGAAACATTCAAGCACTAGGAATGTCATTGAAAGGTGTTTTGGACTATTAAAAATGCGGTGGGCAATTCTTAAGAGTCCATCATTTTATGACATTACAACACAAAGCCGTATAATTTCAGCGTGTTATATGCTCCATAATTTTATAAGAAGAGAGATGCTTGTAGATCCTATGGAAGATAATATGAACACTCAATTGCAAGATGGGAATTTAGAAGCGAATGACTACATTACCATTGTTGAGTCCTCAGATGAGTGGACTACATGGAGGCAAAACCTTGCACTAGAAATGTTTAACACTTAGAAAGCAGCTAGGGAAGCTAGGGAATCTTAATAAGTTAATGCAACTAGTTATGTTTTCTTTATTTTTAATGTGCGTGTAATGTGATAAAGACATAGACATTATTTGTATGTCTCAATATTTTTGTAATAAAGTTTGGAATGTTTCTTTTAATCTTTGATTCTAGTTTGATTGACAACTTTATAAAAGGAAGGGAATATATAATATTGGCTGGGTTTCATACTTATGTTTGTTGCTAATGTAGCATGGAGTGTAGGTCTAATTTGAAACGAGGAAGGGCCCAACAAAAACAATTTTGGACAGCCAGTGAGGATGTAGCATTGATGGAGTCATTGAAGGAATTATATCATGACATGACGTGGCAAGCTGACACTGATTTTAAGAATAGTTACTTGGGCAAGTTAGAATGTATGTTGGAAGCCAAAATTCCCGGTTGTGGATTAAAGGAGTTTCCTCATATTGAATTACGAGTCAAGACATTGAAGTTAAAATATTTTGCTATGACTGAGACGTTATCTCTAAGTGGATTTGGATGGAATGAAGAGAAAATGATGTTGGTATGTGAGAAAAGTGTATATGACGAGTGGGTGAAGGTATACTTCTTAATTACATCTTATTCCCTCTACATAAAATCCATATATGATGCTTATATTTTGGATGATACTTTTTGTGCCTTACCTATTAAGGGTGAGCCTAATTGCGCTGTAACTGCAGCAAGCAACTAAAAACTTATTTGTTGAAATTAGTTATCATGTACAATTTTATTACATGTCATTGGAATGTTTATTTATCTGTTGTCATTGTATATGTAGTCTAAAAAAGAGGCAAGTGGTTTGTACGATAAGCCATTTCCACACTACTATCTCTTGGGAGAGATATATGGAAAAGATCGTGTTGTAGGTACAAATTTTGGTAATGCGGATGACGATGAAGAAGAAGTTAGGCATGAAGATGCAACTATGAATCACAATGAAGGTGAGGATGATTTTGTTGAAAATGAGAACATGAATGTTGATTCGGGGTCACCATTTGAAGGGCTTGATGATTTTGATGCTTTCTTTGCATAACCAAATACCCAACAACAAAGGCCTACACATAGTACATCAAGTGTTGCTAATAATAGTCGTAATAAGAGGCCAAAAGTTGTGGATGAGATGACTAAGCAATTTTCTTCTATGGCACAAGCTATAGCCGGAGTGGGACCTAAGCTTGATGATCTAGTTCATGTTCTCTCAACGGAAATAAATTTGACTGAATTGCAAGAGAAACTTCATGGTGAGTTGAGCAAAATGGAATTTTTGACTTCCTTGCAATTGTTTAAAGTGACAAACTTTTTGGCCAAAGAAAATGATTTGCTAAGAGTTTTTTTCACCCTGCATAATGAATCAAAAAGAGAATATGTAACTACTTTGTTGCAAACTTGGGAGCAATCTGGCATATAGGCGACGAAGACATTGCTTCTTTTGGGGAGTGAAGATAGTTTTTTGCAAATAGATCTTTTGCTGATAGCATACTTTTGGGAACAAATCATGACCATTTTGTTGAGCTCATGAATCTTTTGAAGATATTATGATACTTTTGTTGAGATTATGAAAATTTTGGGTAGATTATGACTATTTTGTAGAGATTATGACTCTTGTTGAGATCATGACCATTTTGTTGTCAACATGATATTATATTGATCGATAGGTTCCCACAATATGTATTTTGATATATTTCTAATGTGATGTAAAAGATTTGCATATTATGCTTGGAGAATTTGCTATTGAGAAGTTGATAATTATTTATAAGCCGTTCAAATTTATTAATTCTTATCGGAATTTTTTGTATATAGATTATTAGCCCATCTTTTTCCTATCCGTTAGAGGACTTTTGCTTTAGGCAAAACTTCACATATGAGATATGGACAAGGATATTTTAGTAATTAGCACCACTCTTACCTCAATTTCTTATGGTTTAGTAAACAACTTCATTAGGAATCTGGAATCTAATTCTCCTCAATCCATATGGTCTAGTAAACAACTTCATAGGAATCCGGAATCTAATTCTCCTTAATCCAATTCCTCTTGAATTAAATTTCTCCTCAATTCAATTTCTCCTAATCCAATTACGGATTAGTAAACATGCCATACATACAAATGTAAAGGATTTTTTAGGAAATCCAAAAATAAATAAGGGCAATTTTGTCCATTTTGGCTTCTTTTAAAAAATTTCTCTCTCCGGCTTCTTATAATTATATGCATGTTTAATTTATATAGGGAGAGATAGTTTCTGTTTGATATAATTAAATGTGTGTTTAATCTTGATTTATGTAAATAAAACTTGGGAAATCTTTTATGTTTTATGTATACATATACATTGTAACAAAAAAAAAGATATATATGTACATCTAAAACCAAATGAAAGTATTTCACATGGTATTAGCTAATGACAATTTAATGGAAACATAATTCGTGGTATGTATATTTGCTCATTCTTTTTATTAAAAAAAAACGTTTTAGTCTTGCTTTAGACAAGCACACATATACTCATATCATGATTCATAGGTAACAAGCACATATATGAATTTTTGTTATATAGTATAGTCAAAAATACATAATCTTAAAGTGATATGTACTCTTATACATGTGCACATATATGTATATATTAAACCTTTAGTACATATAGCCATGTGTATAATTATGATGTATACATGTATGTGTAAGCATGTTCATAGTTGCTGGGATTTCATTGTGCATATTTGCAACTTGCACAGAGGTAGAACTGGTGTGAAAATTGGAGTGTGGAAACACAACATTTTCATGTGTTGTTTCTTGGTTTGAAAAAGGAGCAAGGGATAAATTCATTTATTCTCCATTCTTTCTTAAAGTTGAAAAATAAAAGAATTTCGAGAAAAAAAAAATGTGTCTGGTCACAATTGCCTTCAACATCTTTCATAAGCTAGACAAGAGATTTTCACGGAGATTGCAGCCAAAGTGACGAGAATGAAACTGCATGTTTCTTTCCAACACTATATGGAAGAACATATTCTTTGACAGCTTTAGGGAGGCAGTGGCAATCGCCAACTATTGCTCAGATAAGAGAGATAGAATGAGAGAGAGAGAGAGAGAGAGAGAGAGAGAGAGAGAGAGGACCGGTCGCAGGACAGATCGTGAGGGAGGGTGAGCTTTTTTAGACCAAAACCCACAAGGTATTTGATTTTAGGGTTTTTTCTATTTTCCTAGTTTCACATTGGGCACAACCATAATTTTATAAAATGCTGAGATAATGAATGTGTATGGTTTCCGAAGTATTTGATTATGAATTTTATAAAGATGTTTTTTACTTCAAAATAGTTTCAATCCTCATGATTTTTGTAAACACAGCAAAAATAAGGAACAATCCCTTCTAGCTTAGTAAATATGTAGTAAATTAATTAAAACAGAGAGGGGTTATATTTTCTCTAGAAAAAAGGGAAGAGATATTATTTTGCTTCAATTAAAATTGGAAAAAAGAAAAAGAAAAAAGAAAGGTAGCTAGCAAGGCATGAAATTGAAAAGCAGCATATGGGGTGAGAGGCCGGCCCAACAAAAGAAAAAAAAGAAACAAGGAAAGACCAGTTTGAGGCAAGAGATGGCCCATAAAGAAGTCCAAATGTCTACTCTCTCTCTCTCTCAACAATGAGAGGCCTCCAAGTCATTCATTTTATGAATCTATGAATCTATCTATATAGTTAGCAGATCAGTGTCTACATTTCCCTGTCCAGTGTCTGCTTACTGGAGTGGTGTCTCAGTCTCAGTCTTAGCTCTTATTGACCCAATCCAAATTACAAATCCCAAACTATGAAAGCAAAACCCCCAAATCCATAACTCATTTTCCTCTTCTTCCTCAATTCTCAAAGGAAACATGGTCAGGAAACCTGAGCCGGTCAATGGCATAGCCACTGCGAAGACAGGCCCATCTCCGTCCCCAACCACCTCCATGTCAGGACTGAAATTAGATCTCCTCAACAACCTCTCATTCAAAACCCTAAAACTCAAAATCAAGCAACATGGGCTCCTGATCCGAGTCTCCATCCTCTGCTTAGTCTACATCCTCGCCTTCATTACGCGCCTCTTCAGCTTCCTTCGCTACGAGTCCATGATCCATGAGTTCGATCCCTATTTCAATTACACTACCCTCTACTTGACCGAGAAGGGCTTCTACGACTTCTGGAACTGGTTTAACTCCGAGAGCTAGTATCCCTTCAGCCGGATCATCGGCAACACCCTCTACCCCGGCCTCATGGTCACCGCCCTCATCTACTGGACTCTCGATTCCTCGACTTCGCCGTCCACATTCGCGAGGTCTGCGTTTTAACGGCCAAAAGTATATGATTCTTTGGAGGTTGCAATTTATTAAAAAAAATTGAGTAGAAATGATTTTTTTTAAGGATGGGGGAGAAATAGAAGGCAAAGAGAAACACACACAATAGCAACAATGCAATCCCGCCTTAGTCCTTGTGAAAGCTTATGACTTCATACAAGACAAAATTTTCTAACAAGAAATGGATAAAAGCTTATCACTGCTCAGAATAAACAAGGGCAGATACTTACATGGTTTGAAACAAAGATTTGAACAGGACCAACCACAACAAAAAATTCCCTTCTATGAGAATTCATATGTCATTACATATTTTCTGTAGTTAGCATAAAGAATACAAGTGCTTGAAAAGACAAATAATATTGATGTCATCACCTTGATAGGTAAAAGAGGAAAGCATACCTTGTTCACCATAGTAACAACTTCTAAGATCTCTCCTTTGAATGGTCTGAAAACAACACACTGGTACTTCACAAGGAATGTGACAAACCCTGTCCCATCGCGAATCAGGCCCTTCCCAATGTTTTATATGCCCGTAATTGCAACCACAAACCCATGTTGACCACTGCACAAAAGATGAAAATATATCAATTGCTTTATCCATCCCACCATGTATCATAAACAGAGAAGAACATTTACCATATACTTGGTTTTTCAAAGCTAAAGCACTTGAAAGTTAAACTTGAGCAGAAGAACTTGGTGAAATTCAATTATAAAGTGACTAAAAATGAAATTGGACTAGTATTAATTATACATAAGGAGCCATATTAATGTCCATTTGCAATAAATATAGTTCCACCAAAATTCAAAGCTGAGTCAATAAGGGACTATGGGCTTTATGGATTCGTCCATGCAAGAAGGCCTAGTGCCCAAGACATAGAGTCCTGGGCTATGCACATTAAAATATGTTGGGCTGTCAAGTGCAAGTCCCAAGCCCAATGAACTTGTCCATTGAAAATTCAATTGGTAAAGTGGTGCAAAGTCTCAAATCCACAAATTATGAATTAATGAGCTTAAATCCAAAAATGCGAATTAGTTTCCAAATCGTCAAGTGAAAGCCCAAGTGGTACAAAACCACGTCAAAAGCCCCACTAAGAAATGTGGGAATCAATCATTGTGGCAAAGAAGCTATTCAGAAAGGAGTGCCAAGCGACTCAACCATGTTGTGATGATGACTCCAATCCAAATAAATAATTGGTCATGCACTGAGCATCAAGCTCACTCTCAAAAGATACTAAAGGAGCATCAATATGGATTAACGGGTTTGTCAACCACAATAGCCCATTAACCTTAAATCCTCCAAATCATGCATGGATACAAATGCATGTGTTAATGATTAAATTAAATCTCTCAAACACAAATTCTAAATTAGTGTGTCATATTTACCCATTAATTTCCAAACTTGAAACTACATTAGTTTGATCCCATCAAGGGTACGTAGGCAAACATCCCAATAGACGCAATCGCAATCAAATTTTCGATCTCATCATGTGATTAAGAGACGCATGATTTGCAATTGCAATCAAAATAATAAAACTCCATTATTTAAATAGTGGTGATGAAATTATGTTAGGAGGTTTACACTTTTCTTCAACAGACCAGAAAAGTTTATTTTGTTCATAGAAAAATTCAGTAGTAAAGTCGTTCTTTTTTTTGGCAGGTGTTTGATGCAAATGATTGCGAGTTTGATATGATTATAGCCAAAGAGTGTTATTTTGAATGTTTATATTTTGCACTTATTATCCATGTTGACTTGTGATGGGAACGATCCTGGAATTTAGGTGCCTTTTGTGAGAACGAAAAATAGCCCTATATGATATAACAAACAAAGCATAATAATCCTAAGACAACAACACCATGCACCTCACAAATCCACGACACATCATCTACTTATCTGAATCTTCACTTCGTAATATTTTCATTTTTATTATAACAGCTAACACAATGCTTCTACAAATAACGTGGAAAAATGAAGCAAACATCTCTGTATAACCGCCACGTTTGAAGAAGAAAAATCATCGACTCTGAAGGCTCTCGTCTTTTTTAAGCTCATCAGGATTATTTCTCGCACTTCGACGCATCAGCAAACACCTCAGTGTAACATATTGGGCAAGCCTGAAAGATCAAATACTATCAGCTAAACTTAATCCAACAGACTCAAAACACCAACATATTCATATCGTAAAAAAACCAGAACAGCTTACCTTGTTGATGCTAAGCCATCTGGTCCCACAACCAGCATGATAGAGGTGTTTGCATGGTAGAGTAATCCGTCGGTCCCCTCGTTTATATTCCATCTGGCAAATCACACATCTACGTCCAACAAGGGAATACAAGTTAATGACCGGAAAAAAAAAATAGTGTTTTGTTGCAAAAGAGCGCAAAGTGGGAGGGGGAATTTGAACTCTGTCCTTGGTTGTGGAGATAAATACTCAGTACCATTGGAAGGCACCATGTAGTAGGCACAGACAGATCCCGAAAACTTCTAATATGGGATGGGAGCTAATTATATAAATCACTTACCAAAATGAAGCCCTAACCATTAAACTTTAGCAAAACTAAATCCAATCCGATACTTATACTGGTCACTTTGTAGATTTTTCAATCCAAACCAATCTAATCCCATCTAAGGTTGGATAGATGATAAGCTTCTTGACATATATATATATAATTTTTCATCAGAAGCAGATATGAGTTCTATGAGACATAAAATTGAAGTGACAAGAAAAGTGCAATATAACTACACATTATAATTTAGTCTTGCAGCATAAGGCCCAGAGACTTTGTTAGTGACTAGTAGCCAGTACCTTAAATCATAGGTCCTCATACAGGATTATTACAAACTTTCTCACCTCATACACCGAACAGTATCTACCATGTTGGACATATATTTCTATCACAGACAGCAAACGACATAATTGTCCTAGACAGTGAGCCACTGAAGCATGATGCAGCCGAAAATCAAGTCATTACTTTTATGCTTGACAGTGAGCTACCTTGCTTATAATGCCCTATTTGCTACATTTATGTCATCATTCTATCGTAGAAACATTTTGATCAAACAGCCAATTGTGCAAAAGGGTACCTTCATTCTCCGATAAATTAGTGTTCTATATCTCTCCAGAATCCCATACTAATCAAGAAAACCCAATTTTCTTTTCTTTCTTTTTCAGATAAATTGAAAGAAAGAAAAAAAAGTAGAACAAGGGAAAATGTTATTCTCGCAAACATTAGTAAATATTAAACTGTCTGGTGCTATAATAAACCATAAGCAATTCCATAAAGTAGGACTCTAGATTTCCAATTTTGATTTGAGGGGCTGTTGGGGAGAGAGAGAGAGAGAGAGAGAGAGAGAGAGAGAGAGAGAGTACCTCTCATCTCGTGATTTCTTTCTCGAGAAAAAGCTGCATTTGTACTTCGAGATTGGAAGCAAAGAAATCTGATCTTGAGAAAGACCTCGACTTTGAGTTCCAACTGCCTCACCTAACTCAAGTAATTCCTGAACATGAAAAACATTGTCAGTAATATTTATTCAAAATATATGTAAAAACGCAAAAATATAAGGAACAAAATAAATGTTGTTAACAAGTACTATATGTTTCCATACAACACAAGGTGTTAAAGACATACAACAGCTTAAACTAGAGAACATGGTTATATTTCAGAGATTCGCTCACTAACAATTATGGAGTCAGATCCCCAACAAGAATACAACTCTATGGCCAGAACCAAAAATCATATCCACCAGTAAAAGCTGATGAGGCTGATGAGACTAGCTAGGAATATAATATTCTACACTATTACGCAAGGAATGTAGAATTTCAGGAGAAAAAAAAAAAAAACAATTCACTTAAACTAATGACAACAAAGTATGAATTCAAGGTATGCCCAGTGCCCAGTAACAGGCAGAAATTGTGCAGTTGAGAGATAAAAAAGAAAAGAACCAAAGTCTAACAAATTTGCAAGAATCACGTCATTGAGAACGAACTGAAATTACAAAAAGAGTCATAAAATGAACTTTTTAGAGCACAAGTGACCTTCCTAACAATGAAGTAAATCTACACCATCAAGAAAAAAAATTCAGTATGAACTGCTAAAATATCCTTTTTGTTAGCATAACATCCTAATGAATACATAATCTAGAGAAAAATCAAAACTTTTCAATAGATAAGACAGATTACTTAATGATAATAGAAATGTATTATCCAAATTCTGAGGAGGAGAAAGTATAAAACTAGTAGCAAACCTCGTAAGTCATGCTATCAGGATCAATGTTGTCTTGCCAAATAACCTGCAAGTAAGAAAATGCTTCAACTTTCAATATATTCAACTCCTTATATTTCTCACATAAAGAGTTTGAATGTCATAATGATCTACAGAAAAAATTCCAGGTACAAAATCTATGGTTAGGATATTTTAGGAAGAAAAATTATAAATGGAAATCAGGAAAAGGCCTGCCTACTAGGCTGTGATGACTTTAATCATCTAAAGCTTCCATTCATGTTAAGGCAATCAATTCTACTCAGCCCCCAATATAGGTGCCTGTGTGCACATGTAGTGCATATATGCTAACGTGAACAGAAGCCTAATTGTATAGTATATCTAAACAGATAGTTTAACACTTAAAAGCATTCAACTTGTTCTGCACCGAAATCATGGAGAAGCTAAATACCTGATAATCCTGGGAATTTTGATTTCTCCGTGGGCCTGAAATGTAAAATATGATACTTCAATTGTTGGAAAAATAGGCAAATATCAAGTGTAAAGTAAATGAGTGGGAACAGAATTAACACCAAACGACATTAGGAGCAAAAAAGGATCGAAATAGAGGAGAAAACAGAATTACCATCACTTTTAGTCAAACTCAGAAGAAACATGCAAGTACACGGTCCTTCAAAGATTTTAAGTTTACAATACACTGTCACAAGGTTACATCAGTGGAGTTTAATATATACAGTCCATGTTACCTATAAGGGCTCATTTGGCCAGCCATATATTTTGAAGTTGTACTTTTAGGTTTCATCACACAATGGTTTTAAATTTTTAATTAACAGGGATGGAGAGATCAAGTAGCTCTAAACAGCAGAAAGTTTGAATTCAAAAGAATATGAAATGAAAAAGAGCAAGTACAACAATATAAAAGCTTTTGTATAAGTAAAATGTATTATTAGAAAACTCCAAGAGGAAACAAACCAAGGACAAGTAAACATTATAACAGTGGGTCCTATCATTAAAATTCAGAAAAGGTGGTTGCCAAATAACAAACTTTTTAACAATCCAACGCCTAATCATTAACTTCTTCTTTTCAAGAGGAAAAATATATGTCAACTAACTCTATAAGTCACCACTAGGCCTCTATCTCATCTATGTTACTGGTCCCTGCAGGCCCTATAATGTTTTAATCCATCCACGAAGAGAAGAACAACTAGAGAATGCTCTAAGACTATCTTACCTTTGGAAACTTCATCGCCAATGAACATAATAGTCACTAATTCATTGTTTTATTCTCTCAATAACATTTTTCCAGTCTTCAGGGCCTCTAATATAGGACCCAGAAAAGAGAAAACCAGAGCATAATCATGATACCTATCGTCACCGAAAAAAGAAAAAAAAAACACTTAGAACTTACATTCTATGGGGTTGTCGCGCGTAGAAGTGTTTGCATTTCCTTCCCATTCTGAATTCACTGCCACATTTTGTTCATTAGTCGTTGTTGAAGAGCTCTGCAAAAGCCTTCTTTGTTCACCACCTCTTGGGTCAGGATCATTCAACTCATAAGCATGACCAAAACCAAGATCATAATATGAAGTATTCCCAGGTTCAGATAACCCAAACTTGTAATAATTTGTATTCATTGTTGGGTAAGCACTCTCCTACACACATAAGAAGGAAAAATCTTATTGTACACGGAACAAGATGTAAAATCTGCAGTGATTTCCACTGCAAGCAAGAAATTGAAAGAAATGTCCTTTGATAGATACAATACAGACAAACAATCCAAGGTTCAAATGTTTGCATTATCGATAGTAGAAAGTTAAACAAGAACTCATTACGTATGAGTGGTCCTAAATTTTGGAAACAGGATAAAAGCCAAGGAATAATACTATTGATTCATACTACACATTAGTATATTTTGAGCCTGGTTTCCATTTAATGCATGTAAAGACTCATTAAATGAATCACCATCTATGGAAAGTTGAAGGAAACCTTTATGCTGATATTTAGTGGAAAGTACCTGAGCATGTGAATCGCCTGAAAAAATAAAGTTCACATGTTCATAGGTAAGACCTTCAAAATACTCCATAAAGCTACCCGCCGTGCTATAAGGACAGCCGGTGTAGGTGTAATGAACTTCCATGTGCGGGTTCCAACTCATTTTCAGCTACAAGACAGACGAGCAATCTAAAGGGCACAAAGACAAGAAATGAGTATTTACAGGGTGAAGAGACCATAAGGTCAACAAACAAACTAATTGGCAGATGCAAACCTGATCTTTCGACAAATTCTAGCACCCAATATCATATAACAGAACTCAGGCCAAAAAGTGCAATCACTTTTGCACATTTAGAAATTCCTGCAAATCAAACCAAGGATCAAAATTTCATCTTAGAGAAAATTCAAGAACTCACCAACAATCAAATTCATACATAGAGCAAATAAATCATGAGTTTTAGGATGGAAGATGGACGAAAAAAGGAAATCAAAATGCTTCCAGATTCATATAGTTTCCCATAATTTCATAATTCAACTGGCATTGGCAGATCTAAGCAGTTTTCTAAAATTACTCATCTCCATTTCTTCTATTTAAGGGAAGGATCAATTTCAATTAGTTATTAAAGGAAACTCATTTCCAAATTTTCTTATATTTATTCAGGAAGCCTCCACAATGAATTTCGCCTAAAATTTTCCTTCTGATAAACTCTCTAATGGAATAGTTTCCGTTCAACCAAACACAAAAGGAGAAAAAAATTCAAATTAAAAAAAAAACTGATAATAAGAAAACGAATCGCTGTTGAAACCACAGCATCATAATCACCACAATTAAACTTAAAATGCAGATTCCAGCCGGATTGTTTTAGTTTTTGGATGAGCTGTAGAGAAAATATAATGGTCTGAACTAGAAAGAAATTCATCACTAGGAAATAGAAACAACTTTAGAAAGAAAATCATTAATCATTTGATCCAAAACAAAACAAAAATTCCTCTCATTTCGTTTCGTTTCCTTTCCTTTCCTTTCAACTTTCTCCGCAACCAAACGCAAACAGAGCCCGCCAAATCTACCTAATTATACGGCATTGATCTCGAAGCGCTCTCTAATAACACCAAATCAACCAAACAAAATAGAAAAAGAAACTCCACAAGCAGAGAAAATACGACGGAAAATGAGAGAGAAAGTCTGAACGGATCAGAGCAAGTAAAACAAAGATATATAATCAGAAGATGAAGAAGACTGATTCGATAAGTATGAAAGTGAGGGATCAAAGAACCGACATTGTTGGCTTTTCTCCTCAGAAGCGCTTCTTCCGCTTCTGTTTGAAGAAAAGGGCTTATCTTCTTTGGTCTCTGCCTCTCTCTCTCTCTCTCTCTCTCTCTCTGCGTCTCTCTCTCTGTTGTATTAGTATGTAATTGGAGAGAGAATCCCGAGTGTCTGCAATGGCTTTATGCAGTGGTTTCAGTGACACGCGAAGTCCGCTTGATGAGGAGATTGGGATCTGCTGTCACGCGTCCTATGCTAAAGAATCATCGCATGTCTCTGCCTTTAACCGTTGCTTTTCCATCATAGCTATTAGCTACTGGGACAAATATTTGTATGTCACATGGTCTAAAATATCGAGGGTTCGGAAATATCGGTGGTCCAAAAACACAGATATATCAATGGAAATATCGAGAAAATATCGATATCGATAAAAATTGAATAAAAATAAGGGAAATTGTAAGAAAAACTTAGAAATTTTTATTGAAACTTTAGAGGATGTTTATTTAGTCAATTGTCTATTATTTTATCACAAAAAATTGGAATAAAATGCATGGCATTGTGGGTTTGAGTGATTTAAGTTGATTATGCAGCAACCTAACAGACACCGTATCTTTAGAAAATATGTAGTAATTAGTGAAAGAAAATTAAACGCACCATAATTTTTTAGTTATAATAATGTACTACAATATATTGCATATGATAAGATATATGAGCTTGACATAAAAACAAAAATAAAATATATGAGTAACTTAGTACCACATAAAAAAAATTCCTATTAAAGTTAAAACTTAGTATCACATATAATGAACAATATTAAAACTCAATAGTGAATAATAATACAACTCCATAATATATAACCAAAAAAAAAAACTCCATAATAAAATAATAAATAAAATTAAACATATGCCTAAATTTATCATTAGGGATTTTTTTTTAAATGGAAATTTATCATAGAGAATATTAGCTTGTAGAAATTTTTAAGACCATATAAATATTACACGTCGTAACATTATTAACAAACTCATTTCCAGCGTGTTGGATAAGGCCCAGTAGATGGATGGGAAAGAGAGTGGTTTGAATCCCCTTATTGGCAAAAGCGTCATTTGATTATACGATGTGACAAATTTTACACTATATACTATAATATTAATAAATATACATGTGTTGTGGATGTAAACTTATTTTTTCCTCAAGAAGCATTATGTAAATTTGAATGTGTATATTTTAGGCTTAGCCAAATTGGGAATGTATATATATGGACTTAGTCAAATTGGCTAGAACGGATATGCTCCTCACTCTATACCCGAGTTCAAATCCCCCTTCTCATAATTTAAGTTAATTTAAAGTAGAATATTGCTTGTGTAAACAAAATACATTATCCTCCATATTCTTAATTTCTTATCTTTAAAATGGGGGAAATAAGAGATGCAATAATTCTCAAGAGTCATGCGCTGTAGAATGCGCGAGCTGAAACATTTGATTACCGGCTTGGGGTCCACAGCCATTGGATCAATGATCCCAAATCCTGAGATTTGTGGTTGTGGGGTTGCAATGAGTAGTTGGCTTGCATATGGAAAAAGGGCAGTCGCATAAATTTGGTTGAAAATAGATCACCAAAACCATCTGACCCCAAAAAAAAGAAGTTGGTGTCAGTTAAGGTTCGTTAGGACTCTCAACTCAACTTGCAAGCTATTTTTTCTTTAAAAGAAAAAGGTGCTCTAAACTAAACTAAAACAAAAGGGAAATGACAGAGCGGAGTTAAAGCGGATATGCTTCCTACCCTGTACTTGAGTTCAAGTCTCCTTCCCGTAATTTAAATATGCTTCTACCCTGTACTTGAATTCAAGTCTCCTTCCCATAATTTAAATTAGATTCTATTAGAATATCGTTACAAAAACAAAAGGGAAATGAGAATGACTTAGCTGTGTTTCTTTCTTCTCTATGACTTCATCAATAATGATGTGGATGGGAGGGGGCCAACTATGTTCTAAAGTTTTGTTGGTGGGGGTGGTTCCCTTTTAACACATGACATGATTGAACAAATAAACTATAACCCCGGGCACGCAAAAGTTTGTGATGAACGCCGATCCCACTTCTAGTTGGTGCAATCTTCTTCTTTTTTGTCTGTGGGTGGCTGCGGCTCCATTAAAATCAATTTTATTTTCTTCTGTCTCCAAATTTCAACGGAATGGACCAAATTCACTTTTTAGAATATCGAATTAAACGAAATTTGTTGAATTGTGTTATTGTGTTTGCATTAAGCACCAGGTATAATTACTACATTTAAGTGATGCTAAGCAAAGGGATTACTAGTGATGGGAATCAAACCCCATCATAACCATTGGAGGACCCAAAATAACCAATGAAAATGAAGTTGTGATGCTATCAACATGATTGCTACTTGCCCCAAATGTGGGAAACAAAGAAGGGAAGGTAAAAAAATGTATTCTTCCATCTCTCTCTCTCTCTCTCTCTCTCTCTCTCTCTCTCAATAGTTTTTGATAGGCGACTTGAGCTTTTGGTGTGCCATGGATAAGGACAAGAGCAGGTCGTCTGACCAAAATGGCAAAGGCTGTCAGGCATGTGAAGGAGAGAGGTAAAGCTTTAGGTGAATAAGAGCAGAGCAGACATGAAATGAGTGATGAGGAGGATGGAATAAAAACCTGGCGTGCAAGGGAAGTGAAGGACAAATCATAAATATTCTCTGTTCTTTTTGTCTGCCGACGTGTCGTTTGCAATCAAAAATAAGCTGGCTGCGTTTTGTCCCAATTGCTACCTGGGGTGGGGCCCCATTAATTCGACTTTGCTTTCTTCTTTCTCATTGCTACTCCACAAGCCGCATGCATTTTTAGACATGCTCTTTTTGACGCAAATCTACCCCAACACTTAACTTCAGATTCATTTCAAGCCCTGAATAAAACACAAGAACTTATTCTTACAATCAGAGAAAGGAACCATTTTGCACTCAGCATTGCTATCAGAAAATCAAAGGTGAAGCTGCCAATGACTGTGTGAGTGAGAGAGATAATGGACCAACAGAAGAAGTGAAGCAGTTGAAGAAACCAACAATGGATCAGGGGCAGCTCTGTATGCCTTTCCTGTCTAAACTCTGCTGCCCTTAATTATATTCAGTTACCTCGTGCAGAAAATCTCTAATAAAGAGCAGATCACGAAAAGCACATCGAGAAATTTCCAATACCTTGGCATAGGATGGAACTGAGATGTACTTGGCTAGCAACCTTGAGAACATTTTGGTGCTGCTTAAGAACAGCTACCATGTTTTCCTTGTAAGAACCCTGGCGTTAGTGCAACAAGTATTGTCAGTCAGTAAGACAAACACAGAAACAAATTCATTCAGGAAACTTGTCATATTATTTTTTTTGCAAAAACTATGTCAACCCGGAAGGAGGGGTGGACAAATTTGAAGAATCATACAAATTAGAAAGCAAAAGGAGAAAAAGAAACAGAAATGCAGCTTTAAGAATTCATACCAAAGTAGAGGCACCAAGGATAAATAATTAATAGAGAAGTTATTCAGTTGTTGCAATCATATTACCCTCCAAGTTTGGTTTTAGATACTCTTCGAAGCAAACTACAGTCTGGAAATGCACTCGTTGCACATTGTCTGACAGTTCGAAATGGAGGCCTTCTCATCTGCACTCTTCTCCTTCACCTGCTGAATCAAACTTGTGGCATAAAATTCAGCACCAAGGTGGAATTTTCCCAAAATGCAGGAACTTCTGATATGGTGCCAACAAGCTCCATTTGTCTTGTTAACTCAACCAAACAATCATATATCTGTTTTGACTGAGGGTGCGATTTGTCTCTAACAATAAACTCATGTACAGCGCCATTCACCTCAATTGAGCTACAACCAGGAGTTTTCTCAACTCCTCTCTCCTTCATCATACTTTGTGCCTTCTCTGCCTCCTCCCACATATGTGATTCCCTATACATTTTTGCAAGCAAAACGTAAATTCCACTATCATGAGGGTCCAGCTCAAGAAGCTTGGAAGCGGCTCTTTCTCCTATCAAAACATTTTTATGAATATAACAAGCAAAGAATAATGCACCCCACACCACAGCATCTGCCTTGATTGGCATGCTATGGATAAGCTCTTCTGCTTCTTGCAAAAGACCAGCCCTGCCTAGAAGGTCCACCATGGAAGAGTAATGTTTAAGTTCAGGGCAAAGATTGAATTTAGAGGTCATTAAGGACAAGTACTTACGACCATCTTCAACCAAACCTCCATGACAACAAGCTGATAAGACCCCAAGAAAAGTGATCTCATCTGGCACCAATCCTGTATTTATCATCTCCGCAAAGTAAGATATGGCAACATGTGCATGTCCATTAAGGGCTAGCCCACAAATAATAGCTGTCCAAGTGAAAGAGTTTCTTCCTGGCATGTCCCAGAAGACCTTGAGAGCCTTTGTGATATTACCACATTTAGCATACATGTCGACAAGGGCAGTCCCCACAGCAACATTTATAGAAAGACCATGTTTTTCAATATAATGGTGAATCCATATCCCAACATCAAGTGCTCCAATTTGTGAGCATGCACATAAGCAGCCAACCATGGTTATTTCATCAGGATTTATATTACTAGCTTGCATTTCATGAAACAGAGCCAAAGCCTCCTTGCTATGCTTGGCTTGCACATAGCCACCAATCATTGCATTCCATGGCACAACATTCTTCTCTGGAATCTCATACAATAATTTGTGAGCAATTTCCAGAAACCCATATTTGGCATATCCCACTATCATTGTAGTCCATGAGACAATGGTTTTCTTTGTCATGTTGTCAAATAATGCTTGAGCGGCCTCAATATTCCCACACTTCATATACATGTCCATAAGTGAATTTGCAAGAGGAACTGTCAAACTTAGTCCATTCTCTTCAATCAACCGATGAAATTTTCTCCCAAGTCTCAAATCCTCTAGTTGGGCACATGAAGAAACCACTCCAATCATTGTAACTTCATCCGGCTTAAATCCCTCGAACTCCATTTCCTGATAAATCCTTAACGCCTCACACGCCAACCCACTTCGGACATAACCATTAATCAAAGAATTCCAAGAAACCAAATCTCTCACACAACCTTCATCAAACACCTTACGTGCGGCCTCTAATTTTCTGCATGAAACAAGCATATGAATCACAGCATTGTGAACGAACATATCCAAATATAAACCCAATCGCATTACATGCCCAAGAACCTCGCGACCCATAAAATTCAACTTTAAATTAGCACAAACTTTCAACAATAACGGGTAAGTATAATTATCCGGTCTCGACCCACCATTTCTCAACATTTTCTTATACAACACAACTGCTTCTCTCGGATTCTCGCTCTCCGAATACCCTCTAATGACCACATTCCAAGAAAACACATTTGGGTTCTGCGTATTGTACAAAATCTTGTTACAATAATCAAGATTTCGCGACTCTGAGAGCGCACAAAAGGCGATTAGGCGACTCGAAGCAAACCCATCTGAGATTAGCCCCGTGAGGATCATTTGGGATTGGATCTGCTTCAGCTGGGACATGGATTTGCATGTTTCTAATAGGGAGAGAAGTGGGTTTGCTTGAACTGATTTGTGGGTTGTGTTCCAATTGGTGGGCTTGTGTTTGTGGGGTGAGAGAGAGCGGGTGTGGAAGAGAGAAAGGAGAGGGTCTGAGACTGGCTTTGGAACGAAACATGGAGGTCTGACTCTGAGGGTGGACATGGAGATAGAGAGGAGGATGATGAGCATTAGATTTGAGTATCGGCATTGGTGTGTGATACTGGCGCGAAATGCTGTTGGTCAAACACTCAAAAACTTGTTCATTTGCAAAAACTTTTAAATAAATAAATAAAAGCAAAACTTGAGGAAGAAAAGGAGAACTTATAGTCAAAACTTCTCTACCCTACAGCATGTTGTTGGCTGGGACTGAATTGAATTATGAAGTAGAATAGGATCGTATTTGATTACATTGAATTGGAGATGATAACATTAAATCAATAATGTGATTGGTACTACAAATAATTAAGAAGCTAGATTAACTGAAATATGATATTACATGGTCTAGGAGGGTTAGACATAATCTCATCCAACTTAATCCTAATTTTTGGATGGGATTCATAATCCTACTACATTTTGGCCTAGTAGTATAGGACATCATCCAATTCAAGTTGTTTTCATGCCACCAAAACATTTGATTAGGATTATGAATCTCATCCAGCTGTATAATCTAGGTCACCAAACGGACCAGTGAAGGTGATGCTCTATTTATTCGGGCATCTCCAACAACACACTCTATTTGTTTGCTAATTTTGAGTTAAGAAGTGTTAGAAAGCTAATCAGTTTTATATGACTACTCTAGACTAAAATAAAGAGAAGGATGGGGAGATGTTCCTTCATCCACTCTCTATTCTGGCTAAGGATCTCCTTGAAGGAGAGTCTCATGGAGATGCTCTTATTTCAATTGTTATGTATGAAGTTTTAGAAATAGTAAAAAATTATGAAGAACTGCCAAGATAAATATGTAAAGAGAAGAACCAGTATTTAAACATTAATTTAACAAAATGAGCTCTGAACAGCTCTTATAGCCAGGACAGTGAGAGCAAAACTCCTGGAATATGGAACAATGCTTAGGAGACAAAATCCTCTAACACTAGGTTATTGAGTGAAAATCCCCTGACAAAAAAATTTAAAATATAACTCAAGATGAAAGTTTGTTGTTTTTTCATCAATATCTGTAGCTAAATGGGGGTTGAATTGTGGAATTGTCCATTCATTTTTAACTCAAGCCCCACCAGAACCATACTTCTTTCCAAACACTAGCACCTGAAGCTTGTCATAACCTGCAAGCACACCAGCACCAGCAACTGCACGAAGAATATTAGCACCGGCACCCTTGAAGAGAGATTTTGCACCCTCATTCTTCAGGATCTGAGAGAAAGCGTCGAGCGAGCTCTTGTACTTGACGGCTTCACCAGACGTCATCATCATCCTTCTACGGACAGTGTCAATTGGGTAGGAAGCAAGTCCAGCGCCGTTGGTGATAACCCAACCAAGACCAAAGCTAGCAAAGAAACTATCCTGGAATTGTCCAAAAAATTAAAAATAGAAAACATGTGAGATAATCGTCACAAGTTATTAAGAAACCATTCATACACAAACTAAATGATAGTCACTTACCTGCAGCTTTCCAGTGAGGATCACAGGCTTCAAAGAATCATACATTCCAAAGTACAGACCACGGTACACGATGATGCCAACACAAGAAATGTTGAAGCCACGGTAAAGGCCAGCGATACCATCTGACTTGAGAGTCTTTTTGTAGACATCAACCAAGCCATTGAATTGCCTCTCTCCTCCCTTCTTTGCAGCCTTGGAATCATTTGCAAGACGGGTACGAGCATAGTCCAAAGAATAGACAAAGAATAAAGAAGAGGCACCAGCAGCACCACCAGATGCCAAGTTACCTGCAAACCATTTCCAGTAGCCATCCCTGTCCTTCTTGAAGTTGAACAGGCTCTTGAAGTAATCTTTAAACGCAAAGTTTAAGGCCTGGACAGGAGACAACAATATAAGCACATTGCATTAAGACTAAGAGATAACAGAGAGAGAGAGAGAGAGAGAGATGAGTGTAGTTAAAAAACTGGCAAAAATGGGAATGACAGACCTGAGTTGGGAAGTAACGGATGACATTTGCTGTGTTCCCTCTCCACAATGCTACCATTCCCTCATCCTTCATAGTTCGGCTAAAGCAGTCTCCGATTCCCTTGTAGGGTTCAGAAAGCCTACCAGCCTTGATCATCTCATCCTGATTCTGAATCAAGAGCTTTACGCGCTCAATTGGAGCAGCAGCAGTCTTGGACACAGCAGCAGAAACACCACCCATTAAGAAATCAATAGCGAAGCCCGAAAATCCTTTCTCTTTTGGGGCTTGGACACACACAGGTAAGACACCTGAAGCCACCAGTGGATCATTAGCTCGACATGCGTGGTTCATTGGATACTCCAATGCTGCATTAGAATAATTTCCATATGCGAAACGCCTTTGATTGAGAGCAGGCCTCTGGAAGCCCCCATAGTGGCTGTGGGAATCTTGAGAAAGGCTGGAACCCAGATGTAGCTGACCAGAAAACTTTTGCATAGCAGTTGGATCTTGGTGCCTATCAGCCATCACTTAGCAGAAAATCAAACACCTGCAAACTCGACAACTTCTGTAATCAGAAAGGGAGCCAAGGAAAAATATCCACTATTGTTTAAACAGTTTGAAAATATCATGCAACATAGAACCAATCATTGGAATAAATAGAACATAAGAATCGGAATTCATTGCTTAGAACCCCAAACTCCAAAAGAACATAAGAATAATATGGGGAAAATGGACCAATTGGAATAAATAGCTGCCTCTGACAACCTGACAGTTCCCCAACATACCCTTTATCAAACTCACAAAATTAAAAATTAAAAATTAAAAAAATGGAGAACCATGAATCATGAATGACGATGACTTTCTAAACATGATCTGAAAAAGATTGGTTATAAGATAAAAAGGAATGAAAGCGAAACCTATCACTAAGAAAAAATAGATAGACAAATCCGAAAGTGTCACGTAGAATGATAGATATAATAGACTATGTGCAACACATCTATGTTAAAACTAAAAAGTAATAGCCAATGACCATTTTGTCAAGTGTATTTTGTCTTTGCTATGTTGGAGAATATCCGGAATTCAAATTTCACGAACGACAGTTGTTGAATCAATCAAAAACACCTAACAAATGGTAATTAGAACAAAAAAATCTTCAAATCCAATGAAAATGAGCGAGAAGACATATATCAGCATCAAAGTGAATCAAAACACTCGATGATCAAGATCAAAACTTTTCATGAAAGCGTCAAATGATGTAAAAGAGAAGAACAATGTAACCACACAGAGATGCATGCAGCAACAGTACCTTTGAAACAGATGGTGTATACGACACACACAGAGAGGAAGAGAGTGAGAGATCTAAGAAAACCAAAAGTAAAACAGGGATCTGACAGACCCTTTTGCTTGTTTATAACAAAAATGCAAATACAACAATCTGTGAACTCCGAAACTTGAGCAAAATACAAGGTCAAAAACACCACACAAATATAAATATAAATATAAATAAATAAAAAAGAACGCAAATTAATAGAAAGAGAGATGGGATCGCTGCAGTAAGATAAAGTCAGAGACAGAGAGAGTCAAAGAGGGTTACCCTTTGAGCTTGGCACTCGGAATGTTAAAGGAGGAGAGCCTAACGAGGAGATATATATGGTGGGAATGACAAGGAGACTGCAGGGTTTGAAACCAAAATGGACACTCCCTCTTATAACGTCAAGTTTTCTCTTTCTTTTTTTTTTTTTTTTTTGTTCGTCAAGAAAAGAATGGTTTTTTTTAAAAAAAAAAAAAAGCAAAAAATATATAAATCCATTAGATTAAATTTTAATCAGGTGGAGTATGGAGAATAAAAGTAAAGCATATCATGACAAAGAAAATCATAATAGAAGGATCCGGATCCTTTTTGGTTGGGGATGATTTTATTTTTTCGGTAATTAAAACATATATATTTGTGGGTGATTTTAGTAGGAAAGTTATGCATTTGGCATGTGAATGTGAATGTGATAATGTTTTCCTTACAAAATTGGCATGTCACATGTGATTAAAAATGATTCTTTGAATTTGGCTTGGTTGATTGATTGGTATGGTTTGGTTGTTGGTTGGATGGCCAGGTTTTGGTTTTTGACAATTTAGCCAGGTTCTTGGGGAAATGGGAAAAATATGCATTGGTGGCATTTTTCATGCTTCCATTCCACAGCATTTTTAAGGTTGCCATACCACTTGTGCTACTTTGTCTTATTATCCACTTGTTGTGTGCCTCTGTACCTACTCAAGTTTTTCTCCATTTACCCAGGGTGCAAAGCAATCAAAGGCCCTCGTAACGGTTCAGTGGCTAATTTGTTAACCATAGTTGAGAGCTACTTGAAAATTACATTTAAACGTGAGATAGGTTAGTTAACCAATACAATGTACCGGTCCTCTTACATTTGATGTTGATCTCACTCCCAGTATATTAGAGTAATTTGGAATAATATCGTTGTAAAAAAATACACTTGAAAATTACATGTGAATGTATGGTTATGGTTCTTTTGATGGAAAAAAGAAAACATCTGAGGTGAGCATATCCCTCAAATCAAATGAGATGCACTGGGAAAAAGAAAAAAAGAGAGGAAAGATCGGATGTAAAACTGCACCTTAGAGCACATAAAAATGCTTGAACCTTTTTCTAATCATTCATTTACAACAATAATAAAAACCAACAATTTCCTGAAATTCAATGTGAGAATGCCACCGAGGTTGAAAAAAATGGTTGGAAACGAAAACTGGGGTTTTACAGCAATGGCTAAAAGGATCAGAGGACTGCATCATTCATTTTTATTTCCATAACCCACGTTGGCAAATGTTTTTGAAGACTAAACCATATATAAACAACACCTACTATATGCCTTCAAAAATGGAAAAATACAGTACTAACTTACATGATGTTACATCCTTTTTCTTTTTTCGGTCGAAACACCAACTTGCATCTTTACAGTAAAGCATCCAACAATCAACAAAAGTCTCAACAATTTCTAAAACTAACTCGACAATGGGTGTTTGACCTAAAGAAAAAAAAAAACAGTCGAGCGATGGTGCTCACAAAGCTTTGAGCTTGAAGGTCTTCTTTGCCGAATGTCAACCACGCTCCAATATTGCACAGACAGTACTTGAGCTCAGAAGCTATTGCTGCCTGCCCAAATCAATCTGATCTCTTCCTAGCCCAAGAGATGAAGGCTCCAAGGAAGCATCTGACCTCCTCAAATCTATTTCCAGTTCCTTCTGTCTCAGGTGCAGTAACTTTCTCTCATTCTCTAGCTTCATTCTCTCATTCTCCAGCCTCAACCTCTCCAGTTCCCTGTCTTTCTTGCTACAGTATCTTAGCCATTTATACCTCTGCTTTTCAAGCTCCAAAGCTTCGGCCTGGAAGCCGACTCTTTGCTCTTGGAGTTGCAACTTCTGTTTCTTGATCCAGTCTCTTCGCTCCCATAATGACTTTGTTGGGTCTTGAAAAATCTCACCCATTTCAACTTCAAAACTATCCAGAACATATTGTGGCCAGAAATGGCCATCCTCTTCACTAGCCTTCTTCCTGTCACCCATTCTTCTCATCCTCTCCCTATCATTATCTGCATCATTATCATCTTCGTTGTCTAATTCATCATCCTCGGTATCATGGTTTTCTTCAGCCTCTTCTTCATCGGATCCATTATTGTCTTTTGAGCCCCTCCCAAGAGGTAAAGAATAACCTTGGAGATCGAGATCATGGCAATCAGGTATCCTCTGTCCATTATGATAAGCACACATTTCTTTATAAAACAAGTGTTTTGAGCTCAATATCTTTCTAACGTCATCCTTCGCCTTGGCAGACAGGTGGGGCATTGAGTCCATAAGAGCAGGATTCTCCACCACTCTACAACTAGTTCCCCTCCCAAGAATATCATTCAACCTCTTATACCTCTTGTTCAAGTCATTAAACTTGTCCTCACACTGCTGAGGAGACACGTGACAACCTTTACTAATCATTATTTTCGATACAGTCTTCCACTTACCCTTCTTCTGTAAAATCCCAGATTTCCTCTTAAGCCCCTCGCCACTTTCAAGCGTACCATCATCACCCACGCAAGCAACAATAGCTATAAGAAGCCTAACCACATTATCAGTCCACTTCATTCGCTGCCATGGAGATCCCTTTTTGCCCTTGGCCCCTTCAAAGTTCTCGCCACCATCATCTGTATAACTTGGCTCGTCTTCATCACTCAAATTGTAACCATTATTGGCATTAAAAGGTGCCACTGCCTTCCCTTTGACAGTAGTCGAACAAACTTTTGGGATTGACCCTTTCACTTCCACAAGCCCAATGGGATCATGATCACCTTTAACGCCACTCATCACATTCATGTGATGTTGATGATGTGCTAACAACGGATGACCCAATTGTATCTCTTGGCGTCTTGGAATGGACGATTCAAGGTCTAGTATCCCCCCACTGGGACCAGACAAAAAACCACCTCCCAAACCTGAACTATCCATCTTTCCACACTCAATCAGATTACCCTAAAGTTTCAATTTGGTTTTTTACACACACAAAAAAGAAAAAGAAACACAAAAAGCAAGAACAGATCAGAAACTAAAAGCTTTCAATCCTGACACTCAACTAAGAGGCCATATATCTCAGCTGTGTTTTCCAATTAGCAACATCGAGACAACCAGTGTTTTCCAATCCTGATACAACTAGTTGGTTTATCAGAGAGGGTTTTTCCACCACCAACACCAAAAACGCTGGAAAGTTTTAACATTCACAATTTCTTTCATTTTCCTCCATTTCCTCACCAATCAAACAGATTGTATCTTGAGAATCCCATAATGCCCAAAAACAGATTAGACCAACTAATGGGCAATCACTCAATACCTCTTTCAGGGTATAAGCTTCAAACCCAAAGCTTGCGGCTGAATATTAAAGCAGAGACAATTTGAAAACAAACCCAGAAACGCAAAAAGATCCAATCTGAAGATTAACAAGTTCTGGAAAATATTTGGACTTCGACCCACGAATTTTCCTAGAAATTTAAACAAAGAGTTATAACGGTAATCAATCCAATTTCCATATATATAACGGTAATTAATCCAAATTACAAATATAGAATCCATATGAAATAGAAAGAGAGTCTTCGAAGCCTACCTTTTCAAGATCGACCACGAAGATTTCACCCAATCTGTAGATAGATAGAGATTAAAATTTTGAGTCTCAGAGATTTCTGCACTGACTAGCTTTTAGAGACTGTTTGAGTTCGAAGGAAATGAGTTTACTTTAAAAAACTGCAAGGAACTCACTGCCGTTTTTACATCGACTGGATCAAAGTCAATGCTCTACACAGTAGTCGATGTCGTGCAAACTATTTCTAGGACATCCCCCAACCCAAGTATATAGTTTACAATGTGTTGCCAATAAATGGAAAATTGTTATAAAAATAATAATTAGAGTATGAAAAGTAAAGTATGATTATATTTGCTCTCATGGTTTTTATACTGACAGAACTTTCTTACTCTCATAAAACTCTTCTAAGATAAAGCTCTCACACTCTCAAATTTGTCTCTCTTTATTTTTTCTTTGGAGCGGTGGTGTTCTACAATTGAATGAGCAAGCCTATTTATAGGCAAATTGGATGGTTCCCTGTGCATCTCCAAAGTCTTCTTTAACTAACATCATTATTTTCCTTTTGACTATCATTTTCTTATTTTCTTTATGTGGGTTTCATCTACTTTCTTTATATTTATCTACTTTCTTTACAACAAAAATAAACTATATGACGCTAATAAACGATAGTTTTTTCTATTATATATATTTTAACGTTTCATTCAAAATCATTGATAATGATGAACACAATTAAACCTATAACGATAGTGTCAAAATTTTCATTTTAATTGATTTGATATGTTTGTGGTCCAATTATTTAAGGTAAGAATGATTGAGGTAGTTGTCGACATGGTATTCAAAACTTATGGCTAAGAGGATCTTGAACTCTGCAATATTGACTATAATGATTAACTGCATATCTTCTCAGTTTAAGATTTAGGGTTAGGAGGCCATGTGCTTTGGAGAGAGTAATCATGATTTCTATGTGAGAAAAAGAGGCGTGATAGGAGAGAAATAGGTGGAATGGGGAGGAGGAAATGATGAACTTGGGAGGGGAAGAAGGGGCATGGGCTCATACTAGGCCTAGGCACGATACGGGATGGAAAATGGCGAAATATAAATCGATATCCACCTCTTAGAGAAGGTAATTGTTCCCTAAACTAAGAAACCTTAATTCTCCTCTTACAGTCAACTGAACTTAGGCATCAGTGTGCTCAATGAATTACTAATGTCTTTATTTTTTCTGTTTTCATGGCACAAGCTCCTTTATGAAGGAATTCAAGTTTATTCCCCACAAAGTATGTAATCCTCTAATCAAGTAAAATCTTTTCTTGTTCCGAGTTTACAATTCTGGATTCCACATGGTCATAATGAGTTTGTATGATCATGGTGTTTAATTCTCTTTTTTTATGAATGTCTTGTGTTGTTGACCTCAACCTGCAGGAACTCTACAAACTACGAGAGAAGGCCATTCTTTGTCAGCGTGGGAGCCGGCCAAATGTAGGGTTAACCATCCCTTCGTTGCCTACAAAAAGCACCCCCAAGCCAAAGAACCAAATTCACTTCTGCTCCCTCTTACTTTCACTTTTACATTGAAGAATTTAAGCATCTCTCAAGGTAAATGTAACTTCTCATACATTGTGCTATATGTGTATGAATTAACACAATGAAATTATGATATTTTTCATCATTTGAAATAAAATACTCTAAAAATATTTGCCTAGTAATGGTTAGTTTTGAACCAAAACTCAGATTAGAAAAAGAAAAAAAGAAAACAAAATTTTGGATGTAAACGACATGTCGTATTTCGGTGTCTTCTCTCTTCCTGTGCAGGAGATATTCTTTTGGGCCATGACCCAATCCCAGCAGCTGTCTTTCTCTAGATTTTCGGCTCACAAACTTTTTCCCATTCACCCAAAAACCAAACCTTTCATTTCTCAAAGAGATGGCTATGTCCAGCCTTCTCTCTCCCATAACCCCTCTGTCCCTCTCTCACTGCAAACCCCTCCTTCACTCACCTTTCTTCTTCTCTCTCAAGCAACAATCTTTCCTCACTCTCACCAATATTTCAACCAAACCCAACCAAGAAAATCAAACCCAGAAGACCAGTGACCACCCAATCCAAGGGTAGCGACGAGTCAGTGGATGTCCCTGACCGGTTGATCTCAGCCGTCTGTTACTTCTACCCCTTCTTTGATGGCATACAATATGGCAAGTATGTAATTACTCAGTTCACTGCCATTCAGATGCTCATCCAACCCTTGATACCAGCTATAAGGGTCTTCAAAAGCTTCCCTTTCAATGGGTTTTTGGTGTTTTTAACCCTTTACTTTGGTGTTGTTAGGAACTCCAATTTTAGTAGGTATGTGAGGTTCAATACTATGCAAGTTATTGTGCTTGATGTGCTGCTGATTTTCCCTGATCTTGTGGAGAGAAGCTTCAACCCAAAAGATGGGTTGGGATTGGATGTGCTGATGAGCTTGGACAGCACTGTGTTTCTCTTCCTTTTGGTGTGTTTGATTTATGGGTCTGCTTCTTGCGTTTTGGGTCAGGTGCCCAGATTGCCCATTGTAGCTGAAGCTGCTGAGAGGCAAGTTCCTTGAGCTGTTTTTGTAGCCTATTGTTGTTTTTGTTATGCTGGGAAATGGCAACAGATAATTACATTTTGAGTCACAATTTATGTTTATGCTTTTAGCCAAAAGAGAAGAAGCTCATATAGTAGTAGAATGTTGTTGTTGTTGTAAGGGACATTCTCGGATAAGTATTTAAGTTAAGCATTCGTTATATACTTCTAATCTCGGCTGATGAATTGCATTTAACGGACTACCAATATTTGATTGAAATTGTGATTTTACATTATTTAAGGTAATATAACAAATTAGAAGCTGACCCTTTGTTTTTATTTTCCTTTCCTTATGTGGAAGGTGATCTAATTCAATTAGGAAAAGTTTACTATATCTGGGAATTGCAGCAAAAGAAAAATCAAAATGTTAGCTCTGCAACTACAATCAATGACTATATCTGGATTTCTTCTTGGGTGCAGGAACAAGGAAGCATAGAAAATATTGTTGTTAGTTGTAACAAAATTATGATATTATTTTTCTTGCTAGTTTACCAATGATTACTTATCTTCCTATTTTTTTTCTTGCTAGTTTCCCGTAGAACATAATTGCTTTCTTTCCTACTTCCTTGCCAACCAAAAATTAACATACGTGCACAATTTTAAAAAAATATATTTTTAAAAAATTATTTTTGCATATGCGTCATATTGTGCACTGCAGCAAGGAGAGTGTCGTTTTCTGTCACAATTGGACTGGGTTTATGATATGGGTATGGGAACAAAAGGGTAATTAATGGCTCTAATTTATCCACCACACTGAAACGCAACGCAGGAGCTGTAATTTGCCACATGTTGCTAATGAACCTGAACTCTTTCTCATGTTTATGGGCCTTCCTCAATCCCACCAACATGGGAGTCATTTACGCATAAATGATTGGAAACCACACATCTCTTCCCCTTTAGCCGTATTGAACTCAGGTTTGAAGATGTGACTTTAGAATGCAACCACACATAAGGACAAGTTATTAAATCGTTAGCACCACATAAAACCATTCCTCCTAGCGGAGCTGTTAATGTGAATAACAGAAACTATGTTATAGTCATTGAAAAAAGGGTGATGATTTTTCCACTTACACTCTTTTTATGGGAAACAATTTTCAACAAAGGAAGTGTAAGCGGACAAAAGAGAAGAGTAAATTTAGGTTTTAGCCACACAAAAAAAAAAAAAAAAATTTCACTTTTAGAAAAAGCCAAAGCTTTTAAAAAAAAAACAGAAAAACCTCTCAACTTTCAAATTAAAGACATGCAAATGTAAAGGATTCCTTAAGAAATTCAAAAATAAATAAGGGTAATTTTGTCCATTTTGTTTATTTTAAAAAATTTCTCTCTCCTTTGGTTTTTTCCAAAGTCTCCCAAAGAGAAGTGGAAAAATCAACTTTCTTGGAAAATGAAAAGATTTGTACAAATTATACCTTTTGATTTGATGGGCTAAGCCCAATACATGACTTTGGTATAACAACTCAGGGCTCCAACAAGCCATGGGCATGAAAAATTGTAACTTGGCCCATATATAGGAAAGATAAAAAAGAAACAGGTCTCTAGACACCCCATTTATTTGGACACCCTTCCACTATTCATGAAAGTGTACCTACATATATTTTGAATTATAAAAACCCTTAAATAAAATTTAAACACACAAAAAAACTAGTTATAGAAAAACAAATATATTGTTGCAACCCTTTTCCCCAACTGCCTTCGCTAACGGCATTGTCGGTGTTGCCTCCATCGGTTCTCGGTCTCCCCCACTTTCCATCCATGCACCATGCAAGACTAACACCACCCCACCCCCCGTCTCTCTCTCTCTCTCTCTCTCTCTCTCTCCATAGTGTAAGGATTTGAAGATGACAATTCTTTTAGAAATGTCGGCGTTAGTTTTGCATATTAATTAGGAGATTTCTTTTGTATTTTGTGTAGGTGACATTTTCTGATGTAATTAAGAAGTAATTATTTTTCTTGTCTGACACACAATGTAACCTTACATATTTATTGCTAAGGAGAATAATAGGATATCTAAAAACTCCCTAATTTCATTGTTTAATAAGAAATAACGCAAGTCCACCTCTACCAGGGACGGACCTACATTGTGTACAAACAAGTATTTTTCTTTTGTTATTGTTAGTATATAAAACACATATACTAAATAAGTTGCAATATGAATTGTGAGTTGTCAACTAATGTTAATTTTAAGCATATATAAGCAATTGTTGCTGACATTGTTGGTGTAAAATTGGACTTTTAAATAAAATTTATATAATATTATGATTAATTCCATAAGTCTCCCTATAAAGTTTAGCCGGATCTAAAATTTAGCCCATCTCATTTTGAAATCCTGGGTCTGACTCTACTAAATAGGGCGAAAAATTCCCCAATTTCATTATTTGATAAGAAATAGGGCACATAATAGAATCTTATATATTTACCTCCATAAAAAGAAGAATAAGATATCAAAAAAGTCCCCAATTTCAACTTTTATGCAAGTGCAATGTGCCACGTGAAACTAGAGGTCATGAGAACAATTTCTTAGGTGGAACCAAGAGTCACGTTGTGATTCATGTTTGGTTTGTTCAGGCATGTGACTTTTATACCGAAATTTCTTTGGCATTTTGTGGCCTATATATGGATTAACCATGCATGGCTATTATGCTTTCATATTTGTATTACCCCTTTGTGGTTGATAGTCTTTGTATCTAATTTATGAATATAACTATACACTATTTAAACATAGAAACACACCCAAAATTAACTCCAAAGTCAACTTTTTGGGTGTGTTTATAAATGAGTTTTTGAGTGTGTGTAATGATGAGTTTTGGGTGTGTTTATAAAGTGTTTTGAGTGTTGGGTTTTTTTAGGGTAGTGAAACTCCCATATAACTATCGCTTATCTCTTATATATATATATATTTAAAGATAGTAAACTCTTCTCTCTCTAAAAAACCAAAAAACAAAAATAAACTCTTCAAATACTATAGTTTAACCAGAGGCCATTTAGCTGAATATATTATTTTGTTCACCGAAATTGAAATATAATATTGGGAGTCTAAATCACGTCAAAGAAATTCGCGTCCATCAAAACTAAGAAGGGTTGAATTTTATAACAAAGTCCCTCCCACGATTCTCAAACCTAATTATTTGACTAGAAATTCATTTTTATAAAATAAAGTTTATATGTTTATTTATTTATTTATTTATTTTTAAAGGATTATCGTGATTCCAACCATGCAAATTGCAAATTGCAATTGTCGGTGGAGGATCTAGCCGATGTAAGATGGTAGATACACTGCCGCCGCGTGCCCTTATCTTATAGGACTGTGGCCAGCCTAGCAATGCTTTGGGCTGTGTAGCAGATCGGCCCTACATTGACCTGGAAGATCACTCACTCACACAACTTCCAGCGAATCCACCCTCTCATTTCCCTAAAACTACAAAACTACCCTACAGTTGCTTGCCGACACGTTCCTGCCATAGCCGTTGAAAATCAACGGTCATATGCACAGTCCCTCAGACGATTATTCGTTGAGGTCAACGATTTGACGCGTATTGATGGATGATCACCACTTGAACTCTGTGGTCGTGCATGCAGCAAATGATTAGGGTGAGCTGGGCCCCAAATATCTTTCTTGGTCCCACAAGTAGCAGACTTAGCAACGTGCTAGTGGCTGATTCTATGCGTGCGAGACGGTGTTTAGGGGTTAAGAGAGAGAGAGAGTTTGCCTTGATTTCTGATCAAGTAGATGCTAAAACCACGTGATCTGCTGCTAACGTCCTTCTCTACATTATTCTTTAAAGTTTCGAACCTCTTTGTCGCTTCAAGCCTTCAGGTTATTGCCCAATTAAAATTTTAAAATTTTTATTTATTTAAAAAATAGGCTTTTTTTAATATATAAATAATTTAGAAAAAGTGAAATTATATTATTAATTTTTTTCAATATAAGCGATATTCTAAACTATGATTCGAACTTAAAATTTCTAATCTGCAAGTCAAACTCTTTTCTATTGGACTAAACCTCGTTGATAGTAACATTATATTATTAAGATAAAGAACTCAATATACCCTTTACATATGAGAGAGTTTAATCGTTGAAATTAGTCAAGTAGCCTATCCTTTCTCGTTAAGAGCAGACAGTTAGAGGAAACCAAAACCCCTAATAGAACCTTCTATTATGTGGTCTATTAATTTGCCATCATAAATCTCACTCCTCTTTCTTTATCAATGAATATGTACAATACCCGACATTAATATACAAACTATTTATTTTTCTTTCTCTTTTTGATATCAAGGAAAGGAACCCCTTCAAGGCATGGCCATATTGGACTCGTCTCTGTCACGTAAACCCCGACCCACACTCCCGACCCCATAGTGTGTGCTAAAAAATTTGTAAATCAGAAACTCTACAAATAAATAAGCACCAAAAATTTTTCTCTCTCCTTTTGCTTTTTCCAAAATGTCAGTGTGTGCTAGTAGGATTCGAACAGTTTACAGTTGGCCCCGGCTTGTCCTTTTAACCATTGTGCTACGCCCCTGTGCCAAAATATTTTTCTTGTAACTTGTATGGAGTCTTGTTGCTAATGGTTGAGAAAAAGTTGGACGGTTGAAATGGTAAGAGTTGAGGAAAAGTTGGTTGGTTGATGATTTAAAAAGAAAAAAGGGCTAGCAATCATCGTTCACTTTGTAAAACTTTTGAATCTTAGAGATGCCCTAATTTCACCACATTTATCCAACACAGGATAAAACTGCAACATGTTTCACTTTTTCCATTACTTGTTAATAGTGGAAGCTTCTAATTCATAAGTTGGAGAAAGCTTTTGTTACTGATGCTTCATTCATTGGAAGGGAATCTTCCATGATTTTATCCATCATCTTGCTACTCAAGTGTCGGCAACCACTTTCTCTTATGTTCTTCAAGCATGGAACCGGCTTGTTCATTTGATGGCATCTGACCCGGCTCCATGCTCGAAACACTGTGAAAAAATGATACACTTGAAATTTTCAAAAATAAGTTTGGTTACTTCTGAAAACATGTTTTTGAAGAAAAGCATGTTTGTTAGAGACTAGATCTTGTATTTGATTTTATTATAGAACCTCGATGATATGAGAGAAAACTTTATTCATCATATAATCTTATCATTTTTATGTATGAGAACCAATTAGTCTTTGGTCTATTAATATTTGTCTCCACTTAGTTGGACGAGGTCTCAAATATGTGATGAGTTTGATAACTAGTTAGTTGTGATTAACCTTATTGTGGTGGCGCAGTTTTGTTGTGAGTATATTGGACCGTTGTAAAAGTCTCTTATAAATATCTTATTGTTTATATATATATATATATATAAAATAAAAAAACTATACGAACACTTTTTTTTAGGGCAATAAATAACCTTAAAAAAGAAGAAGAATTATTTTCGTCATAAATATAACCCCTCTTTGTTAATGAATATAGGCAACACTCTACATTGAGATACAATTAATTTCACTTATTAATCAACTTTAGGTTTAATGAGTGTTTCCGGTCCAAAAATGTTCCAATGAGCTTGTAGATTTATCAAAAAAAAAAATATTTTTTTATTGGGGACAACCATTAAAAAGAAAAATTCCCAAAATCCCAAATCTCCGATCTATAATAAGTTTATCTTTTATGCCTAATAATTGCTCTTTGAGAAAATTCTAAAGAAAAATCCCTAGCCAAAGGGGTTGGCGGCCATCCTTCTTACTCCATCCCTTTTCTTCTCCTTCCCTTCCTTTTCCCTTTGGATGCTTCGATTTTTGTTTTGTGATGTGGAAATAGTTATCGTCGCCATGATATAGTTGTCGTCTTTTGGCCCACGCATGTAAGAATTTGGCTCAAGTTGTCAGCCTTCAATATAGATTTGAAGCTACAAAGCGAGGATGATGTCAGGTTGCGTTGGGTCCAGGTTTAGCTGGTGCAATACTATGGGTTTAGCCAGTGTGGCATTATGGCTCTCTCCGGTTGCTTAAGAGGATGTGGAGTGGTGATCTTGTTTCTTAGTTTGTTTTAATCTATAAATTCCCATGAACTATTTAGGAGTTCAATGTGGCCTTCAATATAGATTTGGAGCTACAAAGCGAGGATGATGTCGGGTTGCATTGGGCCCGGGTTTAGCCGGTGCGATACTATGGGTTTAGCTAGTGTAGCATTATGGCTCTCTTCGGGGTGCTTAAGAGGATGTGGAGCGGTGATCTTGTTTCTTAGTTTGTTTTAATCTATAAATTCCCATGAACTATTTAGGAGTTCAATATAGTTTGTTTTTTGTTTTGGATATTCTATTTCCTTTTGGCTTTTCGATACAAATTTGTCGTTTCTGTCATACGCAGCAAATCTTTATTGTAGGTTTGAGAACATGTGTTTATGGTTGCTAATTTGGGGATCAAATTTTAATCATTTTTTGGGTTGTACATATTCTCTCGACATCAATTCAACTTCTTGTTGTGTTTTGTCATTGAATAAGAGCACTTCCAACGTTGGCCTTTAGCCCGGGCAACAGGGGGCCCAAGCCCCCATTTCACATTCCAGTGGGCTTACAGCCCTGGCAGCTTATGGGTCCCAAAACCGGGCCACCCGCATGCAAAATCAGCCATTGCTCTTGCCTGGGTTTGCTGACGTCAACAACAAAAAAATAATTTAAAAAAATCTAAAAAAATTACTAAAATTTTCAGAAACTTTTCACACCAAAACTCTATACAAATTCATTTCCTAATATTTTATGTGAATACTAGTTGTCATGGCAATAGGTGGAAACATCACAAGCCTTTTGCAAGGCCATAGAATCACATTTTGGGCTTTGCCTCCCTGCCCTAACCGATGGAACTGCTATAAGTTGTATCCATATTCGGCAACTTAGTTGTTTTGTACTTGTTTTTAGGGAGTTTCACTAAAACACCCAAAATGGGGGTTGAAATTATAAAAAAACCCAAGCACTAAAACATATAAACACACCCAAAACCCATATTACACACACTCAAAACTCATTTATAAACATACCCAAAAAGCTTTGGGGTTGATTTTGGATGTGTTTCTATGTTTAAATAGTGTTTGGGTTTTTTTATAAATACTGTTTAATTGGGTTTAATAAATATTGTTTTTAAAATTTATTGCTCTTTTATACTAATAATTTTGTCTTTTATATTTTCGACCAAAAAAAAAGAGTCCTCTTTTATAGATAATACTTGAAAACTTGAAAACTTGAATGACCAGTGACCACCCGCCAATTGTTTTGAAATGGTAAATAGTAGAACAAAAAGTTGATTTGATGTTATTAACAAAGGCTAATTACCGCCCACTTTATATAACTCGAAATCTTTAGAGATACCCGAAACATCGCCAAACCCCAATTTCTCCAATGATTTAAACAAAACCCGCAACCAAACAAATTCCCCCAAAATTCTCCGCATAACAACGAAAGTACAAAGAAATAAAAGGGACCCATACACAGGCCCTTGATGCTTCACTCAACTCAAACAACAAAAGACACCAAAGACCAAACCCAGGTGGCTTCACCTGTAATTTTCCTCGCATCTAAGCCCCATTCTTATAAACCTCCCCCTCCCTATACTTTCCTCCGCTCTCACTCTCACTCTCACTTCACTACACCAAGCAAACCCACACCTCTCCCGCTCTCTCTCTAAAACCCATCCCACACTTTCTCTCTCTAAACCCAAAATCTCCAGATCCAAAACCCACTCACAATGCAGCTCCGCTGGGCTACCGCCGCCGGCGCCCTCCTCCTAACACTAACCCTCCTCACCACCCTCGCCCAAGCCCACAACATCACGCGCATCCTGGCCAAGCACCCGGAGTTCTCGACCTTCAACCACTACCTTACCCTGACCCACCTGGCCGCCGAAATCAACCAGCACACCACCATCACAGTCTGCGCCGTAGACAACTCCGCCATGTCAGCCCTCCTCGCCAAGAAGCCCTCCATCTACACCATAAAAAACATCCTCTCCCTCCACATCCTCCTCGACTACTTCGGAGCCAAGAAGCTCCACCAGATCACCAACGGCACCGCCCTCGCCGCCACCATGTTCCAGGCCACCGGCTCCGCCCCCGGATCAGCCGGCTTCGTTAACATCACCGACCTCAAGGGCGGAAAGGTCGGATTTACCCCCCAGGACAACGACGGCACCTTCCCCGCCCATTTCGTCAAATCCGTTGAAGAGCTTCCGTACAACATTTCCGTCATCCACATCAGCTCCATCCTCCCCAGCCAGGCCGCCGAGGCCCCGGCACCTGGCCCCGCCGAGCTGAACATCACCAGCATCATGTCCGCCCACGGCTGCAAGGTCTTCGCCGACACGCTGCTCGCCAACCCGGACGCCTTCAAGACCTACGAGGACAATGTCGGCGGCGGGCTGACCGTGTTCTGCCCGATGGACGACGCCTTCAAGGCTTTCCTGCCAAAGTTCAAGAACTTAACCAGGGCCGGGAAGGCGTCGCTGCTAGAGTACCACGCCGTTCCGGTGTACCAGTCTATGGCCACGTTGAAGTCCAACAATGGGCTGCAGAACACTCTGGCCACTGACGGCGCTAGCAAGTTTGACTTCACCGTCCAAAACGACGGCCAGGAGGTCACTCTGAAGACGAAGATCGTGACGGGGAAGATCACGGGGACTCTGATCGACGAGCAGCCCGTGGCTATTTACACCATTGACAAGGTTCTGCAGCCCAAGGAGCTTTTCAAGGGTGCTTTGACTCCAGCCCCGGCGCCGGCTCCTGAGAAACCGGCCCACGCGCCGAAGAGTTCGAAGAAGAAGACGAAGACGAAGGACGCGCCTTCGCCAGACTCCGAATCGCCCGCTCTCTCGCCGGATGACAATCCCGCGGATCAGACTGCGGATGATAATAATGGAGCCGTTGGGGTTGGAAGGTTGGGATTTGGGGGATTGGTTCTCAGCATGTGGGTAGGCTTTTTACTGCTGTAAGTTTTTATTTTAATTTGTTTTCACTGGGCAATAAGTGAGATGAATTTGAGGTATTTTTTCTTTGTAGTTCTGTGCGTGGGTGTGTTGGGTTTTTATTTTACTTTAAAAAAAAAAAAAATGTATGGGGGAATTTGTAAGGTGGTTATTTTTGTTTGTGGAGTACTTGGTATAGATTCATGGATCTATATATACACTTAGAATGTTTTCAGTTATTTTTATTTGGGATGTTTTTAATTATTATTTATTGAATTTTTGGACAATGTCTTTATAATGTGAATGATTTCTAATTTGTTACTTTTATTTTGCATATGCTTAAAATTGTAAGAGTTTCTTCATTTGAATTGTGAAAGACAAGTTTGAAATAGAGAAGCGTTTGTGAAATGGAAGTGTCTGTCGGAGATATTCTGAAATGCGGGTAAATGTACGAATTCTGAAATGCGGGTAAATGTACGAATGCTAAATGTAGAGATTCAGAATCTAAGAAACAAAGTCTCATCTCTTTTACTCCTATGTCCTGTCCTTGAGATGCGATTTATTTATGTCATTTTATACGGTTTGGTGGAACCGTGTTCATTATGATCGATCTTACCTTTATTTGTCCCTAAAGTCCTTTTAATTATGTATAAATATGATTGATTTGGTAGCTACCTATGTAACAAATCTAAGCTCGAGAGGGTTTATCCTTGTATTTGAATCCCTCTTTTTCAATTTCGCTTGTATTTTTTTTAACGCAAAACATTCAATCAACGCATAACAATATATATTCTTCCAAAGGTAATAACTTACAATATATACCCCATTAACTTGATGAGAGGTGATTTTCTTTTGGACAAGGAAGCAAGAAATAATAAAGAATTTTATTTTCAGGATGAAAAGAAAAAGAAGTTTCTACAAAGGAAAGTGGGTGATCATCTTTCAATGATTTGAATTATAGTATGCTCGATAGTGATAGTGAGATAAAGAAACATGGAGAGCCTCATGGAGGATGAGCTGCCTTCCAATTCTTGTGTCAACCTCAATGGCTTTATCACATCCCCATTCCCTTTAAAATGGTTCACATGATCCCAACCACAAAACCTACTAGTCTATGCAACGGTTCAATAAATGTGAGGTAGTTTCCAGAAAAACACAACGAAAGGTGTCCGTCCAACACACCAGGGAAGGAAAATTATGCAACATGGAAAAACAAAGAAGGCATTTCCAAGGCCAATATCAACTAGTAACATTATTTACTGGTTGCAAAACAACTAGAAACAGTTGTCCAAATGCAAAAGATGATTTGGATGTTTAGAGGTCGAATTCTGTATCAACATAGAAAACATAGTCAGAGAGTCACCCAATCGTTTAACAAATTTTTACATTCTAAAAAAGAAAAATGATTATATGCTCGACTTTAGTATTTACATTTTTTTCACCTCTTTTATGTGAGAGTTTTATTTGTATTATTATTATGGC